>NC_091829.1:38278158-38608158 GCF_038994185.2 Dermacentor albipictus
CTCTTGGGAAACAGCCACATGCTTCGCGAATGTTTATATGCTGAAAGTTGGCACGTTTCAGCCTTGTTTACGGATTTGCACATATCGAGGTTGCTGAGGGTCGTTGTGATAATACGCATCCGGTAATAGTCATCATCAAGACCGCATGTCAGAGATATGCCGTCTTCAGTGACAGCCATACAAAGCCCGCAGCAACGCCGAGGAAATCATAGGGGAATCACGATGTAGTAGCGGAGGCTGTGTATTCGGCTCCGTTGTCTTCCACTTTCATCTCATTACTTCATTAAGAACATGAAGCTTATCGAAAATATAACCCTGTTTTGATTATGGGAGGTATTCGGCGTCTTTAGCACGACACATTCCATAGAAATAGCGCAGATACAGCGCGGTCTGAGGACATCTTTTTTCTATAATTCTATATTTAATTTTCTTTTTTTAATGGTTTCCCTATACTTGGCTGCACTGTCCCTCGGCTTCGGACGTGCAAGCCACCGAGAGTCCTATTTTTTTTATTACCGGCTTGGCAAAAGAAAATACAATGTGAATATTACATGACCATAAAAAACAACCAGTCAATGCCGGATCAGTGTGGTGTGGTAAGAACGATGTAGGCTTGCTGCAGTCCTGCAAGAGCGCTCCTGCCACGTGCTGACTCGTGCACAGCTTGAAAGTGCAACTTCCTTGTTGACACCGTTTAGCACACCTCGAGATAGATGGCATTTCAGCAAACTGAAATTTGAACACCGAGGTAGACTGGAACGCCGAGGCATTTCTCCGCGAAGTTCGGGAATTTATATATCGAAACTGGTGTCATATTAAAAATTCGTTCCAAGTGGATCCGCAGCTATTTTTTTTTGTAAATTGCAATATGGGCCATAATGTAAGTAGTAACTTAATTAGTGAATTTTTATTAATTATTCGATTTTGCATTTCGATAGTTTGTGCAAGTAGTGTCCGCCGCTTCCAGTGGACTGGCGCATAAACTAGAATTGAGCTATCTGCCACAGGCAACCATTAAAAAAATTTTGAAAGTGTTCGCTGAAACACCCTGTATATGGTCGTCGCTGCTCCGCGTTTTCTTGCTGGGCCGATCCCGAGACCGTTGGAACGTGGTGTTCTCCTACGAACTTCTTCGACACCACCCTGGATGGCTACGTTATGTCGCGGTTGGTATACGCGGACTTCATGGCGGCGCCGCCAGATGGCACAGCATGTCCAGGTGGAAGTTCGAAGAGAGGAGCTCGGCTGCAGTGCAGACGCCTCACACATGGTGCGTTTCGGCTATTCCCATACTACTACCATACCATGCTACTACACCATACTACCAAACCATGACTGCTATACTTGGTAGTCACCGTAGATCATTTCTGCCCGAATGATGGTATCGCTTTCTTTTCAAGGATAGCGGTGAGCTGCAGGTCGCGAAACACAGGGAGCGCCTTATTCTCACCTGACAGGCTGAAGCTGGAGTCCTGGAGGTTGCGACCTCCGCTGCGAGTGGGTCCGCGGGTGTGGAACTCCGACGGGCTGAAGGGACTCTCCTGTCCCCTCGGAGGTGTCATCTGATTCTTCAGCGGTGTAGCACCGTCGCCTCCGTTCATCATCTGGTCCCCCACGGGTCCGTCGTAGCCGTCACGGTTCACCTTGAGGTGCTGGCTGGCCTGCGTGCCGCCGTCACCGCGCAACATTAGTCGGTTCCACAGCCCTGCGTCGCGCTTAGGGTTCACTACCTCTCACTAGGAGAAACTCGGGTGCTGCGATCGTTCAGCAACTGTGAGAATGATGACTAGTAACATAGCTGAGTATGGATAGCTGGGCTAGTTGGTTATGATTAGCATTATGAAACATCGTTCCAGCGCACAATTGAACACGGACGAACACGATCTATTCTCGTCCATGTTCAATTGTGCGCTGGAACGATGTTTCATAATGCTAGTAACATAGGTTTGCCTAATCTTCGCGCTGGTGGCTTCACACGTTCTTGTGGCTTTGTTTATCGCGTTTTATCTGCCTTTACCGGCCTAAATTTCGAAGCAAACCTGTTTTTTCTAACCGCAGGAGACGATAAGACTCTCCGCACATGTATTGTCGACGCGAATTGTTCCATTTATAACGCATATGTTGTTCAAGATGATCAGTCTGGAAAGCCGCGCAGAGCCGTTTGAGGCGTGAAGGACGAAGTAAACGAAAAAAATGTCTACAACCAAGTCTCTCTTGCCACGAAAGACCTCGGGACCTATTATCGAAAGCTGTTGACAGCGTTCTGGCATTTGAACTATTCGAGCAAACATTTGAGCTTGTTATAAGCAAACCGCTTATGCAATCTACTGTCCAGCGACAGGATATCGCCATTTTGATTAGTGTATTCAGAAATGACGTAGTGCTTTAGAGTCTGGTTGCCGCAGATGCGTTCTGACACCAAACGCGCGGGGTCGCGAAGAAAAGTTGGTTAAATTGCGTTTACTTACCCGCTCCCTCTCGAAGAGACTGCTGAAGGTATGTGGTGAGAATGGTGGCAGGCCGATGAAGCGCCCGGACCCCTGGCTCACTTTGAGCTGCGCAGAAATGGTGCGTTGTTTCACGTGATAACATCCGTGCAATATTCACATTATTGGCAAATTCAAGAAGAAGACGAAAATGCGATCGGGAACTGCAGAGGCCACGAAATATTTTCGTCTCGGCATTACACTCTTGGTTTCTTGCGGAACAACCCGTGCTAAAGCATGAACATCGTTCAGAGAAGCACATTCGTACAGACTGACGAATAACAATACTGTAGAACAGGCCAACCGTGTGTCTTCCGTATACCAGGACCGTTTCTTCAAGATATCTGTCGAAACGCTTTTGTGAAGAGACAATCAGTTGGGAGTCCATCGAACTAACCAATCCTCACCGTGTGTCATTTTAGCTAAGAAACGCTGACCTAGTTTACAAGAATGGTGACCACTCAAACTTATGAAAAATATAGTTTAAAAAGAGGGAGGCGAAGAAGCTGACATGGTATTATGCGTATGCAGTCTAGCCATACGCACTCTAGCCGACCGTGAGTCACGTCTGGGGTCACCCGCTAGGTTCCAGCATATTACTTTCTGAGGAAGTCACTGTGTACCATTATCCTAATGAAGTAAGCAACCATCAACGCCGTTTCTGCCCAGCAGATTGTGTAGGCCGTCCGACATTAACGTTCGAAAAAATATAAAGGTAACTGCTGCAGTTGCATAACTGCATTCTCGATGTTCCTGCTGTCTTCTCGGCGGTTAATGGACGTTTTTACATATCTTAATGCTCGTACATAGCCCACGAAACGTTCACCTCTAGCCTTGTCTGCGGTGTGGCACGCAGTTTCGTGACCAGAGTGTTGAGATTATGTCCGTACACTGCACGTAAAAATACACGGTGTGTCTGCAAAGCTGATCCTGTCGGGCCAAGCAAAAGCAACTAGGATAAGGGGGGGGGGGGGGGGGGGGGGCGAGCGAGGCGGTTCAAGTGTCACGAGCCGACAGTTTCTAAGAGGCGTTAAGTTAAACTAAACGCCCAACACACTTTCACTTTTCTTTGAGACTGCGAATTGCGGGTCCATTCAAATGCTCTCTCTGCATAGCACTACGGGATAAAACGTAGTGCAGTATTGATTAGCGGTACGTAATGTAGTCTCTGGTGAATAAAGGAACCGTGGTAACGACTCCCTCCCCCACCACCCCCGCTTTCTTTTTTCTGGCCCCGATCATTCTCTTTCTTCTGTTTTCCCAGCTTTATTTAAATTTGAAAGGACATAATTTTGTTGGCTATTGAAAACATGCAGGCTGCCATAACGTGGGTTCTGAAAGAGGCCCCAGCTTCGAGGCTAGCTACGATGCGTGGCACAGTCACTGGCAGTAATGTAGGTGCTACAGGATGCCATTTCGAAGAATATTTTGGGTATCTAAGCATGTCTGCAGTTGAACAAACTATCCGGAATCAGCCTTGTCCCTTTGGACACACAACTTTTCACTGCGATAACAAGACGTGATCTCGTGAACAATGTGCTGAGCTTTGGCCCTTGCACACGAAGACCAAATGCAACGAAATTTGGGGCTGCGAAAGTCTATAGTTTGAGATAGTGTACGTATGTAGAAGGGCCACCGTGCAAAATTTGACGTTCGAAATACCGAGTGGATGCGTCGCATAAGGCTCGCAAAAAAAGAAAAACGTCTTAGACATTAAAAAAAAGAAACAAACCGTTACCTCACGCCGGAAATGACGCATACTGACAATACGCAGCTGCTCGACTTCCCTCCGTGATCAGGCACCGCCGGTGTTGAGCTGAAATCTCTGAGACCACGTGTTGGCTCTTACGTAATATTGGACATAGCTAACGCTAGTCAAGGTGCCCTTTAAAGGTACGAACAAGCGCTTGTCTGCTCGAATTGACTCGACAGCTGCGATAGCTTGGGGAATCGGTGCTTACTTGGCCGTCGTCCATGACCACGTGTCCTCCAGAGATGACGTACTGCGGTCCGCCACGGACTTGCATTCCTTCGAAGATGTTAAAGTCGGCCGCGGAATTGTGGGACTTCTTCGATATCAGCGTCAACTTCTTGGGATCCCAAATGACGATGTCGGCATCTGATCCCGCTTGTATGCGTCCCTGGAGAACATCGAAAAATAAAATTAAGCGATCGCCCCATGGGAATACGCCAAATGACCACAATCCTTCATGGTGAACTTGTTTTTATCGCTCGCAGACATATAGACAAGAAGGAGCGCAAGACTGTAATTGTAACATTTCCGGAAGTTTTGAATGGCCTGAAACGGAAAAACATTTTCGTTTGTTTCTTCTTCAGAAAAGAATGGTGATAAAATAGGTGTCACACTGTCCACTACAAACATTTGTAGCAAGACCATTCTGTACTCTATACTGGTAAAAAAATATGAACAGACTGTCAATACATTTTATTCGTTTTACTAAAACTACAAGATTAGCGGATCTGCTGCAGTCTACGTGACACCAAAACGAATTTTCTACAAGCACAGTGTAGATAATTAGGACACGTAAAAGAAAAAGGTAGCGCACTACCTATTCTGTGTCTGTATATCGCTGCTTTCGCTTAGGAACTCCTTCGTCGCTTTTGGTTCCGCATCATCGGTAAAAAAGAGAGGCTTCGGCAATTTCGCGTTCCGTTTTGTAACTTACCTTCCTTTAAAAACTGCATGTTCTGGAAAACACTGTAAAATAATTTACACTCTTCAAAGCGAATAAAGGTTTAAATCGGTTTATAACTCACACCCTTACACCCAAAAAAAGGTGGAAGGGTGTCAGTTGTAGACCCATTTACACTTTTGTTCACTTTCAAGGGTGTAACTTTTAGACCAGGCACACACCAGCATCGTTTACAGTACTCTGGTAAAGAGCCTCCTGCCTTTTTTGTTGTTGGTTGCGCACACTCAAACTGTACTTTTAAGCCGGCCGTGTTTAGGTGCATCGAAAGCGGCCCGCGGATTTTGTTTTGCCCACTTGTTGCACTGGGCACTTTGGAGCACGCTTTGTCCATTGGATACGAAACTTATTACCACGCCGATACTGCTGACAAACTGTGACGTTACGTGTTATTCACTGCGATGAACTTGCACCGCCTATAGGAAGCATAATGAGCCCGATGACTTGCGAGGCGAGGCCTGGCGCAATCGTCAAAATGTGGCGTCACTCATAGACCCCTGTGACATCATGCGCAGCGCAGAGCACGGGTTTGTTAAAAAATGAATCAAACGTTTACGTTATTTCCTTGTGAAACAATATTCGGAACTGTTTTCGTCGGGTTTTTTACACGTGCCACGTTAAAGCTTTCATGACAACTTGCCTGATAGTTCTGTTTTGGGATTACATCACCAAAATAAAGACCTCCTAATGCTTGCTTATTTACTTTTTCTACGTGATAGCCCGTTCAAAGCCCTTGCAAAAATAAACAGAAACGCACTAGAAATAATTTGTTTACCTTTTTAGGATAAATGTTGAACAGCTTGGCAGCATTCGTGCTGGTGACAGCAACGAAACGGCAGGCGTCCATCTTGCCAGTCATCTAAAAAAGAATGAGGACATCGATGTGATTGGAAAACGAGTGATTAGATTCTTCTGGGCGTACGCGGCAGTCGGGTTTTGCATCCTTCGAGCGACATTGCTTAGCCACTGCACGCGAGAACAACATTTCTGTCACCATACGACATGCGCATCACCACAGATGCCGTATCTGTCGTAAAACCCTAACTTCATGGACATTATTACACGCCTTTCATGTCTAACAGGATGTGCATTTAGAAAATGTCATAACGATATCATTATGTAAAGGCACTTTTTTCGCACCAGAAACCATCTCCAGTGTTTGGATCCAACAAAATTTCACCAGGAGTAGCGAAACATTAAAAAGGGAAGCGCTTCGTCGTGAACCTCGCCAGGTTTCGTGATCGCGGGTGCTGTGGCCTGACAGTTCCCTTGCCGAATAGGCCAACCAATCACAGGGGAGCACGCGCGCTGCGCGCTCCACTCGGATTATTGCAGCACCACCAGATGGCACTTGCCTCGGCGCATCCGCGGCTGCATGGTACACTCTTAAAACGGTTGCACCCTTTGGGGTGTATATTTGTCCCACAACAATAATCGTCATCTGTCTTGCCCGCGTTTCCTTTCCTGAAAACTCGGCCCTCGCTACTTTCCTGTCGAGAATGATGCGTCACGCTGATAACGCGCATGCCGTTCGTGACTGCGAAGTACCGGGCTCGCAGCGTTAAAGGGAGGAAACGCGGGCAAGACAGATGACGATTATTGTTGTGGGACAAGATAAACCCCAAAGGGTGTAAATTTTTCTAAGAGTGTAATGAGGAAGCAAATGCTCCTTGCGGATAGAAGGGTTCGAATCGCGCTCCGTACGTATGAGCTTGCTGTCTCTGAAATCATGATGGGTTCAAGGCGTCCGTCCTACTCAACAGCAGTCAGCAGTTACACTTAACTAAAGCTCGGTATAATTTGTGTGCGCCCGCGTTTGTGCTTGCGTGTGCGTGTGCATGCGTGCATGCGTGTGTGTTTGTATAGTCTTGTTGCGACTTATTATACACTTATGCAAAGCTTCACTGCTTCGGGTCGACTGCCAAGCTGCTGGCGGAGAGGTTGAAGAAGCTTCGCGCGCTTGCTCCCAGAGAACCGGAAGTAGATGACACGACGTGCCATCATGACGCAGAGCCAGCGAAGGCGGAGCTTAGCCCAGATCACTCGGCGAACGTGTTGAAGAGAAAATGCATGGCTGTGGAGGAGGGTAACTTGCGAATGATTAACTGTATCTGTGCCTTAGGTGTCTACGAAATTTGTCCGAACCGTTTCAGGGGCCCTATAAATAAAAATTTTCCCCTGTGATGACGATGATGCAAGTGATGCAAAACTGATTCTGAATGTTCCAACATCTTGTTGTTGCTTCAGTATACAAGCATTTGTGAGTTATATTTAGGTGATTTTCTACGGATGAAAAAAAAAAGTCAGGTAACATATTTTTAATATATTGAGCATTTTATCATGCACTCTACTTTCTGGCTTGCGAAATATCTTGAAGGGATGCTGCAGGACCGAACAACATCTTAGTAATGGCTCACAAAGTATTGATAAAAATTCTGTATTCACATTAATTTAGCGGGAGAGGTTGGATCGTTACGAGGGAAATAAACACCAAGCACTCACTTTCCCAATTTCGCGCGAGAGGAGGACGGTCTCAGGACAAGTGTTCGATTACAACTGTGGACAGTCACAACTCAGTTTTGAATGAGCAAGCTGTCCCGTCCCTGTAGCTGTCAATTTTGTGCTTTTCCCCACCCTATAAATAGGTGCAAAGCCTTCCAACAACGCACATTTCTTAAATATCGCCTGTTTTGGTACAGATTAATTCTCGCTCGAGACTTGTTGGGTTGACCGTGTTATTTTTACAATGGAAGGTAGCCTTTCTCTCTTAGCTTAGTACTTATGATACGCGCGTGCCTCATAAGCAAGCTTAGTAGGCGCGCCTCATAATTAGATTGTAGTTTCAGCGCATGAAACGCCAGAATATAATTTTTAAGCATTTGACTGTGGAGCCGAGTATCAGGCAAGTGCTTACCACTCCTTTCTCCCAGACAACCAGCATCCTTTCTTCCACGCCGTTGACTCCGTGCGGGATCTTGGTGAAGTCATTGGCTCCGACAGCTCTCTGTGCAGTTGTGTAGGTGCAGTGCTGGGAACCGGTGACGTGGAGGTCTCCGCTGGAAAGAAATGTGGTCCCTTTCGGGCTCAAAATTTGCATCGTTTCATTCGCACGGCAAAGTATGAGTTTGCGCTTAAAGCCCCTTAAACTTCGTAAAGTAGCGACACTCTCCTCCTCCGCCTTCACTCCTCGTTTTTCCTCTCTTTCACGCTCCCTCCTCGACCGTGGCGCCGCCTACACTGCTCGAGCGTAGCAACGGTGCCGGCATGCGCTCCTCGCCACTCCGTAGACGCTTCTCGAGCAAAAATGGCGCTGATGCACGGCGCGAGCGCCCAAGTGATGCTATTAGGCCAATAGCGACGCGGCGTCAGCCTAGGCCAGAGCGCGCGAGGAGGACTAAATTAAATTGCTGCGTGCATGGTGATAACACCTGCGAATTTTATGCGAAGCATATTACGAGAGCTCAACCCAGCTCCTCAGGCGCGGCGGTGTCGCCTTCAATACCACGTGACACCGTGACGTCACGACGGAGGAGAAACGGGGCTCCAACTCGCGCCGTCGCTCGCGGCGTCGCAGCGGTATATAAGCAGCTGCGCTTGCCTCTGCTTGACGCTCAGGAGGTGAGATGCCTCCTGGAGACAGAGCTGCTCGTTGGAATGAGAAGCGAAGGTTGCGGCGTGCTACAGAGACTGATTTTCTAGGTGGCTTTGGCTCAACTCTTGCAAGATGGGCTGGGTGGGAATCGAACCAGGGTCTCCGGAGTGTGAGACGGAGACGCTACCACTGAGCCACGAGTACGATGCTTCAAAGCGGTACAAAAGTGCCTCTAGTGAATGTGGTGTTGCCTTAGAAACGAGCTGTTTCTAAGGCTCAGGAGTGCGTCGCTTGCTCAGGCGCACATTTCGTTGCCGCGCCGAACGCTGCGTTGCTCGACGCTCACCGCGTCCAATGCGGCGCGCGTAGTCGCTGCGCCGTAGCCCATTGTCTTCCACCCCTTGGCGGGTCGACGGGAACGCTGTCGCGTTACACTCTTGAAGGAGAAGCAGAGTAACGCATGAGTTGTTTCTTCGTCTAGCCGAACCAAATATAACCAAGCAACAGCAGTTCACCAGGCTAAACAGTGGTTCAACAACTAAAATAAAGGCTAGTATGCTTCGCATCCTGGGCTTAACCTTAGCTAAGCCACAGCCATTTTTTTTATTCAACTGTCGGTCCTTATTTATGTGAGTAATGTGACTAACTTGTCTTTAAACAAAATGCGACAGTTCCTTATTTCAATCGGCCTTGTGTTTTCGTGTAGCCTAACTACGAAAAAAAAAAAGCACTGCATATAGAACAACACCGGCACACCAGAACATTGCAACGTAAAAAATTGCCAAACGGACAAAGAAATATGAGCGCTCCTGTTTCCGCTGCCCGGCGCTAAAATTTTTCAGAGGAAGATCTGCACATGATTGGTAAAGATAGCTTATTTATTCGATCGTGTACATATCTGTAATTCCTTTTCTACACTTGCTCATTTCGGTGCTGTCTAGATTTCTGCCGAATCATTCATTAACGTTCTTTCCTTGCGTTTTGCTGTCAGACAGATTGACTAGGTATGAGGTGGTCAGGACTCTTCGCACTACCTCAATCGGTCGGTTCTATCTCTCCGGAACTTTGTTGCAAATAAAAGTTTATATCAGTGTTTCTTTTTTAAATATTTATTGTCTTGCCTTTTCACTCACAGAGCATCCGGTAACTGGGGCCGTATAACGTAAAACTATTCCAATATGTTTTTATACCAATCTCTTGACGTCAGATGTGCGTAACCGCCGACGCAAGCATCCGGCGGTCACCCGCAAGGTTGTCTGAACAAACCAATCAAATGCTCCCCTCGTTCATAGGAGGTCCCTTTTGTGTGCTTCAAAAACGAATAACATTGCCTGCACTGAGCGGCTTGTCTTATCTAATTGGCTCACAAGAGGCGAAGAGCACGCTCAAGAGCAGTTCGAGTAGTGTTCGATGGGGCCGAGCCACTTCATTGAATATCGATAACCGGATGAAGAGGGTGGTGCCGGCGTCTTCGATTAGTTCACTTTCTCTTACTTAGCTTGCGATGGCTCGTCCACAATAGCGGCAGCACGCAACGGAAGCTTAAGAATGACGCTAAAACCGATCCTCAGCAAAGATGAGGTTGCAGAACGAGGTCGTAAACGTGCCGAAAGTTCTCGAAAACGCTACACGGCCATTCAAAAGGAATTATTACACGCAAATAAACCCATGCTCTTCGGCAGGGGTGAGTAGCCAGTGCCAGAGCGATTGGCGGCAGTCATATTTTATTCCTTTCGGAACGGGGCAGCCTGCGGCTATTCAGAAAAATATTCAGTTTTGTTCGGCGTATTAATGCATCTTTTACGCGTACGCGTCACTTTGACGCGGTAAGTTTTTGCGGTTTTGTGACGTTGCGTGAGAGGCAGGTGAAGTGGGTGCAGCCCGAAAACTTTTGACCAATAGGCGAGGGCTAATGGCAAAAAGGCGTCGAATCAGAAATAACTATTTCTGTTTTGTTCGGTCAAATTATGCGTAATCAGCGTATACACGTCATATCAGATGGGGAGCTATCGCGGTTTTCGTGACGTCGCGTGACCGACAGGTGAAGTGGGGGTGCTCCAAAAAAGTTTTTGACCAATCGCGGTAGGCTGATTGCAGAATTGGAATAGAAAAGTTTGGAATAGTATTACGTTGTAGCGTCCCTGCTTTCTATATAGTGGATTCTTAAATTACATTCTAACAATCGCCTATAACAAGCGCTCTTTCAAAGCCGCGCAGTCAACCAGGGTGCGAAATGCAACTCAATATAATACAATATAATACTCAATTCAGAATATGGGTACGATGTAATGCTCTACAATCGCCGGCCGTAAATGTCAGCCTTTGCCACGATAAGTGTCTTTTTAATTTTATTTTTTATTTTTCACAATGAATTTGGCCGTAACAAAGAGCTACCATTCCTTAAAGATCATAGTGTGTGATTCGTCTACATGGCATCGTCACCACCGCGTGAAGGTAAGAAATCCTAATACATCATCTCAAGACACCGACACAGTTTCAGCCGTGTTGTGTTTGTTGCTTCGCCCGTAAGAGCCGCGGTTATGAGAAAAGCGTCACGAGTTTCACTTACCAACCGAGTAAGTCCATGAGACGGCTAGGCGTGGAAGGGTCCGGGTTCAGCGGCGGTGAGGTCACGTGACTCGCTGCATGGCTCCAGCACTTGTTGAAGTAGTGGCTCCCATCGGTGCCCAGGCTGGCCGTTGTGGGCTGGCCGAACACTACGCAACCTGGAGAAAAAAAACAAAGTGGTCTTGGGACGCAATGTAGTGAAGGCCGATGTTAATGCAAACGCCGAGGATCTAGATTCAAAGAACTTGGGCGCACAAGAATTACTATATATGACTCCCTTCAGGTCTAATGCACATTAACTATCAGCACTTCTAGGGGCGCTGATAGTTTTATAGCATATACCAAATCTCTCTCTCTCTCGCTCTCATATATGTAGAGAGCGAGAGAGAGAGAGAGAGAGAGAGATCTGGTATACGCTACAAGTGGTGGTTCGGTGTCTGCTTTGTCCTCACTGCCCCTAGAGGCACTGATAGTGCATATATATATATATATATATATATATATATATATATATATATAAACGAGAAGAAAGGGGGTTAACCGAGGGACTCGATAATTATTAGTCATATAATGAGAAGCCAACAAACACTGACACCAAGTACAACATAGGGGAAATTTCCCCTATGTTGTACTTGGTGTCAGTGTTTGTTGGCTTCTCATTATATATATATATATATATATATATAAACATCCGAATCGCATACAAAGTTTGAATATTGGTCAATGGAAGTAATCAAATTTTACGCGCACGAGAACGAATAGCAAAAAAAAAGGATTTGTACATTTAACGCAACCTAAAAGTGACTGTGCAGTAACATAATGACCCGCTTTCAGCTTCCTTAAGAGAGAACTACTTCAAAATGCGTCTTTTTCACTGAAGTCGCAGTTCTCATATAAATAATAGTATAGTAAAATATATCTAGAGGAAGTGTAGGCATCCATCTGTTCATCCTAAGCATCGTCCTCCCGGGTAGCGCCCACTTTTTTTGCGCTTGCATTTGTAGCTTTGTGAAAACATGAACGTGCGTTCGCTAGCTGGTTCGATCTCAATGTAGGTCTGTTGTGCTAATTCTCCGCGTCGCTAATAAAAATGCACCAATCGTTCGGACAGAGTGATCTGTGCCACTGATCTCGTCGTAGCGGTAATATTGAATATTGGGATCTCATGGCATCCTCGACCAGCTGTTCCAAAGCACTGCAAAGATGGCGTAACTCAACGGTAAAGCTTTATTTCGCAGTTAACTCGACTCTGCAGCGATATTCTGACTTCAATTTCGCTAATGAAATTCGATTCTCCTTGCAATAATTCTTATGTCTTGTGTTAAGGCAACAACTTCTGTTGGCTAGTGGTCTTATATCCGTTCCCAAATTGCGGATATCTTTTAGTAAGCTTCGCCGCAATATAAACGTGCATTGCGGTGAGACTATTTGGCAAGCGAAATTAAACATAATACCCGTGAACAAATGCCTTAGGCGACCACATGAGATTATAAAAAAAAAAAAGAAGGAAGCAGCGCAGGATTTCCGGGTTATCCAAAGGGCAGCGGGGGTAACAAAAGCTGGAACCAAGGCGGTTCTTGGGCTGGGGCCTCCCAGGCCGGAGCATACGAATTTGGGGGTTCGCATACGAGCTCGGTACGAAGTGGCACTGTGAAGCCCCCAACCCGGAGATCAGTCCAGTTTCAAAGTTTTGCGTGCTCGTTGTCCTATATGGTTTCCTGGATGCGCCGCCAATGTGTACCAAGTAATTACACGCTGTTTACGCTTAGTACTTGCGCATGTTCACACGTCCGATCACTGCTGCAGGTTGTGCGTGTTTTACTGCATTCCAGTGCTGTACGGCTGGAAAACCATTATGGAACAAATTTACGACTACCCGGGGACGAATGGTAGTCAAAGTCACTGTGGCGATGCGTGGTGGCGAAGTGAGCAAAGTGAATTCGAATGTCCGGGCTTCCACTGTGTATTGGTATAAGCGTACGAATACATTAGCATAAACTACTTATCTGATGAGGCAAACAAGCCCACCGCCGATTTTGTTGAAATGAAGCGCGTGTCAACCATGGCAAACGTGTAACCATTGCCCCCCCCCCCCCTCATGTTTTATATTTAGCGTTTTTACTGCTCCTAACTGGTGCAATATGTGCCAAGTTCAACTCACCGTCGTTGCGTTTCTGTACAATCATTTCGGCCGCAGACTTGCTCATCACGGGCGATATAAGCAGCGGCGTTGCCACCTGATTGGCCATGACGATTGCTCGAAGGGTAGCCTCTGCTTCCACCTAGTTTGAAAAGATCATTGCAAGAGAGAGAGAGAAAAAAATAAACACGAGCTCATTCTATGCGCACCGTCCATTCTGCATTGAAACAGATAGTGTCCAAGCTCAATAAGAAATTTATTTTTTTGTTCGAACTCCTCGGTCCTGCTACGCTCATTCTTTTCTTTTTCTCTTTCTTTCTTTCTTTCTTTCCTTCCTTCCTTCCTTCCTTCTTTCTTTCTTTCTTTCTTTCTTTCTTTCTTTCTTTCTTTCTTTCTTTCTTTCTTTCTTCTCCTTTCCTTTTTCATTTCTATTCCTGGGGCACATAGTTCACTTAGGATAAAATGATCAGCAATATCCCGCAAAAGAAAGGTGCATATTCGGAACAGTAATGGTGAGACAAAGCTTTACGCTCAAAAGCACTGTTGAGCTGAAACCATTTATACAACACAAGAAGTAGGCATTTTTCAAGTGCAAAGCACGAGTAACGTTGCTCCAAATAGAAACTGCTGAGCGCGCGCTTTCATCATTGTGCTCCCGAGAACGCGTCCGCGGCCCACAAAACACACGCATTACGAAAACTCCCTGTTACGAAAACTCCCTGTTGATTCCATTCGGAACATTCTTGAGGCTATTAATGGCCAGTGGAGAAAGAGACAGCGGATGCACAGTTTTCGGTGCAGTGACTCACCTCCTCGGGTTGGCTATAGACTACACCTTCAGGTCCCGTTATTCCGAGGCCAAGAATCCTTTTCTGGTTCTGCGGGCACGGGCAAGAAGAAATATATTAAGTTCCATATTAGTGTTTGCAATGAGTGTTATCACAGCTGGGTTTTGCTTCAGTAGGAGCGATTCCAGAATAAAGAGTGCGTTCGAACAGTGATTTTGCATTTCGCAAAGTTAAAATGAGATTGTCAGAAGTGATGTGTAATGTTTGCTGTACTGCTTCTTTATCGTGTGTACTACGAAAACGTGTGCAGCTTTCATTTTGACAGAAGTACGTAGTTGCCAGCGTATAGTGCTATATTATGCCTATTTTCACATGCACGTCTAAATGCTGACGGTTGATATCGTGCGTGATGTGAATATTGTCACAAGATCAAACCCTTTATCTTGACAGAAGCACATAAACAGTAATATATGGCAATAATGTGCATTGCTTTGGTGTGCGTGGCTAGCGATACTCGTGCTCAGTGTTATGATGATGTGGCTCTCACCTCTGTAATGATGCCACCGTGCTCAGCATGGACTGTAGTCAAAGCCCCCAAATGCTTAGAAACTTCAAGCAGGTGCATAAGCTGAAGATCGCTCAGCATCAGAGACTCCATGCTGAGGTAAGCTCGGAAGGCGTTGACACCTGTTCGTGTGAAAAATTCGAAACTATAATTATCATATGCATAGTCCACAGCGTGTTTGTGTTAAACGCGACCTGATTATGTGCACCATCGATGCTCTAGTAGTTGAGTATTTGCATACCATGACAGCCCAGTTTTTCTTCTTTTCTTTCGCTGTGCAAGCGTCGTGAATATCGCTGCATAGAATAAACGCAATAAGCTGCATAAAATGCGGTGTGTGTGCCTTCACCCATGGGGGGTCGTCGAAATGTAACATTGCCAAGTAGATAAACCTCAAGTGCAACTACCATAGCCACCGTGTTCCACGCATTTTTGCTCGTTTCAACAGCTAATTAGGTTTCGCGGTGATCGGCTAACTAATAATCAAGCACTACATATATTATAAGGATTTAAAGCTCAGTATGTGGCCTAACAAAAAAAAAACCTAGGCAGTGTATTTCTTCAAATTCATTTGTGGCTAAATATTTCACTTCAGCACAGTGAAACTGGAAAATGTAAAGTGAATTTGAAAATATGCACGTTAAAAAAGATATCCTGGCCAACTGGCAAGTTTTTCAACATATACAAGGTTACGCTGTCTTGATGCGAAACTAGAGCGACTGGAAAGGCCACACGCAATAGTAAACTGAAGTGTAAAATAAATGCAAGAATAAGTAAGTAAGAAATGTAAGAATAAGTAATTGCTGGGTTAGTTGATCGGGACTTGGTTATGGTGTATAGAAGAAAAAGAAAAAAAAAACGAAACGATGTGATGAATCGGTGGGACAGAAAAGAACTCTCTTTCCTGTCTTGTAAATCAATTTACATACTTAAAAACAAATGAGGGCGTAAATCGTTCTAGAACACAAACCCTTACACGCTTTTTGGGTGTACGGTTGTGAGTTATAGGTCGATTTAGACTCTCGTTCACTTTTAACGATTCAAAGTATTTCACAGTGCAAAGCGCAGTCGCGCCAGACGTCCTTTAGATCAAAGTCGCGGGATCGTATCCCGGCCACGGCGGCCGCATTTCGATGGGGGCGAAATGCGAAAACACCCGTGTACTTAGATTTAGGTGCACGTTAAAGAACCCCAGGTGGTACAAATTTCCGGAGTCCCCCACTACGGCGTTCCTCATAATCAGAAAGTGATTTTGGCACGTAAAACCCCATATTTTTTTTTAGATCAAACCAAGCACGGGCTTCAAGTGAAGGCGCATTTCTGAATAAGGGGGTTAATATCGTTTCGTCTTTTACATCGTGAACCAAGCAACGTGCAAACTGCCTTGTGAAAGATCTGCATATTACTCTCACGAAAGGTATCTAGATTTAGAGAAAATTTTGAAAAACGGTTGCGATTCGCATCGCACCTGCACTCTGAACCCTTGCGATTCTTGGAACTCATTCCAAGTGCCGTGCAAGTTTACGGGCTACAATTCGTAAATGGCATATGTACGGTAAAGTAATGAGTAAAGAAGTCAATTCGTGATTTTAAAATTTTTTTTTTTCGAATATGCATTTCAATTTCTTGTGCGAGTAATGTCCGCCGCTGCGATTAATACAACTCAAGCGCTATATAATTATATGCTATATGAGGGAGGCAATTTCTAAAAGTTGTGTAGGCTGTAAAAATAAAGAAACAACCCGTATATTCCAACAAGTGTGTTGGGTACGCTTTTTTTTTAACAGCGAAGTCGTCAGCTTCTAGTTCTTCGTGGCGTGCTCACCTAAAAGATGGCCGCGGGAAAAGGGTCTTGCCTTTGAATTTCCGCGTAACAGGATTATGTTTTCTCGTATAGTCGAATTACAATCCTATGCTATCATGTCTGCAGGTTGTGTGCAAGTGACACTTCATGAATTTCCTCACGCATACTACTTTGAGCAATTCAATCACTTCAATAACGCACTTGGGCTATTCGCAGGGCTCACAAGAATGAGCATATTTGCTGTGGTAACGGTACCGCCCCCTAGCGGCCGCGGCAATTCAGACTTCAAACGGTAGCTGGAAAAAGGCTTTGCCTTTAATTTCCCGCGTAACGCATTTGTTTTCTCGTACATCCGATAACAGTCCTAAGCTATGATGTCTACAGCTTGAGTGTTAGTCGTACTTTACGAATTTTCGGACGCAATTTACTTTTAAACGTTAATGTAGTTGGGTAAGGCACTTGAGCTTGGCGGACGGCCTAAAAGAATGAGGATGTATGCTGCACTTCGGCACGCGCGCGTGTGACGTACGTCGCTTGTGGTAGTGGTGCTTGTGGGACGTTGGTACTTGTCTAGTGTTCGTGCCACCTTCGCTGTACATCCACTTTCGCAGGGTGGAATGGAGGCGAATTTTTTTTCGTTTTTTTGCTAGAGTGTATGAGTCACCACCACCTGGGAGGATATTGAGCGAAGTTTACGCAAAGCCCGTATTAAACCTAAAGCGTTAAGGGCCCCGTGTCGCTGAAGATCCGTCGTCGGCGTACCGCGACCGGCATCCAGCGTCGACCGTCCTTTCGGCAAAAATCATTTCCGAGCACACATACCCACGTAACCACTCTTTCATCACCAAAGGTTGCTCATACATCGCCTTTCATTCTTCACATTTAGTTATACCTTAGAATTTTGAGAATTGCAGTCCACAAACAAATGTCATGTGAAAAATTGACGGAGTGGCGCTCGAAGCAGCGGGTCGGCTCATGCGTTCGGGCAAAAATATGAATTGCCTTCCGCCATTTTTCGCTCACGGCCAACGACGCCGACGACACCGGCTTTTCTGCGACACGAGCTCCTTAGCGCTGTCGCGTGAAAAAGAAACGGTGGTAAAGGGAGCGCCGCGCATCCCACTATATATACTTGCAACATCGTGCCACACAAATAACGACCTCTGAAAGCATGTCAAACGCATTCTCTTGTCGATATTCTCGGCCGATCACTTTCGGAGACGCTCTGTTTTTCACTTTCCCGAGATTTCACGAGTCTAGCGTCCGCTTATGCGAGCGACAGCGTTCCTGGCGACGCGGTCTTAGCACTGGTTGGCACACAGTGCCACAACGCTGTGGCCCGGAGACGCCGAACGTGCCCGGGGCTAACCTCGTGAAATATCGCAAAATCTGAAGGTATCTCCGAAAGTCGATATCGTCCCAGGGGTTTCTTGGTGAATCTTTATTCGTTTCAACGATTGGCAAAGGTGGCAGGTGGCGTGCACCTCCCTGGAGCACGAAAATACCGAGGAAATGCGTGCTTTACCGAGTGCGCAGCAGCTGCAGCAGGGTTGTCGGAACCCGCTACTGTTTCCCCACTTTTCGTGACCACCAATACCACACGCGTAACGAGCGTTAAAGCCTCCAATTGTCTTGCTCTTGCTTTTTTCTTTTTATTGACTGCGAGGCTAGTCACTTGTTTCTCTTGACTACCGTCGCGGGCCGCACCTTTCTCCCTGACGAGTGTCTCAAGCTCCTCCTTTGTCTTCGGGTCGAAGGACGTGACAGCCAGCTGAAGGCCGTAGTCGCAGCACACCCTCTCGTCGGCCCAGCTTTTCCATTTCTCGAAGGCCTCCAGCGGAGAGCACGTTGTGTCCAGAACGCAGTCAACTGGATGGAAAAAAAAAGGGAAATAGAAACAAAATAACGTAGGGCTGTGACGGGGGCGGAGTTTGCTCACGTTGCCATTTTATAAGGACGACTAAAGAAGCGCTAACTTGACGCAGACATAAAAAAAAAAATGCAATTGCATGTGTGTCGTGTGTTTCATACTTTGAGCCATGTATGCATTTTCTTGGAATGCCAGCACGGCGTTGCGTAGATTTAGAGTGTCAATTTTGTCTGGTTTTTTTCGTTCTGTTCACTGACATATTCTCAGATTATGCCGTTCTTTGTGAGGTGTAAAGTAGTAAAATGGTCACAAGAATAAAATGAAGTGTTATTATGTGCGTACGCGCTTAATTTTTTCATCTGTGTCCACTTTGCGCTTCTTTAGTCGTCCCTGTAATTTGGCGTATTGACACCTTTTAACTTCGTTTCTAAATAACACGCAGTGCCCGTTACGTACGTTTGTTGCTTTCCTCTGGATCGCTGGAAATGTCTCAAATTTCTACGTTCCAATTAGCAGGGCTTTGTGCTAGAAGTTTTCCACCTATTTTGTCTCTTTTTTCCCCATAGGTTGTCTTTATTTACGTCATAGCGTAGACGAATGGAACAAACTTCCCGAAGTCATCGTTCGAGTGCCTCAGATGGTGTTTTCTCCGCAGTATTTGGAAACCACTTACCGTGACCGAGTCATATATATTTCTGCTGTAGGATACTTCGCACGAACTTCGTTCGTATTTACTTTATTTTTATTTGTTTCTTCTTCACCTCACAGTTCTTTTGTTGCTTTAACAGTGTTTACTGCTTCGTGCGTTGCATACTTTGGAAACAAAATTGCTTATTTTTCCATTGTCCGTTCATCTGCGTTCGGTTACCTTTGTGTAGCAAACACATACTGCCTCTTCCCCAGCGTATGTCTTTCTTTGAATTGAGTCGTGTAGCCCCTACAGTAGTGTCTTCAGGTAGATGTATTCATGTGAATGAATAAACGAACATGCAAATGAAGGAACGAACGTTTCCTTAATGTTATCGGAAACGTCGCTTCATTGTACGCTGAGTTTTGTCATCGCTGAAGTGCGGGCAGGGAGAGAAGGAGGGGAAGAGGCAGGCTCATCCATCTAGATCACTCCCCCCCACCTCCCCGCCTATCTAGATTGACCAGTGCTGTGCATTGTAGCACACATAAGCGCTCATAACTGCCACGAGGCTAATTGCCAAGTACTTCAGCTTTGTTAGTGACTAACTTTCGTAATTAAGCACTGTGGAAGCACCGCAGCTATAAGCACCGGCTGCAACCATACGAGCGCGCTTTTTTTTCTTGAAAAGCAACGTCAAATTTTGTTTCCTTGAGCGTGTCCCAACAGACGTGGACTTGTTGTACGCAGTAATCAACAGCAGGGATTCAAAATGGCGCCAAAGTTCCAAGCTGGCAATCTGCTTAGCTGCAAATGTCACGCTCCCATCAAGATACCTTCGCAGGGCTCTGCAAATTCACGCGCGGCCCGAGGAGAATCGATATCTGAATCTATTTACGCAAGAACTAGCAACATCTGCCCTCCAAGGCGATAACTGCGTGCATCCGCGCTAACTTTACTCTTTCTTAACGTTAACTTGATAGAGTCCGTATGATTGGAAGAGTCCTGTCAACTCACTGATCATGGTGGTTCCTCCGGCCACGGCAGCTCGCGTGCCCGAGTAGAAGTCGTCGGCCGACTTGATGCCGCTGGGCAGCGGTAGCTGAAAGTGCGTGGCGGTGTCGATTCCACCTGCGAAGTCAGAACGTTTTCAAACCAATGCCGGGTAGATCCAACTCATGTCTGCCGCTACAACCTGGTATTGAAAAAAAGACATTAGGCTTTCTCCCAACGCACGACAAGAACTTTCGTAAGCCTGCAGTTTTGTAGCGTCAACTTCTGTCGTCACGACAGAGGTGGTCCTGTCGTATAGCAAGAAGTCGTCGGGCTTGCGAAGTTGCCACTACGACAGAATCGACAGAATTGAGCGTTTAAAGCATATTTTACCATAGTCTACACTTCTAGACTTCTTCTATTTAGTTTCTCTTTAATAATAACCCCTTAAAAACGCTTACATTGCAAGAGCTACCGTACCTGGTATGACCAGTTGTCCCTTGGCTTCAATGGTCCTGGTGCCTCCCGGTATGGTGAGGTCCTTGCCAACTTGCCTGCGAGCAGCAAAGAACAGTGTTGCAAACCATATGAAATGTATTTCTGACGTATTTATGACGTATTTCTGACGTATTTCTGACATATTTCCTGCGCTGCGATTCCCAGTGTAAACGGGTAATTTGAGCGCTCTTGCCGATTAGGACAGATGCCGCGCGGTGCGCGTTATTTGTCATGCCGAACGTGTACAGCGAATATATGCGAATGTTTCACGGAATCGCCCCTTTGCCATTGTAACGTTACCGTCCCCGCCTCAGTGAGGTAAGCGCACGCTGGCTATGGTGTATAGCGGTAACTGCGTGGTAGAACATTCTTGTTTATTCTATATTTTGCGTCACAACGCAGTGGGAGGGTCAAACAGAAATTTGCACAGTACCGTAGATTATGACTGGAAACAAGCTTTCATTAAAGAGCTCTAAATCGGTTCAACAGCTTCGTTGAACCTAAACGCGCGCTTCGAAGAGAGTTATTTGATGAGAACAATACCTTGCGTGTAGCATGACTGTTGAGGCTTATAATTCATATGCGCCTTGTAATCGTTGGTTGAGTAACAAGTGCATGACCTCTACATCATGGGCTCGCAAACTGTGTGGCTTTTTGTTAAGTACATTTAGAAATAGCTAGCTGCTGGTCCACAAGGACGGTAAAATAAAGATGGTACAGTTGTGCTCCCCTTGTTTCCAAAGGATGGCGGAAAATCCAATTCGTTCATTCATGAAATTATAGGAGACGCCATAGTGGATCGAGGCTCTGAATTTTAACCACATGGTTTTTTTAACATCGTGCATCCAGTGCTGTTGAATCCGCGAGCTTCTATATAACGCGCAGTCGCGTTCAATACGAGATGTAACACGGTTTCCGAAGTCAAAGGTGCAGCAAGATCTAAACACCGTTCCAGTTACGGGTGTTTATTAAACCACTTTTTCGCACGTCGGCGCCGCTGTTGCAGTTTTGAAGTTCCTTCGACCACCGGCTCCCGTGTTGAAGCCCGTATTGAACGCTATACTGTGCGTCTTCACGGAGTTCCCCGTATCGTACGAGTGCGTTGATGGCGATATATAAAACATGATCTTGGATTGTAGCGCGAAGTGACATGGACACAGACTAGTAGCAGACAGAACGAGCGCTAGTCTGTGTCCGTGTTCACTTCGCGCTACAATCCAAGATCATGTTTCCGTACCAACACGCCCAACTTTCTGTTATTCTGCGATATATATAAACGTCACCAAGCTAGCAACATACAAGGATAGTTGGCCGCTCTTCGATCACGAAGATCTCGATTCGAAACCACCGTTCTACACACAGCATGCGTTAGCACTCACTTGATGATGCCATCTTCGATGTAGACGTCTCCGTCAATGATCATGTCATCGTTGACCACTTTGCCGCCCTTTATCACCACCCGGGTCTGGGCGCTCTGCGGTGAAGAGAGAAAAAAAAAGCGTGGTGCATTACACCGTGACTATGCCAGGTCACGCGATTTGGCATCGTCATAACCTTGTTAGCTGCAAGCCTAAGCTAACGTGCACATAATATTTGTGAACAATATGTATATTTTGCACTTTTTAGCGAATATTTTTAAGCCACTATGCAGGCGTGATTCATATACTCCCCGCAATTAACACTCATATATCATTCAGAAGCACGGATCATCGACTTGGCGCTCTTTGGCCACATCTGGCCCTTGCGCCAATAAACTCTACAAATCAATCAATCATCAATATTTGTGACCAGTAAATTAAATTACGGGGTTAAGACTTCCAACGCAACTCGTGGCCTAAAGAGCAAGCAAACATGGCTAAACCACGAGGAGCTGTATACCGCACAGGCAGGCCGACGTTGCGACGTGCGTGTGTACCTTTGTGATGGTTTACCTTGTTCTCGGCAAGTCAGTTCTATTATATATACTACATAGTGCGGCGTGTTTCTGACGCGGACATGGCCACGTCACGTCATATCACGTCGTTCCGCCACGTCGCACCGCTAGCTAGCTGTAAAAACTATCGCGCCAATCAAAACAAGGCCGCCATGAAAGAGCGTGGCAGGTGCCGTCCGACGTGTGCGCAGAAAAACGTTCGTCCTATGGTACGACCAGTACCTACAGTCTCACTAATTTAGCTAATATTAGATTGCTTTCTTTATTAAACAAAACGCTCGACCACGAGATCATCGTTGCAAGAACCTCCTATATAGTGACAAATAAAGGCGAGAAGAAGGCCAAATACAGAATTATTTAACTGATCTAAACAATTTTTTCAGTATACGTGTTCCCAGAGTAACCTTGCCAGCACGTTTGCGCTGCAACAAGTTCTATAACAGTTGGGTGCATGTGCCAGTGTTCCGACGGCGTCGATCTGACGGTTTTGATGGGCGCGCGTTCCCCACACGCCGTGTCCGCAGGCAAAGCATTGCGGTGCGTTGCGAAGGTAGCGCTAATTTTCCGATCCCCCAATTGACGCACGATGACAACCTATCGGAAGCCACAGCTGCGGTTCGGAGATGTCGGTGCCACCAAGTCGAGCTCCCCTCCAGAACGCCCACAGGGTCGTGCACGCACACGTTCCATTTCGCGAGATACGAACCCTTCATAAAAGCTTATCCTTTGACCACGCGAGTCTTTGTTCTTTCCGCCTTTTTTTTTATGGAGGCCGGTATATAGGCGCGGCGTCATCGCAGTCATCTCGCCGCAACCATGAAGAGGGTGCGTTGAACCGCGGCTCTCCATACGTGCACGTACACGCGCACGGCAGTATATATACACTGCGCATGCTTACAGCGTCCTGCCCGTTGTTTCGCAGTATACGAAAGACAAAACGAGCTGAGACGACCGACCTGCTCGCACCAGTTGAGCGGCACTGCGCACAACAAAGCAGCGTCCAGCGCACCGACATTTGTCTCCATTATTAACAATCAACGCGAAAAATAAAGGGTCTGCCGGGCCCTTGCGGGACAGACGCGTGCACGCGTTGTTGTTCCTGTAGCCCCCCCCCTCCCCCCCATCCCCCGCCCCCCTCGTTGCCGGCGCGAGCAGCGCTAGCGAGCAGGCCAAGCGAGACCGCGGACGTTCGTCAGAGGCCGCCGGTTCCATGGCGTCGCCAGAACAATGAACTGCGGCCTGCGTGTCTCTATAGTTTCGTTCTTTTGTTTGTACATATATATTCTTTTCAGTCGTGCCGCGACGACACGGTTGTTGCGAACAGCAACAGCAGCGCGGAGCAGTGGCGGACGCGCGTTGTTATAAGGAACGCGAAGTGTGTATATACAATGCTGGAACGCCACGCGTCTATAACCAGTTCGTATTTCTGTAACGCCGGCACGGAAGGCGCGGCTCGCGACGACTGGCCCGAACGCGGACGTGGTCCAGCGTTACGGTGTAGTACCTGCGCTCCAGCCGGTGTGCAAGGAGGACACAATGCTGTAGCGTGAAAAAGCCCAGTGCGTATACAGTTGTGCAGAGCGCGACGGTGTACAGAGCGGTGCACTCGGCGTGCCCCGCGGGGCCACTGCGGGTACGCGCCACTGGGGATGATGATGATGATGATGATGATGATGATAGTGATCTAAAGAAAGGAAAGACGCTTGATTTGCTCCTCCAGGGCTCGCTGCAGGTGTGTGCCTCTCTCCAATGAATCCATCTGACGACAAAGGGAAAGCTATCTGTGCTCCACTCCGTTACGGCTGAGACGTGGCGCTGCTTTTTCCTGTAGCCCACTCGTCTATCGTCAATAGTGCGCTTGCGGCACTACTTTTGCAGTGCGACGCAACTAAGAGCACGGCTCTGAGCCCCGCATTCACTTCTTCTGTTTTTTTTTTTTTTTTTGCTGCCTTCTCCTTTCCTCTCCATTTTTTTCTTCCCACACCCCTTTCCCCATGCAGTGCTGTTGACGTGTCCTCCTGCGAGAGATAGTTATGGCACTGCACTTATCTCTTCCATTCCCTCTAAAGTCACTTCACACACACACATCTAACATGTTGTGCCAGCCACTTTTTTTGTTGTTCTCGTGAAAGTTGGAAGAAAATTCCGCCTGTACTGACAGTTTTCATAAAAGCGCGCTAAAGACGAAGACGAAAGGAACACATACGACAGGACGGGCGCTGAACTTCCAACTGGCGTTTATTTGAAACGATCATCTATGTATGCACTGCGCATGTGGTACGTCATGGCCGCATCATGTAGTTACGTATGTGTTCCTGTCGTCCTCGTCTTTAGCGCGTTTTGATGAAAACTGTCAAGATGAACCAACTGACCGAAACTAAGGTATTGTTGCAGCTGTATGGAATTCATTACCAGTAATGTGTTTCGTTTAACAGTGGTCCAGAGAACTAGAAGAATAATGAAATCTGAAGGGTCGATTTTTCGTTGATTACAAACGTGTGAAAAAAAAAAGCTACAATGAATCCAAACAGAGCACAGAAGAAACAGAGTGTTGCGGTTTAATTGAGATATCGCAACAATAAGGTACAGGGAAATGAAAGTGGGCGAAATTACAACTTGCCGCGGGTGGCATTCGAACCCACGTCCACCGCACTGTGCGGCGCTTTGCTGTATATGATGTACCCGCCGCGGTTGCTTAGTGGCTATATATGGTGTGGGGCTGCTACGCACGAGGTCGCGGGATCGAATCCCGGCCACGGCAGCCGCCTTTCAATGGGGGCGAAATGCGAAAACACCCATGTACTTAGATTTAGGTGCACGTTAAAGAACACCAGGTGATGCGTCCCACCATCAGTAAGATCTTGATGAGGGCTAGTTGGTTCATGTTTAGAACTGAGGTTTAACAGCACTAATAAAACAAGGACACGAGGAAACAAATACCATAGACAAGCACTAACTGACAACTGGTGCGCTTACTTGAAGTTCTCCAGCCATTTTATACCTTTTTCAGCATAGGCATACGTGCACCATTCGCAAAAACATCTGCAAATCAGCAACATCACAATCTTTCCTCCAAAAGCCATTTAGTTTCCCGACAAGGCAAGAGAGGGAGCGCTTACACATTCATCTCCTTCCTTTCCATCGAAACGCACGCTCACACACACCCATGTCTTTCCGTTAATTCTCAGGATTTGCGGAGAAGAGAATGAAATGGCAGCTGGAAAGAGCTGTGTATTCAGTTGTCATTCTCTAGAGTGACAGAGATCGATTGCTGCACTTCAGCCAGTGTGTATAGTAACAAACGCACCACCAGGGTCAAAATGGCGGGCACTATACGTTATGCGTATAGGTTATGCTGCCTTTGAAGCAAATTTCTCTTTTTTCTTTTGTTTCTCTTTCCCATTGTAGCGCAGCTTGTACATGAACCATTTTACAAGAAAGCTCTTTTCTGCAGCGTATCCGAGATCGGTACGCGTGCACAAACGTAGTAGCGCCGCTTCTCGCGGAAGATGACCTCGTTGCGGGATCGAGACGCACATCCCCACCGAAGGCTCAAAAAGCACAAAGTCACGAGACGCCGCGCCGGTCTTGCGTGCACCTAATTGGAGGCGGTAGCGAAAAGTGCACACACAAACTAAGCGCTGACTTTTAACTGTCGTTTTTTTTTTTAATCGAAACATGCGCTCAATGTGTAAGTACTGAGAGGAATGACAAGGCAAGAAACAATGAAACAGTATACCTCAACTCTCGCGTTCACACCGCTTGCGTGAAGCAACACACCGCTCCTTTGCGAAATGAAGATATAGAGGCGTAATGTTGCAGCACTGGTCTCCCTCGATGGATATCTCCAGCTTCGAATATTTCTCGCGCACGCAACTGTATCGAAGCCCGGCGGGGGTGGGCGATTTATACATGCAGCACCACCTAGATAGCACAAGGCATTTTCACTCCAATCCATGACGCCATGTTAATTGGCCTGACATCCATAGAATCTAACGAGGATGCTCACGAGTAGGCAATTGATTGATTGATTGATTGAAAACTTTATTGTTCCACCGAGCTGGGGTGCCCGCCTCTTAACCTACACGTAGGTAGGGCGGGAGGACGAAGCAGTCCCCGCGCGTTGAGGACGGTGAGTCTTCACGGCCTCAACGGCCAGGCGGATTGCTCGAGGCTGGTCGTCTTCAGCCTCGCTCTGGAGCAAGGCCTCCCAGGCTTCTCTACTGTCAATGTTTTCCTTGGCCCCTGGGGAGCCAGCACACTCCCATATTATATGGTCTAGCGTACCTTTTTGCTTACAAATTTTGCAGAGGGCGTCGTTATAGTCCCTCGTCTGTGTTAAGTAGATCCAATGTGGTGATGTATAACTGTTTCCCTGGAGGCGTCGCCAAATGCGAGCGTCCTCCAGAGAGAGAGACCGATGCGGAGGGCGGGAAGGTTCTTCTTTCGGCTTTGTAGTGATCGACAATTTCCCTGTACGTGATCATGCCGTCTTTTATCCCTGGAACTGGCTGCTCTAGAGTTTCACGAGTAGGCAACAGTGATTTTGACGTCACCGCTTTCATCGCGCCCGCCTTGTCAATCGAAATTTCAGGCTAGGTAGCGTGACGTCATGGACCGGAGTAAACAGGCCTTGCGCTATTTAGGTGGTGTTGATACATGGCGGTGGTGGGCAAACGGCCTGGGCGTGCTGTGCGTTGACATCGCGTCCGACTGCGCAAACAAAGGCGCGTCGACCAAAGTGTCTCGCCGCTCTCCCTGCGCGCGCATAACAACGCCCCTTATCGCGAGCAACTGCACCGACGCGGTCGATAAAGTAAAGAAGCGCGCAGCGCAAGATGTCGTCATGCTGCAGCCGCTGCCCGGTCACGTGGTCTCTGCGCCACCGACGCTGGCCGCGAACTTTGCACGGGTCGCACCGCTGTGCACGTGAGCATGGTAGCATGAGCACGAATCAAAGCGCGAGCCGCGCGTTACAGTGTTTCCTCACTATAACAACAACAACAACAACAACAACAACAACAACAACAACAACAACAACAACAACAACAACAACAACAACAACAACAACAACAATAATAATAATAATAATAATAATAATAATAATAATAATAATAATAATAATATATGGGGTTTCACGTGCCAAAACCACTTTCTGATCATGAGGCACGCCGTAGTGGAGGACTCCGGAAACTTAGACCGCCTGGGGATCTTTAACGTGCACCTAAATCTAAGCACACGGGTGTTTTCGCATTTCGCCCCCATCGAAATGCGGCCGCCGTGGCCGAGATTCGATCCCGCGACCTCGTGCTCAGCAGCCTAACACCATAGCCACTGAGCAACCACGGCGGGTAATAATAATAATAATAATAATAATAATAATAATAATAATAATAATAATAATAATAATAATAATCGAGCGCCTTGAATTGGAGCACACGTGACAGGAACTTGCCGAATCGCGAATGACATCTCACCGATGTTCGTTATGAGTCTGTATTCTAGCCTGTTGTCGCGAATATCGCGACGTGCCGAATCTGAGCTCATAAATCAAGACACGACGCTTCAAGCGACATGAAGCCTGATTTATGACGTCATGTGCGGTCGGTCTAGCACTGTGACTGGTCAGCGTGTTCGCCATCGCTGACTCCGAAAACAACGTTTTGCGCACGGTGCTTAGATCGCGAGGCTGAACCTTCCAAGAAACTCGTGCAGCTACATCCACTCAGGTGCATAGTTTACAGACTCCATCTCTGCAGTGCCGACGGTTTTACAGACTGTTCTAAAATGCGAGACGGTTCATCTGACAAATCTGAGTTTTTTTTTTTTTCAGTGCGAAAAACGTGCGAATATAAAGACGTTCTTTTATGCTAGATGCCCGCAATATTTTCTTTAATTGAGTCTGCAAGGCTCTTCTGGTGTACAAATTATGTCACAGTAAATTTGGATGTTCTTACCTCGCGTACAAATATACCGAACTGCAATTTGAATGTTTCTCTCCGGGCGAAAAAATCTCGCTGTAAGAGTTAGCTAGGTTGTCTCTGTGTGGTGGCAAGACCAAGTCAGGAAATTTTAAAGCCTTCTGCCACGTCTCCTAAGACAGTTCCCTAAGCTGTCGTTAATAAAAATGAAATAAAAAAAGATAACGTATAATGAGCGCGCTCTGCTTAGTATTATCCTATGGGGCGGAACCTTGGACAACAGCGGAAAACCTTAATCGAGAGGCAACTATATCAGAACCGCGCGACGAGCGATAGAACGGAAAATGATAGGCGTAACGTTGATACAGGAAAACAGCGACGTCTAATTTGAGAGTCAAACGCGGGAGCAAACAATATACGATAGTCTATATGCCGATGAACAAAATAGAGTCGAGCAGATGGTGTAATGGTGCAGAGCATATTGTCGGTGATGTTTTGTGGAGTATCGAAGTGGGTGGCAAGGTGACAGAATTGCAGTCGTTAGGCGACATAGGTAAGCGAATGGAGATTAGGCATTTGGAATCCCCATAGAATGAAGACCGCTGACGCAGGACAGGATAGCTATACCGGGGTATGTACTGAGTGTGCTCGCCGGTGTGTTGGAGAACGTGCGAATTTTTCTATACTCTGGCGAGTGCGCATATGTCACTCGACCTTGCGACCGATGACTCGTGGTTGGTGGCGCTGGCGTCGTTGTACACAGGTGTGCCGCGCGTTCGCACAGATTCAGCTGCAGCACGACTGGCAGCATGAGCACCGATCAAAGCGCGAGCCACGCATTACAGTGTTTCCTCACTATAATAATGTAAAGTGTACAGTATAATTATGCACAATGTACCGTGCGATGTACAGTGTACCTCACTGTACGTGCTTTTTTCTGTACCATTCGGTGTGGACTCGCTGAGGAAGCACTCCGCAGCTTGTCTTACGTGTTCCTATAGCGTAACAGCTGTGTTGCGCGTTAGCGGCACGTTTCTTTAGAGAATGAAAAAAAGTTTATTGCTTTATGTCACCTAACTACTTCATAGTCTATTGCGTGAAAAAATGTTCCAGAAGCCAGGGGAACTCATACTTCAACGTGTTGTTCTCACTGGCTTTACTCAACAATAAACTATAACAAAAACATAGACGTTTCGCCACCTATGCGGGTGGCATCGTCAGTACGCAAATGGCAACAAATTAGAAAATACATCCTATTTATGTGTGATACTGCCGTAAACATCCGGTAGGGTGCCACGGATAGAATTGCATGCAGATTGATTGCGGCGGATAAACCACGATTCCACAAATTTTCTTGGGCCACATCGGTGTTCCCGTGCTAACGGGGTTACGTTATCAAAATCGAGCATGTTTCCTTTTGTTAAACAATGATCCACCAGTTCCGTCTTTGCGCGTGTGACATAGATGGTTTTCGTAGCGTCTCTTAAAGGTTCCTTGAGTCATTTTAGGGCCATTTATAGTTGCTTAAATGTTCCGAAACGTCTATGTTATGGTTATATTTTATTGTTGAGTAAAGCCAGTGATAACACGTTGAAGCATAGTCTATTGCGTAAATTATAGCGAATAACTATCTACGCATTTGTGTATTCGTGTCGATAAATTCGAATGGCACTCGGGCAGCAACGCTCACCGCGAACGAATAGTTTCGATATCTTAAACTGTTGTCTTTTTACGCCAAAGATTGCCTGCTCCTTGCACCGAACTGCGTTCACCCACCGTAGTTGATGCGGCGTTGCGCTTTTCTTTTTTTGTTTTCTGTCCTCCGAATAGTTGCGTCACGTGCCTGGGCTTCAATACAGGCACGCGGCTCGCTGCCTTCCCCGTAAATTGCCTTTTTTTCGCGCCTGTTACACGCTTGGCAGCCCTCGCGTTATGCGTCGCTTGACGCGTCGGCTGTAGACTACACGTGAATGCCTAGCTCGCGGACGACAATCGCCATGCACGCGCACACATATAAGCACGCCCCCGTCGAGAGCGCCGGATGCCACGCCCTAGCGTGTGCGCGTTCGGGGCAACCCAGCCCCTAGTGAGGTGCATTCAATACGCCGCTTTGTCAGCGTGCGTTAGGGTAACTACATGTACATGTAGTTATAGATGTACAGTCAACAGCAAAAGTTTACGGGATACGGTTTCCTCTTCAAATGTGAATTCCTGCACTGTTAAGGCATGACACTTCGCATTTAATGAATCACTGTGTAGGTGGCGAAGGCTACTACATGCTGGAACATTTAATTCCATGCTGTGTGACCACGCTTTGCGAGAATTCAGCTTCTTGGCAGACCCTGCGTCCCGTAAACTTTTGCGGTTGACTGTACATACAGTAAATATAGTAAATACGTGTACGGCCGTCTGTTGAGTCTTGCGAGTTGAGTCTTGACCGTTCACTTTCGATGTCAATTACATAGAAATTTAGGGTCTCATGAGAGATATCACTACTTATTTACCCATAGGCGAGTTAAAGAAATTGTAGGGTTTAGCGTTCAGAAACTGGTACGGGTGAGGCTAATCGGCCACACAAAGCACTTTAGCGAGAGCTTGGGAGTTAACGCTGTCAGCTACACGAGTGTTTGTACGTTTAGGCGAACGGTATTAGAATAAGAAGAAAAAGAGCGTTCGCTACTGATTGCTCCTCCGAATTCGTTTTTCCTTCACGTCTTTTGATAGAAAAACACGGGGTATTTCGTGTTAGCCCTTCTTCATTCTGTGCAACTACTCAATTTACTGAAAGCCAGTACTCTCGACAAACTCCACACGCCGTAGCCCCACACGACCACTTATACACGACGCCTATCACATGCTTTGCGATGATTCTGGATTGTCGGATAGATGTGGTGCATATCGTTTCCTCTTCCAACGGGACAAGGCTAGTCACCTCGGTCTGGAAGGGTGGCGTCTCGCACCGCGCATTTCGGCAACACAGCCACAATCCCGTCCTGGGATGTGGCCGAATACTCCCAGTGTAATCTCGCTCGCTTCACGTCATTGAAACACAGCATGCAATGCGCATTGAATTGCCCGGAGGGAGGGAGGGAGGGAGACAGGTGCGTACTTTCTTAGCTTCCATTCCCGCGTCATCACAGGTGGTTCCACACGACTATTGTTCTTACTCCCCAGGCTACTTTTTCCTCGACACCTCCGTCGTTTCAAGTTTACATCTGAGCCCACAGAGGCATGTCGTCATCATTACGCATTGTTCCCGACCGAAAGAACTAAATAAAGAAAAAAATGGTCATCTTCCTAAGTACCCGAAGCAGGGGAACCGTTTCAAGACTGACTGCCGTCCACGTCGGTATGTATACACAGGGAGGGTACGGACACGCACCAATTTCGACGGCGTAATAGGCGCATGGCTTCCGTCCAAATTGGAGAAAAGAGTACACTGCTGCTTCATTCGCCCAATCAAACCGAAAGTAAAAGAGGAGTTGGACGAACGTCGCTCTGTAGCACAGCTGAAACGATGACAGCTGCGCCCGCACAGCAGACTCGGGAGAAGTATTCACGTGCGAGGCAAACAATATCCATCGCCAGCACAGCGGGAGAGAGAGAGAGCGCACGGCAGCGGCGACCACGGCGCGGCGCTGGCTGGCTGGCTGGCAGACATGTTTGGCCTTGGCGCAATTTCACGCCAGTTGGTCGCCGTGTGAAAAAGAACGCGCAGAGACGTGCCCCGTTCGCCAGTTCTTCCGGTCCCATCACGCTTGCGAACCGCTTGCTGCTGGTGCCACTGCTGCTATGCTTCTGCCGTGTGCCGATGACGGGTGGCGGTGGTTGTTAAACAGCGACGGGCACACCTGCTTTTTTTTGTTTTTTGCCAGCGTGCCATTTGTAGACGTCGCATGGCTAACCGGGCGTCGCGGTCCTGGCGTGCTCTGTTTAAAAAGGGCGACTCCAGCGATTTTTATGCGAAGCATATTACGAGAGCTCAACCCAGCTCCTCAGGCGCGGCGGTGTCGCCATGAAACCACGTGACACCGTGACGTCACGACAGAGGAGAAGTGGCTTTGGCTCAACTCTTGCAAGACGGGCAGGGTGGGAATCGAACCAGGGTCTCCGGAGTGTGGGACGGAGACGCTACCACTCAGCCACGACTTCGATGCTTCAAAGCGGTACAAAAGCGCCTCTAGTGAATGCGGTGTTGCCTTAGAAACGAGCTGTTTCTAAGGCGTGCGTCTCTTGCTCAGGCGCACATTTCGTTGCCGCGCCGAACGCTGCTTTGCTCGACGCTCACCGCGTCCAATGCGGGGCGCGTAGTCGCTGCCCTGTAGCCCATTGTCTTACACCCCTTGGCGGGTCGACGGGAACGCTCTCGCGTTCCACTCTTGAAGTCGAAGCAGTAATGCATGAGTTGTTTCTTCGTCTAGCCGAACCAAATATAGCCAAGCAACAGCAGTTCGCCAGGCTAAACAGTGGTTCAACAACTAAAATAAAGGCTAGTATGCTTCGCATCCTGGGCTTAACCTTACCTAAGCCACAGCCATTTTTTGATGTTCACTGATATTAACAAAATTTCGAATATACGTCCTCTGTTGCACTTTGACTGCAAGTCATTTAGTTTTCCTGAAAGTTAATTTTAAACATTCGTTACGTGTCCTCGACTCGCGGCCGCGAATGTCCGGCACCTTACTGGCCACCCTGTGTATGTGAGGTCAGAGACTACACCGCTACTTCGCCCAGAAACGACGAAGCTGGCTCCTTTTTCTAGGAGCCAGCTTCGGCCGACAGACGTGGTAACCGCTGCGTGTCTTCGTCTTGCCGCAGCACAATGCGTCGAACTTGGGCACGTCAGCTGCCTCGCGCGGCGGTGGCGGGCGGTCACTGGCAAACGGTGATCCTTCAGCGCTCATATCGTCGCTGAAATCTTCGCTGAAATCGCCACTGTCTAGTTCGAAAGAGCTGGAAAGGCTTCCCGCGTCGTGAGAAGACATCGTCAGCTTCGTTTTTTTTTTGTTTGTTTTTTTTTGGCGTTAGCACTGCGCGTGCTGCTTGTTTAGCACGCGTTCAGCGTGTTTACATTACGGTAGTGCAGAATGTGACGTCATCGACTCATCGTGACGTCACAGGAAGCAGCTGCCTGTTTCGGTACCTTGTTTATTGGTAATCTAAAATTATCGACGAGTTTCTAAGGAAATTGAATCACCCTACCGGTGACACGACTGTCAATGCCATTTGAAAGTGACAGTATATCCTAATATGGTTAAAAAAAAAACGGAGTGGCTCTTTAAATATATAGTTAGGTGTTCCCAACAAACAGTCGGGTCCTCGCGTCGTATGCCATGTGTTGTCTCCTTGCTTTCGCAGTACAGTCAGACGCTTTTTTTTTCTTTTTTTTTCTTGCATCGATGGGACATATACGGCTGAAACGCTACAGCTGGCTGGCAGCGTCGGAATGAGCAGGCGTCGCGTCACACTATAACGTCGTGCGTCAGCTAGCTTTCGGCGGTTATTAACGCGGTCGGTGCTATTGTTCTTCAAAATCGCTCGACTCTGGTGTTCTTTCTTTCTTTTTTTTTTTTGTTCGCACTGTGGATGCCCGCGCGTCAACGCACTGCATACCGAGCCGCTGACATCCGCACGTGCAACGCTTACGCACGCATTCGCGCGCGCATCTGTCAGTAACGCTGTTCCGGCCGCTGTCCTCCCGACCTCCTGTTACTCCGACCCGCTTTGTTTCGTCAGGAATGCACAACTGTCATCGTCTGTCAACGCATTACCTCTCGTCTGACAGCGATATAGCTGTCATGTGAACTTTCGACCGAGCCGCCGTATGTTGTCGTCATCGGAATTTGCTTAACGCGGTCGCTACCGATACCTAATCGATTCGTATAGAAGAGTTGACTGTTGGGCTAGTTGGTCGTCCATATTTGAAGTAGTAGCTTAGCGCGAATAAAACCGCGCTAAGCTACTACTTCAAATACGGTTCGCATACCGACATGTATACACCGAGCACAGTACAACCATCGCTCTTGGTTTGCGGTGCTCCTTAGCGTATGCGGGTTACGTGAAAAAAGCAGTTACACTCGGGCCAGCATGACGTATATACTGTTACGCGCTGCCTACACGTGTCCATGAGGTATAATGAACTTAATTTACGACGCATGCGCTGCAGGGTAGCCACTAAGCTAAGGTGAGGCGTCCGCCTAAGCAATAATTCCGCGTCACTCAAGCCTGCGCAGTTACGTTAAAGTCAGTGTGGAATGTACGGCCGCGAGCCAAGTTCCGGAGACCACAGATGCCGCGAATTTTGATTTAATTATTCACAGCCAAGGCACGCAGGCTGAAATCACGTGGTGCAGCCTATGTGCGCCTATTCGACCAATGCAATGCATTGAGAAAATTCCCCGTTTGCACAGCTGTGCTAAGGGCATTTTCTCCCGAGTGTACGCTCAAGCGTCGCATGCCGCGCAGTTTGTATAGCTTTTAAGAGCCCGCATAGTCTGAATACCCTCTTGGGGCACAACCGAAGCTAAACCATTGTTACCTATTCCGCTCAGGACAATCATGATGCATCTATATAGGCGGGAAGCCGTTCAAGCCACCCAAGAGGAACGATAAGGAAACATAATGCAATCGCTGGATTACGGTATTTCATTCCCTTGTCACATTCGCTCATGCTCCATGGGACGGTTGTTCGCTCGTGGAGATCGCGGCGTACGACGGCTGCACTAACCATATTCGGCGAAGATTCCTTTTCCTTTCTCTTTTTTTTTTTTGCGAGGGCACAGCGCTGATAGGTTTGGCACAACACGAAGGAAATTAATCGGGCGTAATGTAATGGGAACGAGTGGTCGCGTCGCGCCAGCTCGCTGTATGTACCGGCGGCTTGCAGACTATAGTGAGCCCTTAACGAGTGACGTAACTCGTATCCCTTTTACATCGTTAATTACAGCTGCGTCTTAAGGACCTCGTCTGCTGAATCCGATGAGCCTTACGGCCCGTTCTTGTCGCCGGTTATGTAATCGGGACGGAGCTGAGGCCGGCGATGGCCAGACCGCTTCGGCGACTCTGCGCCGATAGGGAGAACACATACACGTATAGCCTATAGACGCACGGACTCGCACATACAAGCAGGCGTACGCTATAGAGAGTTTGCACGCGCATCGACACAGAATCATTCGCGTACGTAAAGGCTCGTATTTTCGGCCGCCCGCCCGCATATGAAAGAACCGACACAAAATATCGACAAGGAACACCCGAAGGACCACCTGGTTAGTTGCGCCGGTAACTAACCCCGCACTAATCACACCTTGCAACCTCGTTTCGCGGATCGTCGTGTCTGTATATAATGCACAGCGCTGCATCGAACGTGTCCAGGGGGTCTAATAAAAGGAAATCTGATCATCTCTCGTTCGCATGCTCCTCGCCGTCATTTTTTACACACGACGCGCCGCGGCTAATGATGGCAACCGAACGGCGCGGAGGGGATGCCTATAAAGGGGCACCCCTCATTTGAAACGAAATTATGTCCCTCCTCCCCCCCCCCCCTTCCCTCCCGGGTCCAAGCTACTGCTTACATGCGTATACAAACGCCGAAGAGAGCTTGGTGGGGGAGAGGGGGAGAGGGCGTGTGCGTTTCAGCTGCCGCACATTTTCCTCCTCAACGTTCCTCCCGGTGCCGCTGCAGTAGTGCTTGAGAGTCGATCGAACAACCTGCCAACCGGTCTGACCCCGGAAAAGACAACGGGTCACGACGTAGCCCTCGTGCGTGTTCGGCAGAGGCGTTGTACGTTGTTGCTGCTGCTGTTGCTGCTAAGTGCTCCTCTTGCCTTCGAGAGACGGGGTACGTGCGTTCTTCGGTCCACTCCGCTATATCACCGTGCACGCGCTGCAACGCCCGGCCCCCCCACCTATACATTCTAACCCCCAGGAGGTGCCACGGGCGACCCCCGAGCGCAGTAGGTTAATGTGTAAATCGAGCACATCGTTCGTGCTCCTTTCCAAAAGACACCAACGGTAATGACGACGGTGACGTGTGGTCGATAATTAGACGATCGCCACTTATCTCTCTCTCTCCCTCTAGCCCCCAGTTTAAAGAAATGCTGTAAGTATGCCGTAAGTGGGTCCAGCTTTCTTTTTTTCTTTTTCTTTCGGTGAAATGAGGTCTTATTTCATACCGCATGTTACCGATGTGCCCTATTCACTTGTAATTTTTATAGGGCACGTCGATTAACGTGCGCGTATAGCTTAATTATCACGCTGCCGCGCGTGTCCCTTGCTGAAGCTGCGTCCTGCGCTGTTTACTTTCTGCCCCTCCGAATGCATCACATTTTTTTTAATGCTTTCTTAAAGGCGTGGCTTTGACATCCCTGTATGTATGCCCTCACAGAAGCATTCGTTTGATGCATAATGAATGATCATAATCCTGCCCTCGTTGGAATTCGAATGCAACGAACGCTATTAGAGCAAGCGTCAATTATGTCGGTGAGGAGAAATTGTGCGCGGGAACTCAGTGTGGGAAAGAAATGGCGAGGTTGGAGCCAGCTTCAGCGATAATCGTGTGATCAAATCCTCGTCGTTGTTTCTTCATCTCTTGAATTTGCGTAAGGAATATAATGCGTGCACCGTGCATTCCTATGATTTCTTTAAACTCATTAGTGCACTTTCTGCTTCTTTGTTGTTGTTTTTTGTTTCTTCTCTTGGCACCGTTACACACAGACCAAGTCAAAACCCCCAGCACTTTAAAATTACGCGAACGCAAATCGGCTGCACATCGAGGTCGCCACTGAAATTAACGATCGAGCGAAGATCGCGAAGAGAGGAAGACCACGCGGTTGTATTTGCTTGATACTTCGCGGGCATTTGTTCGTCTCGATAATTCAGACCTTCGAAATATTACCGGCAATCGTCACGTACGTACATATATGTACGTCGCACATCCTACACCCATGCCGAGCTACATATGAGAGAGAGAGAGAGGGGGGGGAGGGGGTAGGGAGGTAGTGGTTTTACAATGGCTTTACTAAAATTTACCGGTAACGTCTTCGATACGAACTACGGCAGTGCGCTGTTGTGCCATTACCACAAGCCCGGATCCCGAATCTGCAAGATGCAGAATCTATCCTGCGAGCGCCATAATTCTCCCTTCACAAGTCAAGATGCTGCGCCTTCGTGCGGGAGAAGCCTCGGCGAAGCAGCGTGTTTAGACGTGTCCGCGTGTGCCAGACGGCCCGGCGCCGCACCTCCCTTGCCTGGAGGTCACCGCGCGCGCGAACTTTGAACCGGGTGGCCAGCGCGGTCGCTGGTTGGACCCCTCGGACGACCGTCGTGTGCTGACTTTGTATTGGGCCGTTTGAGTGACAATGGGCCTCGGGGATTATAAAAGCAGCGACACGCCGCTCGAAAACAGGATCTGCCGACCCCACCGGGAGAGAGTGTCGCTCCCGACTGGGGTGAGATGTGTAACGCGTTTTCGCCGGACGTCGTCGTGCGAGAACAGTCGCGTTTGTTGTGAGCACTCGGCCCCAGTGCCGACCCGTTCATGTCCTGTATGATAACCTGTATATAATGTATAAAGTCCCTTTTGTTATTCTCATCGACGCCAGGCTCGGAGTCTTCGCTACCAACGCTCTGTCACGAAACGGGTGACGAGCGCTACGGGACCACAAAGCCGTATTCGTGGTGCAGCGGTACACGTTCGTAACACTGGCGGCACCGGTTGGATGTCGTAATACTGGTGGCACCGGTTGGATGTCCGTAACACTGGTGACTTCGGTGGGAGTTCATAACACTGGATGGCAGCTACGGGATTGACCGGCATCAGCTACCTCGGCGCGGTGAGTGCCTGAAGTTTACCTCAAACACCAGACTTTCTCTGACACAGGTTATAGTAGCTTAGGGAAGGATTTGGTGTTGCATTGTGATAACCTTGTGTGTTTCAAGCCTAGTAAGAGTGTTTTGAAAACCAGGGGATGCTGAGGGGGTAAACAGGGCAGTGTGTGATATACTTGCATATGTCTTACTAGTAGTGTTATAGTAGCGTACGGCAGGTATATTCAAAAAGGGTAAACAGCAGGAGGACAGTGTGAACGATGGAGAAGTACAAGGTGAAGGAACTTCTCGAAATTTGTGAGGAGTTGGGCATTGAGTTGGGCTCAACCAAAAGAAAGAATGCGATCCTTGAGGTCATGAGGACTGGGGACGTAACGGCTGAGGAAGCCGCAGAGGCCTTGGCGGATATCAATGAACGTCGGGAAAGGGAGGAAAGGAGAGAACAGCAACGTCGCGAGGAGGAAAAGGAGGAAAGGAGAGAGATTCGTGAGCACGAGCTTAAAATGAAAGAGTTGGAGACCCGAAATAGCTCGCCAGCGCCTAGTCTCACTTCTAATGTTCCCAGAATACGCGATCAACTTCCACCCTTTGTCGTCGGAGAGGATATGGCCAAATACCTCGTGAAATTTGAGCACGTGTGCGAACGGAATAGCATTGAGCAATCCCTTTGGGCACAGAATCTGTTAGCCTTGCTTCCTGGGGAGGCATCAGACGTAATAACTTGCTTATCGAAAGAGGCGTTTGAGAGCTACAGTGATGTGAAGGAAGCGCTGCTGCGGAAGTACAAATTGTCGCCCGAAGCTTTCCGGCAGAGGTTCCGGTATGCAAAAAAGGGGTAAGGAGTCGAATGTTGACTTCGCGTTTCGTCTAAAAGCCGACTTGGTGGAATGGCTGAAGGGCGAAGAGGTTTACGACGACCGCGACAAAATTGTCGAATGCATCGCGTTGGAGCAGTTCTACCGTTGCATTGATGAGGATGTCCGGCTCTGGCTGCAAGATAGGCTAAAGGAGGTTAAGCTAAACAAGGCAGCAGAGTTAGCGGAAGAGTATTACACCCGCCGCAGCTTGCACAGCAAGGCAGTGCGCATAGAAAAAGCAGATAGAAGAGATGGGTTTTACGGGAAGCCCGACGAACGGAAGGAAATCACGCGTCGCGAGTTTCGGGACGACGAGTCCCTTCCCAAAGAAACTGAAAGGGATGGACAGAATGCATCTCAGAATGATGACGATGGTCCGAAACAGCGAAACGAAATGACGCGTTCTTTTGAAAAACGGAGACCGTTAACCTGCTACAATTGCAAAAAGCAAGGGCACATCGCTGCAAGCTGCCCAGAGAGAATTGCTTTTGCAACGATACAGGAAACTCACAAGAACATACGTCTATTGGAGCCCTATGTGCAGGAAATTAAGGTAAACGGCAAGAAGTGCCGAGCACTGCGGGACTCTGCAGCAACTATGGACGTTGTTCACCCGTCTTTCGTCTCCTCGAGTGATTTTACGGGAGAGTGCGTTAGGATACGGCAAGTGGCCGAGAAGGAGAGTGTCTGTTTACCGATCGCAACGGTTATCATTGAAGGAGAGTTTGGAAAACTTAACACCGAAGCCGCTGTGTCAGCCGCCCTCCCGGAGCAATTTTCCTACCTCTTCTCAAATAGCTCGGAGCAGCTGCTGAGGGATCAGGGCAAATCATTCTTTGCCGACGTGGCGTACATGGCCCCCACGCGATCCAAAGCGCGGCCGCTGTCGAGGGAACTGGACTTAGCGTCGGTGAGCGAAAGGCGGTGCGGCCCACGGACCGATCACGGTAACTTGAGTGGCGAGCAGTCACGGGAGAGGCAGAGCTCGGAGGCTGGCCTAGACGAGCGGGTCCTGGAAGTGAGTGGGAGTGACGCGTGCAGTGCTAGCCGCGATATAGACTCGACGCCGCAATTAGGCGACGCGGGCTCCACACTCGCTCCGGTTTCCGCCAGCCGGCAGGAGCAGGCTGCAGTTGAAAGGGAAACTCGGATTCGCGAACAACAGGAAGATTGTTCACTAGCCGATCTGAGGAAGAGCGTCAAACGGGGAGTGAAAGAAAAGGGGGTTTCATTTGGCAAGGAATCTGGCTTATTGTACCGCCGCTACACGGATAAGCAGGGTCGCAAATATAAGCAGCTTCGGATTCCGCGAAAATATCGCCGGGAAAAATGAATGACCTCATTTGCTTCCTCAGAAGTATGTTTTCGGTCCAAAGCGATTTCAAGGGGACCATTCTATTTGTCATTATTATTGCTGATTAATAATTGTTTCTTGTCTATTTTGTTGCGTTATTGATTTGAAAACTGATTGTTTGAGCCTTAAGTGCTAGATCGTACACCTGCCTCTTGTTGCAGCGGGAGCAAAAGGGGATAGCGATTAATTAGGTTGATTTGAATTATGGCCTTGTCTGGTGTTTGACGGGAGACAGAGGGCACTTGTTCGTGTTGGGTGTTGCCTTTTGCCGGTCGGTTTTGCAAGCTGCAGAACGACCAAGCGGGACCAGTGGCGAGAAGCAAGGTCTTAGGAACGACCCGAGCGGAGCTGGTCAAGGTGCCTTGGCGACGACGTGGTGAGCAGAGCTCCTGTCCTGACGAGTCGGACCTGGGCACGTGAAGTTACCTGGCGTCCCGACAATGGACGTGAACTTGGACGAGCCTGACGAACGTGCGCGCCTGGCATCCGAGCCACGTGGAGGCAGCTCGTCTTCCCGGCGCCTTATCTGAGGGCGGGGATGCTGTTGTGCCATTACCACAAGCCCGGATCCCGAATCTGCAAGATGCAGAATCTATCCTGCGAGCGCCATAATTCTCCCTTCACAAGTCAAGATGCTGCGCCTTCGTGCGGGAGAAGCCTCGGCGAAGCAGCGTGTTTAGACGTGTCCGCGTGTGCCAGACGGCCCGGCGCCGCACCTCCCTTGCCTGGAGGTCACCGCGCGCGCGAACTTTGAACCGGGTGGCCAGCGCGGTCGCTGGTTGGACCCCTCGGACGACCGTCGTGTGCTGACTTTGTATTGGGCCGTTTGAGTGACAATGGGCCTCGGGGATTATAAAAGCAGCGACACGCCGCTCGAAAACAGGATCTGCCGACCCCACCGGGAGAGAGTGTCGCTCCCGACTGGGGTGAGATGTGTAACGCGTTTTCGCCGGACGTCGTCGTGCGAGAACAGTCGCGTTTGTTGTGAGCACTCGGCCCCAGTGCCGACCCGTTCATGTCCTGTATGATAACCTGTATATAATGTATAAAGTCCCTTTTGTTATTCTCATCGACGCCAGGCTCGGAGTCTTCGCTACCAACGCTCTGTCACGAAACGGGTGACGAGCGCTACGGGACCACAAAGCCGTATTCGTGGTGCAGCGGTACACGTTCGTAACACTGGCGGCACCGGTTGGATGTCGTAATACTGGTGGCACCGGTTGGATGTCCGTAACACTGGTGACTTCGGTGGGATGTTCGTAACAGCGCTCGTACAGCTGCTTCCCAAGACGAGAGTAAGTGCCCGTGTACGTGCTAATGCGATTTCACGTGCAGCGCTATTAGGGGCAGCCCTGGCCACAAAATGCTCTCGCGGGACCATTTCGACCTTATTCTGCGCTCTCCGCACTCGAACCACACATAAGGGGAAAAAAAGAAAGAAAAAAAAGGCAAGACGAACCGGTACTTTTTCCCACAAGCATAAAGCCAATAGCGCTGAAATATTCGGTGAAAAATAAGTAAATATTTATCGACGCACGCCATCGCTTGTAGGCGAGCCATTTGCAGCCGTTAAACATCGATCAACCGCTCATTTAGACTTCGCTCCCGTTATCTCCCGAGTTAAAGAAAGCGTACGGCCTCTCGACCAGTACATTCATTCAGCCGTGGGGAGAAAGGAAAGAAAAAAAAATGAAGAATGTCGCGTCGGCCTCGGAACGGTGCGGACCGTCGTGTCACGCACGCACGTACACGTCGATCGCGTCCCCCCGAGTCGATTATATCCGCACAAACAACTTGGAAATTCAGGCGTCGTCTCCCGCAGGCTCTCTCTCTTTCGAGGACCAAGGTCCCCGAGGGTCCGCGTTGTCGTGTACACGTAATAAGGCCCGTGGCATCTGTCGCTATACCACGCGGCGGGCTGCATGCCACACTCTCCACACTCTCGTATAAAACGCTCTCGATACCAGCTGCAGCTCCCGCCTCCGGCTCGCCAACGTACGTGAGGCGCCCGCGGGTACGTCGACGACAACGCGCTCCGCGGAGACGTACGCGTGCGTACATATATACACACTCGTACACTGACAAGGAAGACACGCATTCGCACGTGTGTATCGGACGATTGCGTGGGGTCGACGTCATCCCGGAGGCTGGGAAACGCGAGGTGCAAACACTCGATCGCACGGTCCCGTTGCGAGCGCCCCGTAACGAGGTCAACGGGCGACCGAGTATATAGGGAGACGACCGAGCTGGAAAACAGACGTCGGCGCCTGGCACGCAGGACGACTTGTTTGCATGGCCCTCCCGCTTCTTGCCAGCTGTATATATAAACAATTCGATATCTTCGTGGGTGCGTAACTATCGCGACTTTCGCGGGCGGCGTATATCTATATAGTTAGCACGGATCGATCTGCCGCTGCGATTGTGCCGCGCGCTTCGCGGATTCGCGTTTCGCGAAAGCGAACGGCGAAGGTTAGTAATTGAGTGATCGATCTATCGGTGGTAGACTCGGAACACAATAATTGAGTATCCCGCCTCTGCGCGGAAGTACAGTGGCAGCGGAAGGCTCAATTAACTTGTGGCGTGCAGGCATATCCGGCTTCCTTTGCTAAAACAACCTTGCACGAGTGGAAGTTGTTTCCGCAAAACGCTTTTTTTTAAGGTTGTACTACCCATCGTGGTTGCTCAGTGGCTATGATGTTGGGCTGCTGAGCACGAGGTCGCGGGATCGAATCCCAGCCACGGCGGCCGCATTTCGAAGGGGGGCGAAATGCGAAAACACCCGTGTACTTAGATTTAGGTGCACGTTAAAGAACCCCAGGTGGTCGAAATTTCCGGAGTCCCCCACTACGGCGTGCCTCATTATCAGAAAGTGGTTTTGGCGCGTAAAACCCCATAATTTAGTCATTGGTTGTACCTATTGTGCGACCGAAACAAAACTTACGAATGTAAGGGAACCGTGTTGGCGTCGAACAATCTGTAGCGTTCACACCGTCGCGACCGATTTCGCAAGGAATATTTCAGCGTATTCTGTGGAAAATCGTACGTGCAAGCGGTTTGCGACGGTCTCGCGTGCGGAACCGCAAGCAACATTGCACGGTGTTAAACTGTCATTAAGTAGGTCCTGCGAGAAAATTAGCATTTGCGTGCACAATGCGCATTCTGCATGCAGATCTCCCGTTTCGCAAAATTTCACGCTCGCGAAATTGGAAGTGGGTCGAAAAGGCGATGGGGGAACAAAATTGAGCATTCAGTACATGATGCGCGTCCAGTGTTTTCGTTCTTCTGCGATTCACGGGAGCCCTTGACATGCCAAATGAGTGTGTTTTAACATAAAGGCCATGTGGCATGGTCTCTCACAGCGGGTTGTCGTTTGAGTGATAGCTGACGAAAAAAAATGGCTGTGGCTTAGCTGAGGTTAAGCCCAGGATGCGAAGCATACTAGCCTTTATTTTAGTTGTTGAACCACTATTTAGCCTGGTGAACTGCTGTTGCTTGGCTATGTTTGGTTCGGCTAGACGAAGAAACAACTCATGCGTTACTCTGCTTCGCCTTCAAGAGTGGAACGCGACAGCGTTCCCGTCGACCCGCCAAGGGGTGTAAGACAATGGCCTACGGCGCAGCGACTACGCGCCCCGCATTGGACGCGGTGAGCGTCGAGCAACGCAGCGTTCGGCGTGGCAACGAAATGTGCGCCTGAGCAAGCGACGCACGCCTGAGCCTTAGAAACAGCTCGTTTCTAAGGCAACACCGCATTCACTAGAGGCGCTTTTCTACCGCTTTGAAGCATTGTACTCGTGGCTCAGTGATAGCGTCTCCGTCTCACACTCCGCAGACCCTGGTTCGATGCCCACCCAGCCCATCTTGCAAGAGTTGAGCCAAAGCCACCTAGAAAATCAGTCTCTGTAGCACGCCGCAACCTTCGCTTCTCATTCCAACGAGCAGCTGTGTCTCCAGGAGGCATCTCACCTCGTGAGTGTTTAACGGAGGCAAGCGCAGCTGCTTATATACCGCCGCGACGCCGCGAGCGACGGCGCGAGTTGGAGCCCCGTTTCTCCTCTGTCGTGACGTCACGGTGTCACGTGGTATTGAAGGCGACACCGCCGCGCCTGAGCAGCTGGGTTGAGCTCTCGTAATATGCTTCGCATAAAAAAATGAAATTATGGGGTTTTACGTGCCAAAACCACTTTCTGATTATGAGGCACGCCGTAGTGGAGGACTCCGGAAATTTCGACCACCTGGGGTTCTTTAACGTGCACCTAAACCTAAGTACACGGGTGTTTTCGCATTTCGCCCCCATCGAAATGCGGCCGCCGTGGCCGGGATTCGATCCCGCGACCTCGTGCTCAGCAGCCCAACACCATAGCCACTGAGCAACCACGGCGGGTGCTGACGAAAAAGCAGCGATCCGCCAGTCTAAATTTAAAGTTTTTGTTTATATTAGTTACTCAAAATAATGTACAGGTGCGGGTGGAACGTTTGAAGGTTAACGATAAAGTTTGTCCCTACATGTCTTACATACCACGTCTTAACGTCTCAACATGTTTTCTGTGTTCAGAATTGTCGCGCCAATACTATATAATACCTCGTGCGTGGAGGCGCAAAATAGAGGAACAAGAAGCCTGGCAGCTGACAGCTGACGCGCTCATTTCGCTAGGAAATCATAAATTACCGATATTATCGATACGTAGGAAGTCAGTCACGTATACCTCACACAAGCGATCTCATTTGTATATCCCAATACCAAGTCAACTCACGCGATGCGCATGGCATCGCCCCGAAACACTAAAAAACGCTCGTCTGTGCGGCGAGGAAAACAATTTGGGAGACCGACCCTGAACTGTCCCGCTTGGTATCTTCCGGTGCTGTTCCCGCGCCTTCGGACAGGCACTCAAGGCACGACAAGCACTAAACGGATGACAGTGAGGAGATACCCCCATGAGACAAGCTTTCAAAGCCATGCGAACACCAAACAGGCGAGACGTGTTGCCACACGCAGAGACGAGGCGTATGCAATCTGGTCAAGATCTGCATCTAATCTGCCAAGTTGTCGGCGGCGAACCGCATCGAACATGCATCGTCGCGGTCGTCTTGAGACGCCAATAAAACGGAGGGCCGGGGACGCTGCAACGAGGAGGAACGGACGCTACGTGGATGAGATATATACACAGGCGGTTGTTGAACCCTTGAGGACATCGTAAGGGTCGGTGTCGGCCACATCCTTGGTTCTCAGGACAGAGTGCGCCCGCGCTAAAAACGCTTTGCGAGTACCGAAAAAAAAAGCAACAATGAAAGTAACAACAAAATGGCGCACAAGAGGTTAGCCTCCTTCCCTTTTATGCGCATGCCGCTCGTTCGGGCGGTCAACGGGAGAGGGCGCATGCGTCGCGCCTTATTCGCATCAAAAGTGTCCCATACGCGTCGCGTGGCGACTTAATTGCGCCCGCGCGATTACCGCGCGCGATGGAGAGAGTGCGCGCACACAATATAGAGCGCTTTTCGGCCGGGACAACAAGAAGGGGGTGAACGGCCCGAGCGAACGTGCTCAGATTTATATAGCCTTTGTTAAGGCACGACACTTATCGCTACGTGTGGCGGACATCTAACAGCAGCGGCGGGCGAGAGGGGGGTAATAATGGAGCTGTCGCCTATACTGTATGGGAGAAGCGGGGGATAAAATTTGAAAGGAAGGAAGGGCGTGCGAACAACGCATCGCGATGCTATTCACGAAGGTGTGAAACTCGAGAGAGAAGCGCGGTCGTTTTCCCGATTCCGAGAAACAACAGTCCTGTTATATTTTCCTTTGGTCCGCATTTCTAAACGCGTGAATGACGAAAAGAACGAGCTCGGAACACTTGCTTTCTTTTGTTTTCACTTGGGCCACTTTGCCCGATCTTAGGTTCACGTACCACGTGATACCGCGGGTAAAAAAAATAAAATAAAAAATACATGTCCTACATCCGGCGCCATGGCCATGAGCTGCGCTGGCTAACGCTCCCGGGATTAGAGCTTGTATAACTACGCACGAAAGTGGATGGAACTAAAGTCCCTCTATGAGGCTTTAAAAACTAAGTACCGAAGACGTTCGCGGCGCCGCCGGCGCACTTTATTGGGCAGCGCCCTCTTCCGGCTGGGAAGCTGCTTCCGTCCGCCATGTTCTTCCTGGGCCAGGTCCAGCTGCCGAATTCGACGGCGCTAGCACGCCTGTTTTCTTGCCTGTGTAGCTGTGTCGGCTACAGATTTTCAGCGAAGGTGACTTATGTATATCTGTCGCTGTTCGCTGGAAGTCAGCGAATACCTTTTCGGACGCATCTGGCTGCCTGCTGCTGCAATGTTTCATTGTTCGCCTCAAGACAATGATTTACGCATATTAAGGGCGCATATAGCACAACTACGGGCGCAATGCACGTTTCGAAAAGCCCAGCATCGGTCTGAATAGCGCTAACCAGATTCGACTATGAAAGGCAAATTTGGCTTTGTGATCGTGGGTTACTTCCTGAGCGCGAATGACGCGTAACCGCGCCGTGCGACGTCCTACTTGAAATTGCTTAGTTGAGCTATTGTTGATGTTTAAGCAGCAACGTAGAGGATATCCGGTAGTGGTTTTATTATAGCACAAAACGAAAGGAAAAGACGCTGCAGGCCACGGCAGTTGCTATCTGAGCTTTTGGGCACACTGCTTGCGACCGGCAGGAATGAAAGGGATAGGGAGAAGACGGCAAGGGGAGGGACTGAGGATGGCGAGCAGGGACAGGGTCTAAGAACTATGTGCACTGTTGACTAAGTACGAAAATAAGTTTGCACCGCTTGCACGCCAGTGTTCAGGCACAGTTCTGAATTGTACTACGTATACGAGCGACCGATCGAAACATCTGCAACAACACTCTGCACGGACAAAGACGGGCGCGTGATCCGTTCTCTCGCGAACTAGGCAGCCGCGCTACGACTACGCAGTTTCACCGCTCACACCGTCTACGACCAGACAGCGCGTAAATAACAGCTGGAACGCATACTGGCACGTTTCCCTTCTTGTCAGTACCCGACTCATTTGCCACGTTTCTTTGCTGCCTCTCGCAGCAAAGCCGTGACTGCAAGAGCATACCGTTCATGTGCATACAGCGCGTGCAACCGCGCCGCAGGAGCGCGTTAGGAAGAACATGGCGGCCGACGCGAGCCGCAAGGGAAAGGGTGGTAGGAGAGGAGGAAGTTGGCGGTACTCGGCAAAAGCCTACCCAGGGACTTTAGATGGAACAACGGCCGTCTTCGTAGCTCAGCTTGAATACCATCGCACGCGTACGTAATGCGCAAATGTTGGCCTGTATTGGCAAAAATTTGCGTGGGCTAGTTGGTTTATGTTGAAATGCACGTTTACTAGCAAAAAAGAAAAAGAAAGAGAGCTTACACAGGTCAAAAACGTAAGAAAGAAACGCTAGACTTTCGGCTGACAAGTTTACAAAGAAATTAACATCCTATGAGCACATCTCTCCCCCGTCCCTCCCCCGCGCTCCCTCCCAGACGCGTTATACGAAATCAAACAAAAACAGACGCCACTACGCATGGGCGCCCCAGACATGGCTCCACGGAGATACCGTGTATCCCTGTCCGTTTGCGATAGAGTTAGGCACGCACCGGCGACAAGTCATTATTATTTTTTTTCGTCCACTTTAATTTACCCAATAAGTCATCATTTCTACATTTCAAATTAAGACCACACATAACTTCACGTTCGCTTTCCTTGGCTTCAGTGTCTGCTGGCTTCATGTGCCAGGTGTATCTGTACAACAACAATTCGAGTCCCTGTAGGCTTCCCCCTTCTAGCTCGTTGCGTTTTCATGAGGCCGCCAGCGCAAGCGCACCCGTGTCGTATTTTCCTTGAAGACGCGCGACAGGAGACAAAAGAAAAAGAAAAAAATAATAAGAAGAAAAAGCTGAGTGTGTTGTGCTGCGGATTATAAGAGTGCCGTCCTGGGCGAGACGTGCATACGACAGTGCTCGAAGGCTGTGGTGTTTACGGGGGAGGAAATGTGAGGAACTTCACGTACACACGAGTTCATCGCGGGCGATTCTTTGGCGTGCCGTCGTATTCAGCTCGGCACCCGGGTGCCTGCCAGCTGCTACCGCGCCGTTCTGTGGCCCGGCCGCTCGTCAGTTAGCCGGGAAGTTATCCTGGCATTCACACTAGAGAGGGGACGCAAGCGGCTTGCGCACGCAAGAACTAGGCGCGACGGTTCTGCGCATGCGCAGTACCGTCGCGCCTAGTTCTTGCGTGCGCAAGCCGCTTGGTGTCCCCTAATCTAAAAACCTATACTGACTTTCGCACGAAGTGCTCGCGCGTTTCTCTGGCCCCGAAAGCGGAGGCAAGGTCAGGGTTTCGGCACTGCCCCCGTTTCTGGAAACTTTTAAAAGGTGTACTAGTGAGAAGAAAACTTTCGCCTGTATTAGCGAATCGCTCCTGCTAGAATACCCGCCACTCTTGGCCCGAGAAGAGGCTTGGTAAACTAAAGCAAATAAAAAACATGAAATTAAAAATGACAGGAGTGGCGACGCCATCTTGAAGTTCCCGCACCAGCTAGACGTAACCTCGCGGCTTTTGGCGGTTTCTGCTGAGGCCTAGTTAACTAATTATCGGTAAAAAAGAACTGCATAGTGTTTTAAAGGAGCCACAGATTAAAATGTCAGGTTTCTGGAAGTTTTGGTGAGCCAGAGCGAGATTTCGGCACAAAATTCAAGCAAGTAAGCTTTGACCTTCATTTCCTCTTGCAAAAATAATCCTATTGTCGCAAAATTATCGAAGATAGTGTAACAACGAAAAAACAATTTAGCTCATTTAGCGTTTCTATGATAGTGTCCCTTTGCAAGGACACTGAAAAGCAGTATGAACTTAATCAATAATGACGTTGCTGCGATAGCAAATTCCCCATGGTACCGTTGCTATAGGAGGCACACTGTAGGTCTGAAATACGGGTGGCAACCCCGCTGGGAAATGTCCACGCCAGCCCCGGCCCCGTGACGTTATTGATCTTGAAAACATCAACTATCTGGTCTATAGTTAGTTGTTTGAGGGTTAAAGAAACGCCGCATTACGTTCTAAATTAGCCACAGGCTAAACCTGGCAAATACCGAGCAATTTTCCTTCAACAAAACGGCTGAAATTTTAGAAACTCACTTCATAATTCTTGACAGCTTACTGACGCGCTGGTGTTTTCGGCGCCGTATATTCATTGAGGAAGAGTTTGCACTCCCTGCCAGGAATGAACCCTTCTTACGGCACAGGTACGTAAATGTCTGTGCCGTGCTACAGCGATTCAAAGTCAAAGTCTGTGCCGTGATACAGCGATTCAGAGTTGCTTTATTTTATTTCCGCCTTCTGAACATGCTAAATGCTGGCGTTAATGATATCGCACAAAGATTATGTCGACAACGTCTTTTATGATGTCAGCGTATAAATGCGCGAATGAAAGTCAAGGCCTGCAAGGCCACGGCAGCTGACCTCGCTTACATAAATGGCTCGCCGATGTTACTGTACAACCTTTCAACGCTCCCTCCGTGCAATTTCGTTTGAAATCTTTCCTAAAACGCAGCGCGGCTGGCCAAAGCGTTCTTTATATTGACGCATGACGGCCTTTCACGCAATAGGCGCAGCTTTTTCTTTCAAAACCGAATACCGTGAAGGCATCTCTACAGCCTTTAAAAAATGTTCCTTTGTCGTGCGGTTGTTTGCGGCCCCAGTAATAGAACTTCCCGTTATGAGTTCCTACGCACCGATCTTGCACAGGCTGAGCGAACATCTGGAACCTCTTAAGTGGAGCCGCATCACATGCGGTGCACAATTTTTCGCGCTCTTTAAAGCGCTAGATTTCTTTTTTTTTTCAAAGCTCAGTGTGAGCGAGCGAATCCGTCAACTCGCGTTGCTCGAGCTGACAAGCTGTGCGCGAGGGCTGCTCTTTTAATAAAGCAGCAGACAATCTCTTTCCACGCGAAAAGGCATCGCAGCTGGCAGCCCTTGGATAGCGCTCGCTTTTCAATATCAAATTCATCTCTCAAGCGAGGAGAACTGCACGACCTTAGAATGTAGTTACCGCTATAAGTCGCTAACCGCGACTGTCCCGCGCGCTCTACATGTACCTGGCCCTGTATACATTACGCGCCTGCACCGGCAACTAGTAACACACAGTCAAGAGAGAGAGAAAATGATGCGTAGAAAGGCAGGGAGGTTAACTAGAGGCAGTTCCGGTTGGCTACCCTGCACGGGGGGAAGGATGAAGGGGGGACAGAAAGAGAAATAGAGCGAAAGGGGGAGATAGAAATAGAGAAGAGCACAACCAAACCGCATGCACTACATAGCGGTAGTCAAGAGCCTCAAGTGATTAATCGGGTTAAACAAGGAATGTCGCTGAAGCCAACGTTTCGACAAATTGACTTGTCTTCCTTGTGGAAACGTTGGCTCCAGCGAGGTTCACTGTTCTACCACTGTTAATCACTTTCAAGCATCCATCTTCCCAGGAACCTCTCTCGTTTTGGAGTGCGTTATTTCTTGCTTCGCATGGTACGGAATGCGAAGACATCCAGTGTCAACCTGAGAGCAAGAAACACGTATATACGTTGCTTTGTAGCGAGTTTTTGAGCGATCTATTCCTGCTTTTTCAAGATGGAGTTCGCGCACTCATGCTAGGAAGTCTTTGCGCTACCTTAGTTGTCGCTATACGCTCTGTGACTGTTCCCGAATCGGTGTCTGCTTGTGAAGTCTTCTGTAATCGCGCCCTTGAAGATGACGTGCCTTTATCGGCTGAATATGTACGCCGGTGAAAGCCACGATTCCGTGGCTACGTCCCTGACGTCACCAGATGCGATAGCGTGGCAGTGCCAACCAGAACGCCCTACCCAGCGCAACCCCGTTGCCTCCTACACTGTATAATAATTTACACCTTTAAAAGTGAAAAAGGGTGTAAATGTGTCTATAACTCACACCCTTAGGGTGTTATCTACATTACGGACACCCTGCGGGCGTGAGTTATAGGCACATTTGCACCCTTTTTTGCTTTTTAGGGTGTAAATTATTTTACAGTGTAGCTTGCTCGTATAAATCTTGAATGTGTACGGTTACTGTAGCGCCGGATAACCTTGCGTGTATTTTAAACGACGTAATATTAAACTCCGTCTATACTTTTGCGAACTGTTTAACACGTTTTCCTGTGGCTGTTCTTGGTTACACCAGGAATAAGTATACACAAGGACGCATTGCGTCGCTTCTAACTTCATTTCTTGAGACGAGTAACCTGCGAAGCCTTCTGCCAACACAACAGTGTGTGTGCGTGAGCGCGCGCGTTTGTGTGTGTGTGTGTGTGTGTGTGTGTGTGTGTGTGTGTGTGTGTGTGTGTGTGTGTGTGTGTGTGTGTGTGTGTGTGTGTGTGTGTGCATTTGTTCTATAGAAAGCGTATAATGTTTGTCTACGAACCCTATAACTTGTCTATAGAAGGTCCACTGCAGGTGTATAAACAAAGTCTTGACACGTTTTCTTTTTTTCTCTCGTAAAGTCTACAGCCAGCTTTAAAAAAGAAGTCCAATGAAAAGTGCATTTTTGTTTTCGAGTCCTTCGACTATATGTAGGCCGTAGAAAGTAATTTTTTATGCTGTTATACTGTTACTCTGCTGCACCTTCGTCTTCAAGACTGACGCAGTTCTTGAAAACGACGCAGTCTTTTACTTCGAATCCCGGTTCCCTCTCGCCCGAGAGATAAGGCTGTCCGACCTGCGTCCACAAAGGCGGCGTGCATGCAGAGTTCAGATATCGCCGTCTCGAGGTCAGGTGAGAGTGCCTTCGTGTGTGCCGCATTCGATAAGGGGCACGAGGGCCGCAACGTTGCACCGCCTTATATACAGGAAATAACACAACCGTTAACGGTCACGGTTGTCCGTTGGAAGCACGATAAGAAGAAATGCAAGCCTCTGTCGCGCTTATATAGAGGCATCGTGTGCACTTTTCAAATGGTTCGTAATATGAGACGGACTTTATAAGCGCCATTATAATGTGAACACGTACCGGACTAAGTGACACACCCTTTGTGTAATTTGAGTTTTAATGAATTGAGTGCATTAGTTGACACAGGTGCTGATTATTCCGTCGTAGGATATGCACTCACCAAGGAACTGAAAAAAAGTTTTGATGCCGTGGACCCCAGATACGTACTGCTGGTGGGCGCCTCATTACGCCCCTGGGTAGATGTACAGCGAGAATCGAAATTCGAGGTTTTTCTTACGTCCCTGATTTTGTCGTACTACCAGAATGTTCGAAGGATGTAATACCTGGAATGGCACCTCACGAGAGTGCTCGTAACTCGCATGTGCAGAGCTATCTGCGGCAATATTCTTTTCACTCCCAGGTTACAAACGCGTAGCATACGAACTGCGATCATGTGTTTATTTTCTTGTTTTCTACGTTTGTCCTTTACCCCTTTTTTTCACTTTCTTTTTATTTTTCTACAATGGTGACCACAGTCTTTTAGTGACGTCTTTTCTCCCCCTTATAACTAATGAAGGCAGACGTCCTAATTAAAATTCAATTATGGGGTTTGACGTCCTAACGTGCACAGTAGGTTACGAGAGACGCACCAGTGGGAGGCTCTCTGCATTCCGTCTCGATTGCAGTACGCGGCAGCGGGTGTCGAACCTGCGGGATCGCGTGTTCGGCAAGAGAACGCCCATACGACCACTTAACCACCACGGAGCATGAGAGAGGCTTCTCGTGTGCGCCGTTAATGGAACACGTGCCAAACTAAATAGCCCACATGGGACAGGTGTCTTCTGCGTGCCATTAGTCTGAACACGCACGAGGTTAGCGGCAGATGGGAGGTGGACTTCTGCGTGTCATTATTGTCATTAACCTGAGCACGTATACGAATCGAGTACATACCGAGCAATCATGGCCCGCGCGTTTTTTCTTTCTTTTTTAAAAGTATTTGCGACACTATCATTGTTCAAATCAACGCTTAGCGTGCGGGTAAAATACAAACCCGTACGCATTCGTACGGAAACGCTCCTATGAATTCCCCCCCATGGTTTTCGTAATCAAGAAGGGGGCATAAAGAAGCATAAAGCGCCTCAAAAAGACTGGTACGTGGACCTATCGATACGTCCACCTATCGAAACGTAGGCCCGTCTTTCTGAGACGCTTTGCGCCTGTTTATGTATAAACTTCTGTACAACAATACGGTTTTCGTGAGATCCTTAGGAACCTAACGCATAATTCATAAGGGATCTATGTGAACTACGTAAGATTAGTATGGAAAGCGTGCGAAGAATACGTGTAAATATAGGATGATGCGGGAGCCGTTTCCCTCGCCCGATTGAACGAACCTAGATACATAGGACTAGCAGCAAACACCGATGAAGCGATGCAAAATAGTAGTAAGAGTCGAGTAAAGACGAAACAAATATTCTGGATAAACACGCGGAAGACGAGTGCGGCGATGGGAGGTAAAAAAAAAAGTGCGTAGTGTTCAACTTTGTAGCACAGACGAAAACACAAATGCACCACACGCACAAAACCTAATGCCATAGAGAAATCAAAAGACAATTGAAAGGACGCGCAATTTATATTGATCGTGCTTTCTGAACAGCCGGTCAAACGCATAAGCTAAAAAAAACCCGAAATGGAAACAATGACATCTTTTTTTGCTGCGCTTCACTACATACCCATGGGTATACTGTTCCCTTTCGGTTTAAGAATGTTCAAGAATTACTGCGTGCACGTTCTTTTACTCTTGTAGTCATTAGGTCGCGGGTTCGCTTTCCGACAGCGCGGGCCATACTGCGTGCAGTCTATATATAGGTAGAGTGCGAGAACATTCGTGTGGCGAAATGTCGGTGCGAATGAACGTTAATCCTGCGCCGTCAGTTTACTTGGAGTGTCTCTCACAATGGGTAGAGAGTGCGAGAGAAAGCAGTAAGACAATCGTCCGGTTTGCTACCCTCTCAAAACTTACGTGCAGTTCTGGGACGTATGAGTTAAACAGTTATCTAGCGACGGAGACATAAACACGAGAAAGTGAGAATTAGCTGTTTTGGTTTTCGAACGCGTTATGCCGGAGAACCACCTTCCTGGGGAAACTGGTCCCCACCACTTTTTCTCGGTTCATATCGACACCTTAGTGCACCTTGAAACTTATTCCTGACGTGTACGACATTTCGTTGATTATCTTTACATCGATAATGTGCAAAGTGGGTTTTATGCAATGGCCAGAGAACCGGGTTGCCTACATTCGCTTCTGACTCCGATAGTGCAAACGGTAATTTAACATTACATTTGTTGCCACCGATAGAGGTTCAACCCGATGATTTCCACAACCAAAAAAGAAAAATAGCGATAAGGTGTTTGGACGTAAGAACGCCGAGCTATAACAAACAGCCCCAGTGCTTCCATCGCTCGTGGTCCCCTTGCACAGGTTTTGGCGCATCGCGCCAAGTATCTGGAGCAAACACATGACTACGCTTCAGGATGTTAACGACGTCCAGATGCATAATTTGCATACGCCGAGCCGGACCCTTGCAATTCTAAAGCCATCCGGACCTCTCGTAACCTCCATACGTTATCGAGCGGGTGGGCTTGCGTACGATGGCGTGACCGAGGTCAGCTGTGCCCGCACTCGGTACACACCGCACGCGAGCGCCGTTCAATATGTGTGGGGGGGCCGGCCGTGGTTTCGGGTGTATGCCGCGCCCACTACGGGGTCACAGAAACGCGTGGGTCTTTATCCCTCGATACGGCGTCCTGAAACGACTTGGTGCGCGTGTTACAAACTGGCCGCAGGAGAGTCCGCAAAGAAACCGGCTAAAGCGAACGACGCGCAACCCACGCCTTCCGTACTACGCGCGCTCAAACACACCCGACAGGCTAGAATGGGGGGAGGAGGGTCGAGTATACGCTTCGGTTATTGATCCGAAACGTCGCGGGAGCGGGCGGCAATTGGAGTAAAACGTACCTTCAGGTGTATCGGAATCTTCTTGGCCGGAGTCTTGACCGAATCCATCGTTCGGAATTGCGGCGTTCCTTAACTCCCGATTCGGATTCCTTTCTCTCTTTTCTGTTGCTCGCGGAGTCGACTCTGCGTGCGCACACAGGCAGGTGTCTGTCAATTCCTTTTTTCCCTCGGTTTGGTCGTCCTTTTCTTCACGCAGCGTTGCAAACACTGGCGAACACACAACTGCAGCAGTCAGCGATGAAGGAAGGTCACAGACAACGCGAAACGCACGAAGAACAATGATTACACGGAACCTTCAGCTGCCTCCACAAGCAGCAGCAGGTGTCTCTCCGTCCGTTCTGCGATCGGGCTGGCTGCAGACTCCCGCGGCTGGCTCGCGCTTTTCCGGCCCCGGGGTTGTAGCGTCGGGTCTCGCGCGGATCCCCGCACCTTTCTCCTCCGGAGAACCGCGACGCTAGTCCGGTGATCAATTTCCTTTCCCGAGAGTCGGAGGCGCGAGATCACACACTGCCGGCGCAAAGGGCTACAGTATGGAGAAGCGTTTGTTTGCTTTTTTTTTGTTCCTCTGGAATTCTCTTGCGGAGCTCGCACCCGGTCACATAACGCAGGAGCACCAGCAGCGCCGGTGATGTGGTGGTCTCTATGAGAGAGCTTCACCGGCGACGTGATATCGAAGAGCAGCGAGGAGGCCCGCTTGAATAACCGCCGCAAACTTCCTCACCCGCGCACCGACGGACCAACGCGCGCGCGATCTCGCGTCCCTGTGCGCACGATTGTTTTTTCGCTTGCGCGCCGCGTTTCCTGTCGTCAAGCTTCTCCGCGGAGCGCGAGGCCGCAGCCGCGCCGCCGACGACACTGGCGCCGCGTTGCGATAACGCCGAGAACTAGGAGCGCGCCTTATTTTGTTTTCTGGTATCGAGGTTAACGCGCCTCCCCCCCCCCCTCTTCCCTCTTCACTCCCGTCGTTTGCTCGGCGCCATCGTTCGATTGTCGTCTGCTGCCGTCGCTGCGATATACGCTGTTTATTGGGTTGGGTTCGTAGGATTAAGGGGCAAGAGTTCCCCTTTTATCGTTGAGGTAATTGTCATTATCCGCCGAGACTTGTTTCCCTTCGGATTTGATCAGAAGGCGGCTAATTGCAAGCTGACCTTAAAATAAAAGCATTGTTTTTCATACTAGCTACCACGCCCCCGAACAGAGGTTAACCAGAAAATTGTAGACTACGTCGGTTTTTGTGTACTTCCCATATGTCTGGCGTTTCAAGTATCTAAACGCTATCTGGTCCCAAACCTGAACGCTTGCAAGCTGTTTCGCTCGCCATGGACAAAAAAGCGCCGCCATATGGTGACGCCTCGGCGACGAAGCGCTATCTATTTATGATTTGTAAGAGTTTTACGTGTCAGCCACGGCTCTCGAGCCTTGGCCCTAACGTAGGGCCGAATTTTGAACAGTTCAGGGACTCAGTTATTTGAGGCTAATTCCGCGTCGCGTGCCATCTAACATTTGCCAGCCCCGCGTTTACCTGCGGTGCACTCTGCATTCCTGCAGCGCCGAGAAATGCTCCTATCGTTAAACTTCTCCGCGAAGCACAAGCCGCAGCGGTGGCGGCGCGTCGTGGCAGATGGTGGAACCAGCCGTCAGGCCTTCCTATCCCCCTGTCGTGGAGGCTACTACATAGCGGGGCTGTTTGCCTTCTGCTCGCCGCAGTGGGAAATCGCTGGCTTATGTTATGGCTTTCTGGCGTTCTGCCTCGTTACGCAACCAGTGATCCAGACTCCAGGGCCTGCTGAGCCTTCCAATCTCGCTCCGAAATAACGAACCGACGCTCTCTGAACGCCTTCAGCGAGCGTCCCAATAATTACATATCTCGTTTATTTCCTTTTCTTTCTTTCTTTTTTTTCTTCCGGCGTGAAGACACCGAACTTGACATAGAGCGAAGAGCGAAAGTCGGCAGCTGCTCCGACGACAAAAAGATTGCATCTTTTGGCAAGCGATTCTAATGTCGTGTGCCACGCTTATGGAAGCTTGCCAATCTTCCGGCAGCTGCAGTGGGAACGCGCCCTACAGCCGTAAACGTTATTTCGACCATGAATAAAGTATAGTGTCAAAGTTACTTCGAAGGACATCGTACAATCTACGCACGGTAATTTTATATATACACAAATGTCCATTTGCGCATTTTATGGGTAGCCGGTGCTCTTTACCTCGAACAACGGTAATGCCCACGTGGGCTTGAATGTTTCGATAATTTTCCATTAGGGTAGGTTAGACTGGTAAACACCGACGTGGTTAAAAGGGTTGACACAGACTTCAACGCCAATCTTTCTTATGCAGGTCGTAACATGACAACTGGCGCCGGCTGCCTCTTAATTAAGGAAATATGCACATTTATAAAAACTTATTCTGTGTCTATAACATGTGCCTAGGAAGCCCACTACGCATGATAAATTAACGTGACTTTAGCACTGTGTACGTGCACCAAGACTGCAAAACCATGACCGGGTAAATTGCTATTCTACGATCGCTCGCTTTTGCGCGGACAGTGTTTAAGCCGGTTGCATCAAGTGCAAAAGCTATATGTAGGCCTACTTCTCGTAAATAAGGAAGAAGGAAAGACATTAAGTGCAACCATGGCGGTTCAAATCATTGCATCAGCACAGACAAGGCTCGCTTTTTTTTCTTCAAATGCGGTAAGGTTTTCTCATGGCCAGCTATGCGCGCGCGCACACACACACACACGCACGCAAACAAACACACACACAAACACACACACACGCGCGCGCGTGCGTTAATATATATTGGCGGCGAGGAGGTAAGTTATTATATACTGGGGGCGAGGAGGTACAACATTTTAACTGGGAGCAAAACGACGCAAGGAAAAAAAACAACACTGACAAAGAATGCTAAAGATAGAGAAAAAATGCAAAAAAATACGGCATTTCACAGAAAAGAAGAAAGAAGAGTCAACTACACGATGTCTGCTTGGCCAATTTGAGTGAAGCTTGTTGCATTTCAGAGTGAAATGTAGGTTCTAGCAACTGCTGGGATCAAATATACTAATTTAAGACGTCATGCTTTCTGCAAAATATACTGAAAATTGGTAAGTCGAAGATCACGAACTGAAGCACGAAGTTTTCAAATCTGTAACGCCGCACCAAAAACAGATATTGCAGTTTTCTTAACTGCATCCGTTAGAGCATCTGAATTAGACAAATTTGATATACGCATTTACAGTTTACGTAGCAAGGGTTGCAAGGGTTTAGCAAAACTCGTGCTCACATATCTGACAGCGGTTTGTAATACATCAATCTTGCCCGCTTCAGATGCACTAATAGCTGCAGTTTTTTAACTGCGACGCCGTTATTTATCACCGAGTTAAAGAGTTAAAATCTTAATACCTCAAGGCTTTTTTTTTTCAATTTGGCCATTTAGAACAATTTTCGTAAAAAGTGCACCCTGCAGCTACTCGATGCCTCGGAAATAAAAACGATTTATTCGTTCCCATGACCCGTATTCACAAAAAGCACGTACGATAGAATTGTTCGTAAGACAAAATTTCAGCCAACCCTGATGCCGGACATATAATTAGCGATGGCATCAATCCAATGGCAATAAGCAGTGCACTTACGAAGGAAACGCCTTGTGAATTCGGCCCCATGTATTTAGATAAGTGCTTCCGAGCTAAAGCTTCCATCTTAGCGCCTTCCGCTTTTCGTATGTACAGTCGCCCACAAAATTTTACGGACCAAGGAATCTGAGAAAGAGCCCGATAACTCAGCAGCCTCACAACAGAGCCTGGTGGTCGTATTTCCAGTCGCTGCTAGTACGTGCGAACAACATAGCGATGCCCGTTTTTACTGGCTACTATTATAGGCTGCTCGGAAATTTAACGTTTTACGAGATGCCGTGATCCATAAGCTTTTGTTGTTTTTATTTATTTATTTAGTTAGTTAGTTAGTTAGTTAGTTAGTTAGTTAGTTAGCTAGTTAGTTAGTTAGTTAGTTAGTTAGTTAGTTAGTTAGTTAGTTAGTTAGTTAGTTAGTTAGTTAGTTAGTTAGTTAGTTATTCCCTCATTCATTCATTTATCCTGGGCTTCACTTGAGGGGTTTGCATGCGGAGTTGCCAGTCCCGCACATGCAATGGTTCCCAGGTAAACTGTACATACGAATGGACAAATACGCCGCAGACGTGTCTGAGAATACTATCACATATCACGCACGTGAAAGCAGATGTACCCGCAGACAAAACGATAACACTTGTGGCCGAAACAGTGGCTTTCCCGTTCACGTCGATATGTCGCGATCGCGGTTGGAACACGCTTGCCGCAACTTGCAACGGACTTTTCTTCACTCATGGGCGTATTCACGGGGTGGGGATGGGGATCTAATACGTCAGAAGTGGATGATCGAAGTATGACATTTGCCCTGCCCCACTTTTGAAAGCGGGCACTTTTGGCTGCACGCTAGAAAACCCAACAAAATCTGAGGCCAAGTTTTCTTTGTGAATGCATTAGCCACGTAAGTAATGCGTTTCTTTATTAACCCTTTACTGCACCTTGTTGCATTTACGCAACATTCTGATGAACGGCCTTAAAAACCGAAGCAAAGTCAGTTTCGAGCTTCGTGTACATGTTGTTGCATATCCGCAACATTGGTCTGTAAAACGCGGCACCTTGTGCTGCAATCTGTGCTAATTCTTTGCATCTTCTACCAAAACAAACGTGGCGGAGGCTGCGCGCGCCCAGGAGCAGTGATATAGGTAAGTTTTACAAATTGTAAATGTATTTCTCCATAAGACAAAGCGCAAAAAAAATTGTTGCGCTATGCTCCACATCCTTCTGACTCTGTAGGTTCAAAAAAATATTGTAATTTCGGAATAGTTTGTTCCTGGCGACAGAACGTTGCTATTTTGCACAAATGCAACAACGTGTACATGGTTTATTTTCTTCGGAATAATGAAATGGCTTCGAAACGCTGGTATGGCCTAGAAATGCCTGCTGATAGTGAAGGCAGTGACTATTCAATTAGTCACGACAGCCATGAGTGTAAGTCCGTTTCGATTCAGTATGTGGACAAGATGTTCTCTGGTCAAATTTCCTTTTTTCTTTTCAAAAGTACGCTGTGCCTCCGCACGTTGCCGTGTCACGTCGTTACGGGCACAGCTTTACGTCTGTGCTTCGATGTTCTACATTTTGTCAATAACCCGAAAACACTGCATTGTTTCCTGGCTGGACGGGAATCTGCATGACGTACTGCACAAAGTGTGGGAACCACCTGTGCTGCACAAACATGTGCAAGTGCTTCTTTTTGTTCCACACTAAATCATAGGTGCACCAATGATTGTCTTGTGCAAATAAGCATCTGAGTATGAATCGCACTAAATCTATCTTTTACTTTCAACTTCTTCTTTATTTGCACATTGTTGCAAATATGCAACATACCCTTTTCCTGCAAATTGAAACCACAGACATTCGCTAAAGTAACTTTCCATGGGAGTACAGGTACTATTATGCTTCCCTACAACGCCAGGAATAATATTTTGAGGAAACAAAAAATTGTGCAGTAAAGGGTTAAGCGTACCCTGCAGCTCTTCGCGTCTGCTGCCGCGAAGAGCTGCAGCAGACGACGAACGGGGTGCGCCATACACGCTGGTATTGCGGAGAAGCCTGGCGCTGCGGAGTTCCCGCCATAACAAAGTTTCACGTTGCGCTTCTCACATCATCCACAGCTTTTTGCGACCGCCTAATCATATTTGGAAACGCGAAATTAGCTTGCTATATTTAGCCTAAGTACGAGGATTATAACGTATCATATTCAGCAGCACCCAGCGATGACATGCCACAGGGCACGAAATTGTTGGATTATCAAATACCGGAACTATTTCATCTTTATATATGTCCCGAGGCTGTCGAATTTCGTTATGCTACAAACGTTTTATCCTAGATATGTTGATGAAAGCGACATTCAAGAATGTCGACAGCTGTGCGAGTTGGCGATCAATAATTTGTCATGTGCGGTCTTTCTGCTTTTTATTGTGTCATGTTTTTGTTTTGTACTTTATGCCTTAAGAAGAAAACGGCGCTGTCGAACGTGGAGATCCGTTACAATACCATTACAACACTGCCTTGAATTTTTTTCTATGGCATGTGCCGCTTCTGACGTTGTCTGTCCGTTTTATTTTTATAGGCTGTTTCAACATAAACATTACGCTAGAACACGTTCCCTGGCAGAAGCAAAAAAAAAAGAGAAAATGTAGAGATTTCATATTTTGTAGAAATAGGGCCACTTTTTGGGTGATACAAAACCAAAGTTTGAACCATGTAGGTTACTTACATGCTTTGAAAGTAATTTTTACATAGCTACTTCTTCCCATCTTCTATGCGTTATACAATGCAATTATTTTCTTATCCTGGTTTCCTCGGTAAACTATGTGAGCTCCGATCTTCTATGCGTTATACAATGCAATTATTTTCTTATCCTGGTTTCCTCGGCAGACTATGTGAGCCACGGTGTTTATATTTCGTTGGAGTGGGAGTCGTGTTCTGCGTGACGAGCGATAAATATTTAATAAAGTGTGAGTTCATTGCAGCGTTTGTAGAGAGTTACTTGTTCAACGTTCCACGGTGTTATACTGCCATTGTTCCAGATGTTTCCCAGACTCCTAAAACGACTGCGCGTTGTATGAACTTCAGATTTCGTGAAAATAGGGATAGTTTTTAGTGTAATGAGCTGCCAAAAGTATACGCGCACTTGTTATAACGTAACGTTGTAAATAATTACTTAACCGTCATTTTTTTTCTCCCGATTTTTGTTCGTCATACGAAGATCACAGTTCATATCGCCTGTGTCATCAGTGATTATAATCAAGGTGCCTTGTTCATATTTAAAGAAAAATATGGCACGGTATGGGTAATGTGAAGGCAACGTTCCGAATAGGTGGGTTAAATGTGCCTTTTTACAACAGATAACGTATTTAAGTGACCCGGAGCGTTATTACTGTCTTTAATGAGCGGGGTATACTTATTCCGCTTCCCTGTCATAATTACAATTACAACCGAGGTCAAATTACGCTAACGTATGGGCAACGGTACGCCAACTTTGTGTGCGATGTTAATTGCGTGTTGATCAAATGAAGCTTTTGGAAAAATATTTAAAAATGAGAACCTTAAGCTAGCTTTCGAAAGTGTCGAGCTGCCATAATCAGCTACGTTTCACAAGTTTTCAAGAGAGCAAACTTTATACTTGGAAAGAATGGGCTCAGCTTAAGTGCAATTAATGTACCGCAAAGTTTTGCCGTTTTTGGTTTATTTGTCACCCCCCCCCACCCCCCCACCCCCACTCGAGAAATGGTTGATACGCATCTGTCTTTGCTTTTACAGCAAATCTGATTGCACAACTATGGAATCATTGCTCGAACATTATCGAACATTATGGCTGGCCCATGTGCTAAAATGTTAACATTTCTGTGCGCCTTTGTTACAGGTTGCAGGTTACGCAATGTGCCTCGGCGTCCTGGGTGCTACAAGCTTCTTGCCACTGCGCATGCGCAGGTAAGTGTGACAGCACTAATTTCAGTGGCTTTCCGTGTTTGTAAAGAAGAAGAAAGGGTGGTCAGAACTTGCTGGATTTAGTCTTCTGCCCCTTTAATATGTGACGTAATCCAATTTGTTATTTTATGGGTGAACAACGAAAACATCTGGAGCAGAATCTGCTGAAGTGCCTTATCTTTTTCTGTCTCATACATGCTTCCGGTTACGGTAACTGAGCCACAACGCCCAAAATACGAAATGTTTTTTTTTATTCGTGACGTCACACTGACGTATCGGTATGGGGTTTCGGTGCGAAATTAAAAAAAAGAAAAGAACGAAACTTTGAATTCCATTTTTCCTTCTAGCAACCAACTTATCACAGCGAAATTAATGAAAGTCGAATTTATAAAGAATAATCTATCCGCTTCAACTGATTTGGTGTTTAGAGTGTCTCTTCACGACGAGGCTTAGGGTTATAAGCAATGGTGTGTGTGTGTGTGTGTGTGTGTGTGTGTGTGTGTGTGTGTGTGTGTGTGTGTGTGTGTGTGTGTGTGTGTGTGTGTGTGTGTGTGGTGGGGAGGAGGGGTAGCGGGGGGGATACTTTCGTAGCCAACTGATGGAAGCTAATGATCGCTACGAAAATAGCGCATCCGAAATTGTGCAATCCGTTCCTCATTATTGAACGCCGACAATCGATCACATGTCGTTGGAGCCTATTGGTTCTCTTAGTTTTTCCGCGTTATATATATATATATATATATATATATATATATATCGTCCACATTTCCTTTTTTTTAACGCTGCGAGCCCGGTACTTCCCAGTAACGAATGCCATGCGCGTTCTCAGCATGACATATAGCATTGCCTACAGGAAAGTATAACGGGCGCGGCGTTTTCAAGAAAGGAAACGCAAGCAAGGCAGATGACGATTATTGTTGTGGGACATATATACACCCCAAAGGGTGCAACCGTTTTAAGAGTGTATCCTGTTAAATAATTTACACCCTTACAAGTGAACAAGGGTGTAAATTGGTCTGTAACTCGCACCTTTTCATCCTTTTTAGTCAAAGGGTGTGATTTAACAAATTTACACCCTTACTCATTTTCAGTGGTGCAAATCATTTCACAGTGTAGTACAGTTTCCTAAAGGTATCAGAACTCGATTACCCAGCTTCGCTGCCTGTGATAGGTATTAGATTGACGTATGTGCGTGAAGTATTTTTCTTTTTCATCTGCCATATAAATGAAACAGTTTTTTTTTTTTTTAAGAATAGCAGTAGAACGTCTTTTATTACTGCGCTGTTGTTGAATCCCTCCATCGCCTTGGGACAAGCACCTTTACGGTAAGACAGCGTAGCTGCGCTAAACGTGGAAGGTGCTCAAAAAAAAAAGGGGGGGGGGGAGGGTAGGCGCTGTCTTTGGGCGCCGGTGGCGAGACAGGGAGGGAGGACACTGTAAGGCTGTTTTTTGTTATTTTTTTCTTCCTCGGGCAGCAATCCGTATTTGCGGTCCCAGCGCGCACACACTGAACACGTGTGCAAACACGGCACGGAGGGCCGTTCCCCCGTCGGCGTCGGGGTTGTTGCGTCTACGAAGAGACCGTACCGGAGAGACCAGACGCGCGACCAACACACCACCTCCGCATTTGGAATTCCGGCTGCACAAACTGTGCAAACGGACGAGACCTGTGCGAGACCTATATGGCCGAGAGAACGGGAGAGGAGGACGTACAGCCGCAGTCGCGTATTTAACCGCGCTTTGCTTTTCGGCTGAAGCTGTGGCGCCATGGGCCACGAGAAACGTCGCGGCGGATGCGCCCCCCCCCCCCCCCCCCAGCGGTTCACTTCACTGCAATACAGCACTGCGATGTCTGTAGGCGTGACACGAACCTTGTAAGCGTTTATGGCATAAGCATGGACTGTATCGTGATTCATTAGTTTGTTTGTGGCGTATCTTAATATTTATTTACATATGTATACTGTTGTCTCAGGAAATACACATATAGCAGGAGCGAGTACGTGATATAAGAAGAAAAATAATGAAAACAACCACAACTGGGTTAGAAGAGATTCTTCGATGTAAAGCAATAACGTATGTAATCCGCAGCATGGCCTGAGTGCCGAACAGTCAAAGTTAATTCCTTGGTTAAGCAGGTAACGTCTCTAAGCGAACATATGTCTCTAAGCGTTTGCATATGATAAACATCGCGTCAATTTCGCCACGATTTTATAATGCAGAAGCGATGACCACGCCGGAAACAGAACGCAACGAGCCCTTGCCCTAGCTGCCTCAGTTTCTTTTTCCTCGTGTGATCCGTTTGCGGTTTTAAGCCGGAAACACATCTACAAACTGGTACAATTGTCCTCGAGCATATACCAGCCGGTTATACTGCATGCACCTTGGCGGCACGGTCCGCGATCATGAGTGCACGAACTTGCTATATGTTTAATCCCAAAAGCCCGGCATAACCCCTTACCCGAACATACAAATGTATATAGGGGCGCAAAACTCGATGCGAGCTTAAACGGCGGCCTCGGTATGGTCTTGGAAGAGCAAAAAGCCTGATTTGGCCACATATAAGGCGCGTACGAGATACGAAACGAGAAAAAGAAAACGACGAGAATCGGGTAACTGCGGGTAAGGTGACTAACGAGTCAGAAACCAGCCCTGTCTGAGGAAACGGGGTCGGCTATATTGCTCGTGTAAATGGAGTGCGTATGCGAAAGAGCGCGCACTGCTTCACGGCGTGAAGAACGGCGCCGCGTGCAAGTGGGCAGCTGGACCCCCGCTGCTCCCCGCCCGTTCGGAGAGGCTTCCGCCATCCCTTTCTCGAGATATATAGGCCCGTTTGCGAGAGATGCAAGGTGCCGAAAAAAAAAACAGCGACAAAACGCTCCCGGCGCGCTGTTTTGACGTTTCTTCCGGTGCCCGCTGCAGGCTTTTCGGGGTCGGCACGGCGTGCAGACCTCACGCTACCTCCCCCCCCCCCTCTTCTTCCCTCCATCCCACCTCTCTTTTTCTGTGCCAGATGAAAGGTGGGAAAGGCAGAAGTACAGTTGTGGAGGGATTTAGCAAAAGAGGGGAGAGAGAGTGCGCTTGGGGAGGGGGTGGAGAGGGGGTAGGCTAAGAGGGTGGAGTTTATTCTTAGCGAAAGCCCTACGGCACACTCACACAACGAGAGGCGAAGTCGAGGTTCGTTCGAGGCCGCCGCGCCCGGCGGCCGCTGCGTAAGTGTGTGTGTGTGTAAGCGCACTTCCACAGGCACCTTGGGCTTGCGAACACACGGGCCACGGTAGGCACGCACATATGTACTACGCGCGCTCGCACTGACGCCTCGTCGCGGCGGTGGAGTTCGCGCGAGAGGTGCTTCACCGACGCACGTCGAAGCCGCGTGTGCTCGAGCATTCTAGTTCTGCGTACTACGCGCGAGGCGACGGGAGGACGAAGTTCGCGCCGCGGGGCTCTTGACACACTGACATCCCCGCCGTCGTAGCCGCGTCAGGGACGCGTCGACGAGGCTGTTCCACCGAGTCGGCACGTCTGTCCGGACAATGAGAGCGGAGTGATGGGCGCGCTCATGAAACGGCGCAGGCGGGTGCTGTGTAGTGCACGGCGCTGCGGGTCGAAACATGCGTACCGAGCTTGACCGCAGTGGAGAGGTATGTCGAGGATCCCCGGAAGCCCTCACTGTCTCACAGCGAAAATGTCCAGCTCCGGAGCTCGGGACAACCTAAACTAGCCTATCTTAACCTAACTTAGCCTTACCTATCTTAACTTAACCTAGCCTCATCTATCTTAACCTAACTTAACCAAATCAAATGGCGATTGACGATAGGAACAAGCCGGGCCATTGGTCTACTTTCTTTAAAACTGATGGTAGCGCTAAAAAGGAACGGACACACGAAGAAAAGACGACACGACGACGAAGAAACGCTACTGACAACTGGTTTATTTTTCGCAAAAATTCTATATTTAAAAGAATCACAACCCATGCGCACAACCGAACTACACCAGCCTTCTTTATCGCCATATCGAAAACAATGTCATGCACGCGAAGCGAGATGATAAACCTCCCAACTAGCCCAGCACCAAGTTTTATTGAAGTATATTGGTCTACTTTCCTCTCCGCTGATGCTTGCAAGACACCTCCGGCACAACTCCACTCGGCCTAAGACAATGGAACAAACGTGCGCAATAACAGGGGCAGATGGTTGGAAAGAACAATCAGGGGGCGTTCTGTTGTCATGGGCAGAGAGTTTAACATTTCCCGGTGATAATTTATTTGAACCATTATGTAAGGGTCATAAATCATTACGTAAGAATAGCAGCAGCATCACCCGCGTACGGTAATTAGTATATATTGGCTACCGAAATTTCACTAAAACAAATTTCACTTTATTTGAAGGAAAAACACTTTGCTGCATATAGGTCTGAACTTGCTCCATGTATGGCATGTCTTCTGAATGAACGTACGCCTAAGAGGTCATTATCAATAACGTATAGCCAGCTTGTTATCGGTGTACGATCGAGCTGTGATGTCAGCGCATTAATCCGACATTGGCATTCATGGTCACCGAATTCCTCGTCGGTAATAATAATACATTCTGATTACTCTTACACTCCTCGCGTAACTAAGAAAAAGTAATTCTGCCAAGTCTTTTAGATACGCCGCGAAATCGCCATGCTTTGAGTCCATTTTTTCTCATGCCCTACAGCCAACTGTTCTAACATCAATACAGCTTGTTTCATCTCAATGCATCAGCCATGTTGCAGGTGTATACCCACCCCGTACCGACACCGCCACGCACTTTCAAAATCGTTTTTCAGCACGACAGCCAACGACTAGAACAATCTTGTTCTCGTAGGCACCGTCCTTCTTGTCAACCCTGCTTCACTTGAAAGCCGCCATTTAGTAACGCTTTCGGCCTGTGTTGAGTGAGCTCCTGAATAACACCTTGCAAAAGTGATGAACGCGGCTTAGATCGTGGATCGAGGGGACCTCAAGAGACGTGAGACGTAATGCCAACGCATCTATCTCGCCTTTACTGCTGAATCCCCAGTGAATGATTTAACTGAAAAATAAAAATAAAAACATCAACTAACTTGTTTTCACGCGTCCCCTCATGTAAAACCCATTGCACAGGGTCCTTGAGGTACACTTTAATAAAATAAAATAAAAAATAAATAAATCGGCAACTCCGGTCAGCTAGTGAACGCGACTTCATACATACGAAGACTCGCCAATGAACCGTTTTGCATCGTGGTGGGAATGGGAGCACCGAATGCTCACCTCACGCTGACGTATCTATCTGCATGCAGAGCCGACTGAAAGGGAGGAGGAGGAGGCGATCCGAGCCCTTATAAAACAACCCCGCCTACGCTGCTCATCAACTCCAACGTGGCCGCACCCCTCATTGTAGCCTCTTTTCATTAGCAAACTGACCTACTTGTCTGGCTGTCAACGTCGCCTATAGTCCAAATCCGTACCGGTGTTTTTTTTTTTTTGTCCTTTCCTTTTTGTCGGAGCCGATATGTAAATGCGCCTGTACTGGTTCGCCCGCGCGGGATATACAAAGCAAATTACTTCGTCTCAGTGTCCAGGCTATAACTGCCTATTTTCTCACACCGAAGAAGACGCAAAACACCGAGGAAAAGACAGGCGAAAAGTGCTCTGCGTGTTTGCGCCTTTGTGATTCGCGTCTTTTTCAGAGGAGGAAACAAGCATGTACCAACTAGCCCAACAACGAGTTTTATTGATGCTACAACTACCGCTATAACGGGTGTTTTGGTGCATATTACGATACGTAAGTGTCCGTAAAGTTCGTACATAGTCTTTTCTTCTATTTTTTTTTTATTTTGCATCCTGTTGACGCAATAACGAGTTAACATCGACGAAACGCCGCTCGAGAAAAGTGCGGAGCGAAAAACGTCAACCTTACAACGTACAACAAGAACCGATAAGAAAAGGAATATTCAGTATCACCGGCTTTCCTGTTGTAATGAAATGGACGACCTACAGTGGGATAAAGTTTCTTCCACACGCGACAGGTATGCGACCAAGAATTGCAAGTATCGTTCGAAGTTTCAGCTGGGTGGTGACTGCCTACTTGAACACCTATTAGGTTTGCTCTTTCAGATATATATTCGGCTACTGTGTGCGCAGCGCGTGGTTCAATATAGCCACTTTGAAGATGATGAACGAAATAAAAGAATGATGATGATGATGGTGTGGTGACGATGATGAGGAGGAGGAGGAGGAGGAGGAAATGATTAATACGGAGTTCGCTCACGGAGTATGGTACATTGTGGAGCGGTGTCATCGTCTATACGTATGGATACAGCGCCATTCTTCCGCCAGGTGTGCAAAAAAAAAAAAAAAGAAGTTTCTAGGGCGCGTCAATCTAGAGCATCAAGACCAAACCGATTGTGTGCATTAGGAGTCACTGAGTCACGCTATTTGCGCGATTCATGCTTCAGCGCAGTTTCACAAATTGAACTGTGCCCTCGATGACGAAGAAGGGTGGGTGGCTTTATCTAGCACGCTGGAATATGGAGTAACATGTATACGGTGCTGATTAAGAAGATTTCATTATTGTATAAAAAGTCTGACAACGCACACATATGCCGTCAGTGCCACAAAAAAGAGCTACGCGGAATCTGCCAGACGATACATACACTCGATCGCCCCTCTTACGTATACAGTAGGCGACGTATCCACACATTACTGCAACGAACGACTCGTGACTGATTGCACGCCACATCTCGTCACGTGGACACCAGCAGTATAGCTCGGCTTAAGGTGCAGTGTGCGGAACTCGACGTTTCCAAACGACAAATAATTGCGGCATCAGCAAAAATCACGCTTGGCCGGCGCAACGTACTTAATTTGCTCACAGCGAGTGACGCAGCGGTATAGTCGACTTGACTCGTGACCCCCCTTCTCACCTTGATGCCGCTGAACGACATTGCCGTATCTCGATCGACGGCGACGTCGGGGCTTCGATAGACGACTGCTGCTCCCCACGGGCACAGGCGAGCTTCGTTCAGGGGCCCAGCGTCCTCTGTGCTTCTCAAACGATCTTCCCTTTCAATTCACGGCGCTACTCGAATCTCCCATGTACCCGTGCAACCGGACACACACAGAACACAACACCACAAACTTCTCTTGTAAAAAAAAAAAAAAGAAGAAAGAAAAGAAGCAAGCACGACCGCGATCTCAAGTTCACTTCGGCTGCACCACGTTTTCCGGAGTCACCACTGAAGCGATCTCAATCAAGGCTGGAGCGGGCAGGCAGAAAATCGCGACGTGTTGACGTCGGTGCTAAACTCTGCCGGGTCTGCCTGCTGCTGGCCGGCGTCTATTACGAGAGAGAGAAGCCGAAGCTGGAGATGTTGGATCGCTGCCTGCGCGAGGCGCTCTTGTGGGTGTTTTTTGTTTTTGTTTCGCGGGCCGGCCCCCGTCCTGGCGTGCCGCGCTTCCCTTTCACACGCTCCGAACTCCTCCCCCTCCGCTACGCTGCCTACCGTCGGCCTCTCTCGCTTCTGCTGCTCTCGCCCAAGAGCTCTACGCCGCTGACCCAGTGCCGCAGCTGGCAGGGATCTTCCGAGTGCGGGGGCTTCTCCGCATGGCTCGAGGCCTCAAAGGGGGGATGACATTTACTCGCGCGGCGTGTGCACTTGGTTTAGATGATCCACTTGACTAGGTGAAATCTGGGCGTGTTGGTCTGGTCGCCATTTTGGCTAGCAAAGTTTGCTTAGTTAAATTTGGACGTGTTAGTCGGTCAGATCTGCGCACGCGTTGGCTACAGCAGAGACGGAAAAATAGTTCAATCGTGGTGGCTACGTAAACGTATACGCTGGAGAATCGAAAAAGAAAAACAACTTCCATACACCTGAGGAACGATTTCTGCCAGTATTGTTATTCCTAGTTTTCTCCCCCCCCCCCCCCCCCCTCTGTCTCTATCCTTGATGCAGTGGAATTATCAGACCCGCGACGTCTTTAATCGAGCCCCAAATCGAGGCCCCGCTAACTTTCGCCGCTTCGTCTTCCTCCTCTCCGTGTTCGCACCTTGAACGACCTACTGCAGCCTACTCCTTCCCTCTCCACCACCACTCCGAAATACCTCCCGTCTCCACCGTGGTCTCCCGTTTCGTTGTCTCGTTTCTCTTGCCTACTTCATTCATTCCAGCGTCTCTCTCTCTCTCTCTCTCTCTCTCAGTGCTCTTCAATCGTCGGCCTTGTACTGCGTGCGCTTTTTCCTTGGGGCGTCTGCAGCGTGAAGCGCTATTTCCGTGCAGCACCGCCTCCAAAGCGCGTCGACCACGGAAGCGACACGATCGGGCAGGGCACACGTGTTCCGAGCTCGGAGTCACGCAGCTCCTCGTTGCTTTGGAAGAGTGACAGTGGCGTTCTCGCGACTGAGCGCCCATCGCCTCTGACGTGGGCGGCATGGCCTCCGAGATCGGCTGGAGAGGTGTGATCTCGGAGGCTAACCATAGAACGCGAGCGGTCGTTGGTTGGTTTGAATCCCAGCCGCGGTGCCGGCGTCGCTCCGACGGTGGTGCATTGCAAAAGCAGCAGACGTGGTCAACATGTAGACGAGAGATATGTTTGCCTACTATTTGCATAAGTCACGTGTTGTTAAGGCCACGTGGCTGGATGGGTCGCGAGAATCCCGCCAAGATCGTAGTCTTGCTTGCGCTGTTAAGCGCCTCCGCCCTTGACTCAGTCGCTGTAGTCGCAACAGTGTTATAATGAAGTGCAGACTTTGTTTCGTTGGAATATCAAGACGAAGTAGACATGAATTATATCGCAGTTCACCACTGTTCGCGTTTCCACAAACTTTCTTCTCATTGGTAAAACTAATTTATCAGTCTTTTTTTTTCTATTGTTTTTTTTTTCTTTTTCTTTTTCTGTTTCACGTCCCAAAGTTGCAACGCGTCGCAGGGCTCCGAGCTGATTTCAACCGCGCGGAGTATCAATATTGTATAGATTAGTGCATATTTATGTAAACAAATGTTTGCATTCAACTCACGACACAGGCGAGTGTAAAAAAGACACCAACAATTAGTGACCTTCCACCAAGAGCGAAACATCTTGCAACGTCTCTAGATAGCTACAAAAGACCTTTGAACGTCTTGGCCAGCGAGATGACGTCTAATAGACGTTTTCCTTAACATAACCTATAGGCGGAGGTATATAGTGCCTGGAAGGAAACTGCTCCTGGAGTCATCGGAGGCTATTTTGGGAAACGCATATCAAACGTCTAAGTTCTGAACTTAGATGTATTCGACCAAAAGGTGCGTGAAATGCCGAAACGGCACGTTAGGAGTGTACTTGCCTGCGATATATGAATGAACAAGAGGTGCCATGCGCATATGACGGCTTCATAAGAAACGACGCACGCCGACATCATAGCATCCAAAATTGAATCATGCAGTTTCATGCCGGAATATGCTATTGTTTGCAACGCAAGACGCGCGTCTCTGAAGAACCTGAATATTTTCGCAGCCCGGGCCTATGGAATTTGGAACCACTGCGTGTGCATACGCTCCCCGTATACTCTTCGGAGCTGGCTTACGTAACGATTCAACGGGAGTGCGGGACTGCGCTTCGTCGGTGCAAACGTTTGGGTGAGCCTGCTCAGACCGTAGCGTTCGGAACGCAGCGCTGCGGTGAACTGGCTGAATGACGGGCGCGGCAGAGGCGGTGTGTGCTGTGCGGTCCGTGAAGCCCACACACGAGGAAAAGCATTCCTCGGCACCTTTCGCGAAGCCGCCCGCCGCGTCGCACCCTAACAGAACGTTCTTACAAGGGCGCTTGTCTCCCTCCACGACAAATAAGACAGTTAACGAGTTTTATTTATTTATTTATTTATTTATTTATTTATTTATTTATTTATTTATTTATTTTTCGTTTGTATGTGTATGTGTAAGGAGGAGGGGCGAGTTAACATCGAGAATCGAGAATTATCGGACGGCTGGCTGGCTGGACGGGAAAGAAAGCAGACGCTTAATTTAATCGACTCGCGCGAAAGCTTCGCGCGAGCACGTCGCCGTGACGTCACAGATTTCACGACGCATTTTTGGTCGTGTTTGGGCCGTTCTTGGGCAGTAAAAGTTCTCGAAACTTCCCTGTATGCCGAGTGCTTGGTACATTTACATAATTTAATGCGTTCCCTTTTCATCAGTGAACAAATATATAGGGGAGGACACACTGCCAAAATGCGTGACGTCACAAGAAGGCTGTTGAGGGACCTTCGCGGAGTTGTCGCTGCCCGTCCTTCGTTTTCCCGCGTTTTTTTAGCTTAATCGAAGCATTCACTCGCGCTGTAAAAATGACGTCTCACATTGAACACCAGTTCAGGCTAGAACCGTTAGTGCAGGTCTGTTGTTTTTTAAAAAAAGAAAAGCAACTTTAGCAGTGTCTCCAAAGCATCTGCTGCGATTACCTATGAGGTCGGCGTTCCAATACGGTTTGCTCTGATAGGGGCACGTGATCAACTACACCTACATAATGCGGTTGCGAGCGATTGTCTATGTACACTGTATGTAGGCGATGACATCCGCGCAGAACGTGTTGAACAGTCTCATCGCGACCACAGTCATCACACGTGTACAGCGGGCGTTGCATGGCGGTTGTCGAAGAGCTTGCCACTCAAGCAAGCGAGGTAAAAACGCTTGTGGTATGTTCAGGGCTAAAGTATGAGCTCGCAGTCACCCAGAAACACACACACACAAAAGTATCTGAAAATGAGACACAACACTGGCGTGCTTTCGAGTGAAATTGAGCTTAAAACGAACCACGAAACTTTGTACCATACACACACGTGTAGTGAAAACTTCGTTATAACGAAACGATAGAGATATCGCATAAATGTTGTTATAAGCGGTATTTTGATGGAGCAACGCGGACCCATATGTGGCCATGTATGAACCGAACGCTTACATGGCAATACGTAACAGCGGTGACGAGCAAATCTATATGGGCGTGCGATACTATAGCTGCATAGCGCGGACTCCAAATGCTTTCCCTGAACGCGCACTGCACGCGTTACATTTGCAGTGTGACTTGCTAGAGAGTGCTTGTTAAAGAAGAAAACTGCTAGACGTTCACCTGAGCAAAAGTTAACAGACGTTTCACGTGCTTTCACATATAGCCCAGTTTCACTTATTGAAGATCAGCTAATCTGACATAGAATAGCTGCACTGCTGCAACGCTTGCAGGCAAACGTTATGCGAGCACTAATTCCTGGAATCAGGCTTGGACTCTGTATACAATGACTGAACGCCTAATATGCAGCTAACGTTCATATAGCTCCAGTCATTCGAAATCGGTTCACTTACGGTGCACGAGATTTCGATAAGCTAAGGGTGGCTTGTTGGGTTAATTCGTACATATTTATACTAGGAGAATGGCAGCAAACGTTAAGAAAGGGAAAAAATACGAGAAACAGACTTAGACGTAGACAACGGTCACATTCCTGTCGCTTTGTCTATGTCTGCTTCTGAGTTTTTTTTCCCCTTCTTCAAGTTTGCCGGCATTCTCCTAGTATACGATAAGCTGGATCTCCTCGGACACGCGATCTGAACAGAAATACCGCCGGTCCCAATTATACACATGTGCGTAATGAAAAGCCAAAAGAGTTCGTTATAAGATGGAGCGTATTAAGTAGTATAATCCTACGGCGAATGAGGTCTTCGGCGGAGCGAGGATAAGCACGTTAGATGACAGCCACTTATGAGGGGCAACAAAGCTAAATCAGTTTATATCGCGGTAGTCTCTTCTTCCAAAACACTATTTTCATTCGTTTGGAGGAAACTTGTTGATCGCTACAATGAATAAAATGAAGGTCAAACGTTCCTGTTTTGAATTTTCCGCCCAAACATCAACACCGGTATGCCACTGTGACGTCACCAATTCAAAAGTATTTTGAATTGGTGACGTCACAGTCATTTTGGAGCAGGGAAACTTGTCAAACTTGCTGGGCCGAAGCTTTGCTCCCTTTAGAGCGCAATGTGTTGCTTGTTGACCTGTAAACGCGTAGCTACAGAGCAGAGTAAACGGTGTCAAAATGTATGACGTCACGGCAAACTGTTGCGGGAACTTCCGGGAGGCGTCGCCACCCGCCGTCTTTCCGTTTTCGCGCCTTTTCCGACTTACTCTAGCCCCCCTTTTGTAATAAGCGTGGTCGCACTGCTATTGAATACTAATTCAGCAGTGTAGCCTAATCATATGTCCATATTTAGTGTGCCTTTAATATAGTGATCACTTAGGGGGGAAAAAAAAAACTTTTCATCGTGTCACGCATGCGCAGACGGAGCAGGCGTCGTGGAGCAGACGACGCGCTCCGGAGGTGTTTCAAACATGCAGCCCGTTAAATGCGTGCTCCTCCCATCTGCGGTCCGATCCTTTGCGGGTAACGTCGTGCCGAAACAAAAGACCGGACAGGAACGAAATTAAAAAAGGTACGGAGAACAGAAAAGGGGGAAGCGAAACAATTCGTAATGAATGCCAGTGTGCCGTATGCGCGGGCTCATTATTTCGTGCCGCTTGCCTTCGAAGTCCGTACGCAGAGAGGCGAAATCTGTTATGAACGCACGGCTCGAGTTCGTGATGCACGCTTCTCTCCGCCACAAGGGAGCGGGTGCGTGTATGGAAAGATGTGCGCCAGCGGCAGGTGATGTCGTATAAAGCGATCGGCACTCCGTATACTATGAAAAAGAAAAGAAACGTGCACATGCTTAGAGAAAGAGAGAAAGAGGGGGGGAGGGAGTGTAAAGGTATCGCAGGCGCCTGCAAATGGGACGTGAAAGCGTTTCCGTGTTTAGTACTCCTTATTATGCACATCCTTAATTAAGAACAGGCTACAACGAACGCGCTGCGTCAGCACTTCGTGATCTTCAGACACTTACAACACACACACACACACACACACACACACACACTCTCTCTCTCTCTCTCTCTCTCTCTATATATATATATATATATATATATATATATATATATATCCATGTTTTGATCCGCAGACAAACTTCAGCGAACTGTGTGTTGGTGGGGGGAGGGGGGGAGGGGGATTAGCGGTTATATCACGCAGGCCGTCCGATGCATTTCAGTTTCTGTAGCAAAGTCGACAGTTGGACGGGTTGGTTGACATTCATTTTGGGAACAGCGCAAAGTTAGGGACGAAAGAACCGGAAATACAAGACAGCGCGTGTCCTGTGTGCTCCTCCTTCCCGTGTATTTCTTTCCTAGTTGCGCTGTTTAAAAAAATCCCGTTTTCGCTGTTGCACTGAGTGAAAAGGCGGGGTGGGGGGGGGGGGGTGGAGTCTCGGCAACCGTGGCCAGCAACTGTGCAGCAAATACAGACAATGTCAACGGGTGAGGAGGTTTTTGTCGCAGCAATATTCGTAACTTAATACGATATAGACAAACTGTACAGTATCACATTAAAGACGTGTACGCGAACAGCGTTCCATTTGTAGCAAGTTTATACGTATACTTCGTCTCTTCGACAGTACAACAGCTGGCCTTGCCTGATCGTGCTCACCGCGACAGAAGCCACTTTATTGAACGAAGACACTACGAGCCCTTTCAATGATCTAAACTTCATTTTGCTTGAGGGAAACATTCTTTTGAGCGCAACACATAATTTGTCGTAAAATTATTAACGAACGTATTCGGATGCTATCCGTGCGCAGAATCCGCGCACTGAAGCGAACTTTCGATATTGCGAAACCACGCGATATAGCGAAACACGCAGTCCGGCGCGTTCTTCACACTACGCGAACAGACGCATACAAAGCGATTCTTTAAAAGTTTTGGCGACGGCGTACATGCGCAACAAGGATCGGGAAATCCGGCACCGTTTTCGAAACTTCCGCGCGCGTGAGTCCAGATGGAAACCGTGACCGAGATCGTGAACTTTTTCTCGTACGAAGGAGAAAGCGTTCGCGTCTGCGTGGCCCTTGTTACTATCGTGCCGCCTTTTCGTGACGTCACGCGCGTGTGGGGGGGAGGGGGGGAAGAAACGCATAGCGTACGTGCGTATAGTGTACACAGCGTAGTGTACGATTCTCAACGTACCCCGGACTGTCCCGGAAATGGTCGGGCAGACACCACGTTGGACTCGGTCCTGGTCCAGGCCTCTTCATTGCCTTGTGGGAGAAAAAAAAAAAAAGAAGACGCTTATAAAACTGACGTGGAAAGAGCAATGAAAGACGCTGGTTGTGAACTCTGACCTTCCACACCCAAGCACCTGCAAATCTCTTAGCTCCGTGTGGTAGCTTCGGATCCCACGAGATCACGCGCGACCGCGTTCGTCTGTTACTTCAAAAACATGCGTACGAGCTCTTTCCTTCCTTCCTTCCTTCTTTTCAGATCAGATATTGTGTGATGGCAGTAAGCTAAATGCAATTTTCCTTTGTTCTCTTTAGTGACCATTCAGTGCCATTATGTTGAAACGCTGACATGCAGTTATATATTTTATAGGCACTATAATGCAGCAGACGTGTGCGGCTCTACGCGACGACAAATCCGTAACAGTGCTCCATTTGAGGATTGAACTGAGCGCCTTTCACCAGAAAGTGAGGGCTTCTGCTCCGTGACAAACGATAGCATTAGCAGAAAGGATCCTGGCATTAGCCTAAGCCGAAGCACTGGCGCATCGCTTTCATTGCAACGTTTTCTCTATCTTTTCTTTTCTTCTTTAGTACTACATGCCGCCCTAACAGCGCAGCGAATTTGATTGCACTGTACCGAAGTCCACCCGCTTATCTAGAGTATGCGTAGCGCCCGCCGATAATGTAACGCAGGAATTAACTGCGGGCCTGCAGCACTAGCGCTTATAAAGCCTCAGCAGCTCAGCAGGGATCTCCGACTACGATACGGCCCCATGCAGCGCGAGCAACTGTTGGTGGCTTGTGTGACCTACATTGTTTCCGCTCGGAATAGCTTTAACAGCACCGATCAATGATATCGTACGGCTTGGCATTATCGTTCTCCTTTTCATAGGAAATGTTCTGATATAATCGCATTTGCTATCGAGTGGAGAAGGTAAATTCATAACAGTCGACTGCGAGAATTCTTTGCGTCGAATTCGAACTTCTTGCAAAAGAAAAAAAAAGAAAGAAAAAGAAAGAACAGAAAAGCATCGGAAGCGCGGAAAAGCAAGATTGTTCTCCAATAGCGACAATATGCACCTGATGAGTCCAGGGACCTCCGGCGCGGCGTGCTGTGGTCACGAAACATGCGTCGATGTGATGTCTTCGGAGCGTTCTTGTCTGGGACCCTTGTAAAGATCGGCGACCACCAGCTGACAGACATGACGGAACAAACAAAAGATGGGTCGTGGTCGACTATAAGGACACTTAGATGGACAGTCGGCGGGAATAAAAAAAGAAAGATGCGAAGCAACTTCCTGCGAGCCCGGTTTTAGATCGAGCGAAGAGTACTGTGCTGAGGCAGTTCGGCCCTCACACGCGGCAAAGCGCGCACCTCATTCAAAGGGGCCCCTTGGAGCTATCGGCTCGGGCTACGCCACGAGGCGGGCCTGCCCAGTGGTGAAGGCTAACTCGCGCCTCCTTTCTCTCCCGACCATGCTTGCGCATGCGCGCACGTCAGACCGGAGGAAGTAATCAATAGCACGGTTCCAGGCGGGCTAGACGGCCCGTCCATCCTTTCCGGCCTTTCTTTCGCTCGGAGCACTCTCTTTTCCGGAGAAGGGTCGCTGCTACAAAATGCGACCGCCTTGCCTGCAAAATTGTCAACTGCTGATTTTGCCCTCTGTGCTCTAAAAATAAGCTAATGTAACTGCAAAATTTTACAAACTAAGTGAGCTAATTAGTGTTTTTATTTGCCGACAGGTAGCGCTAAAGCTTGTAAATGCCAAATAACGATTCAGCGTGCGTGTCGTTTTGTTTACCAAACATTTGCGAGGAGTTTTTTTACTAGCAGTTACGTAGGCTCCGAGCTTTCACCATTTTCATTTTCTACGTTTGGTTTTTGTGCTGCGGTCACGGATCGTGCGACGAAGGCACGAATGCTATGGAGGTCTCTGTTGCGTAAGCACGCTCCGCGCTCTTACAATGTTGATTGACATCTCGTTGTTTGAGAGACTACCACGCATCCGCTTCGAAGACGTGTGCGCAAAAGGATGTTAGCTTTCGCTCAACAGGCGTGCTACTATTGTTTTAACGGCGAGCGATTTTAGAGGCGTTAGCCTCAAAGCGGAAAGAGGCCAGTGCGGTCGAAACTGGTAGAGCCTTGCAGTCACATGGATTCGTAGGCAATCATTAACGAATTGATTGCCGCCTCTAGTCCTCCGCGAACGGATATAACAATCCAGAGGAACATTATTATTACATGCTGATTTACTAGAAGTTATATTGGACAATCGAGTAACCCGCACGCTCGCAACAAGCTGAGGTCTCTCCCAATGCTCTCTCGTGTCTGTCGTCTGCTAAGTGCAGGAAAATGCTTGCTTCGCGCTAGACAGCAAGATCGGCATCAGCATCACTAAAAAAAAAAGAAAGAAAAACTGTCATGGCTGCAGATGGCATGCACGCGTTAAAGCAGTGATCGCGTGTGATTGAGCGTTTCAGTTGCGGTCTACTGAGTTTGCGCTACTGGCCGTCCGGTGCTAGGTGCAGCGGTAGCTGCAGCATACATAAAAAATGCGTCACAAGCTTTTCATTTCCCGCACTGTTCTTGTCCAGAACAACCAAGTCGAAGAAGCACTGCGAGTGCTGAATCGGTAAGCGTCCTCCGCTTGCTAGTTTCGAGATTTTTTTTCCTATGATAAACGGTCTCAGTTTTTACGAGACTACGACGTTGTTCAAGTTGTTCGTTATCGAAAGTTGAAGTCGCGGCGTATTACTACGACTGCGCACTCTAATTTTGTCGTGCGCTCTTCTCCAATCTAGCATCCTGGGTTTGGAAGGCATCTTCGACCGCTACAGGCTCACGAGGTACTACGAGAAGCCCACTAAAACGCGACGGCGAATCAACTACGAAATCTGCAAGGCGATCTACGACGAGGACATGGCCCGCCGGATCCAGTTCACGTTGCGCAAAAACCGAATCGACCCGTGGCTAGGAAATGATTGAACTGTTGTCGCGTTTGGCTGACGCCTGTTTTTAACGGGCTCTCATCTTACCTCTGGTTCCTCCGCTGTTGTAGTTATAAAGGGTCAATTGCTGGTCCGAACGGTTTCGATTCTTGGGCAGCACGTACGTCGCGTGCGGGCGTGCGGAGCAAGGCTTTTAACCTCTTCGTTAATCATGTACCGACTCGCGAGCTTAGGCGCTCCGTTTTCTGGCTTGTCGGGGATTATCTTCCTTGTCTTCTCGACTATCGGAGCAACATTTGTCGCTGTCTAGAGTGGGCTGTAAGCAAGTTCCAGATGTGACCGCTACGATTACCATGGCTGGCGTAGTGCACCGAACGAGAGCCGTTATCATTACTAACCTGAACCATACCCGGATACTTATTTCTTAAACATGTTCCAAAGAAGGCTCTCATGCAGAGTGTCACCAGTGGTTCGTCTTTCGAGAATACCCCTTTTGTTGAGCTACAGATTACATTATTTCATCAAGTTATTCTGTGGAACGCCAGAGTGGGACGCCTTTTAAAGTTGCTAGCTTAGCAGCTAATTGCAATATATATTAAGTGAACGTGTGCATTATGCACATGCTTTTTAGTCTGCCCAGAAAGCAGCTCAACGGTATGGACAGGAGGGCAGTGAATGCCATATATTAGTGTAATTTATGTGTATATCGATTGCAATTACACATAGTGTTTCCTACAAAAATTACTGGATTGGAAACTCTAGAGCTGCGATAGTTCAGCAACAATTGGAATTATGGGTAGTTAGTAGTAGTTTGAAGCCAGAAAGACAAAGTTATGCACATGCTTTTTAGTCTGCCCAGGAAAGCAGCTCAACGGTATGGACAGGAGGGCAGTGAATGCCATATATTAGTGTAATTTATGTGTATATCGATTGCAATTACCCATAGTGTTTCCTACAAAGATTACTGGATTGGAAACTCTAGAGCTGTGATAGTTCAGCAACAATTGGAATTATGGGTAGTTAGTAGTAGTTTGAAACCAGAAGGACAAAGTTTAAGCACACACACGCACATGTATATACATGTCATCATCATCATCAACCTGTTTTATGACCACTGCAGGACGAAGGCCTCTCTCTGCGATCTCCACTTACCCCTGTCCTGCGCCAACCGATTTTAACTAACGCCTGCGAATTTCCTAATTTCATTGCTCCACTTAGTCTTCTGCCGTCCTCGACTGCGTTTCCCTTCTCTTGGTACCCATTCTGTAACCCTAATGGTGCAATGGTTATCTAACTAGCGCATTACATGACCTGCCCAGCTCGCTTTCTTTCGCTTGATGTCAATTAGAATATTGTCTATACCCATTTGCTCTCCGATTCAAACCACTCTCTTTGTCTCTTAACGTTATGCCTCGCAATCTTCGTTCCATTGCTCTTTGTGCGGTCCTCAACTTGTTCTCAAGTTTCTTTGTCAGTCTCCAAGTCTCTGCCCCATATGTCAGCACCAGTAAAATGCACTAATTGTATACCTTCCTTTTCAATGATAACGGTAAGCTTCCAGTCAGGAGCTCATGATGTCTGCCGTATGCGATTCAACACATTTTTATTCTTCTGTGAATTTCCTTCTCATGGTCAGGGTTCCCTGTGATTAGTTGACCTAGGTAAACATACTCCTTCACAGACTCTAGAGGCTGACTAGTGATCCTGAACTCTTGTTCGTTTGCCTGGCTATTCATCATTATTTTGTCTTCTGCATATTAATCTTCAACCCCACTCTTACACTCTCTGTTAAGGTCCTCAATCATTTCTTGTAACTCGTCTGCATTGTTGCTGAATAGAACAATGTCATCGGCAAACCGAAGGTTACTGAGATATTCGCTGTCAATCTTTACTCCTAAGCGTTTCCAGTTTAATAGCTTGAATACTTCTTCCAAGCACACAGTGAATAGCATTGGAGAGATTGTGTCTCCCTGTCTGACCCCTTTCTTTATAGGTATCTTCCTGCTTTCTTTGTGTAGAATTAAGGTAGCTCTAGAACCTCTGTAGATATTTTCTAGGGTATTTACGTAAGCTATCTGTACTCCTTGATTACGTAATGCCTCTATGACTGCTGGTATCTTTACTGAATCAAATGCCTTTTCATAATTTATGAAAGCCATATAGAGAGGCTTATTGTACTCTGCAGATTTCTCGATAACCTGATTAATGACATGGATGTGATCCATTGTACAGTATCCCTTCCTGAAGCCAGCCTGTTCCCTTGGTTGACTAAAGTCCAGTGTCGCCCTTATTTTATTCTATTGGAGATTATTTTGTAGATATTTTATATGATACTAATGGGCCTATAATTTTTCAATTCTTTAACATCTCCCTTTTTTGGTGGATTAGTGTAACGTTTGCATTCTTCCAGTTTTCCAGGCATTATGTCCCCTCCATCTTTGATTAAATCGACTGTTATTCCATCTTCTCCTGCCACTCTTCCTCATTTCAGGCCCTTCTGACCGCATCGCTAGTTATAGGAGGAGTTTCTGTATCCTGTTTATTAGTTTATATTGAAGGTATCCCGACTCCTCTGGGTACTGTACAGGTCAGTATAGAATTCTTCCGCTTCTTTTGCTATATCTTCAAGATTGCTGTTGATATTACCCTGCTTATCTTTCAGTGCATACATCTTAGTTTGTCCTATGCCAAGCTTCTTTCTCACTGATTTCAGGCTGCGTCCATTTCTTACAGCTTCTTCAGTCTTTCTCACATTAAAGTTTAGAGTATCACTTATTTTCACCTTGTTGATCAGTTTTGACAGTTTCCCGAATTATATCTTATCTCTTGAGTTGGACACGCATTCTTTGTTGTTTCTTTATTAGGTCCTTTGTTACTTGGTAGAGCTTGCTACTGGTTACCTTGGTGCCTTGCCTCCCACTTCAATTGCTGCCTCTGAAGCCAGCCTAGTTACAGTTTCATTCGTTATCTCTATATCATCTTCATCTCTCTGTTCTAAGGCTGCATATTCGTTTGCAAGTACCAGCCTCAATTTTTCTTCTTTTACCCTTACTGCATCAAGGTTGACCTGTTTCTTCTTGACCAATTCTTTCTCTGTTCAAATTGAGGTGAATCCTAGCCCTCACTAACCTATGATCGCTGCACTTTAGCCTACCTATCACTTCTACATCCTGCGCTATGCTGACATCAGCAGAAGGTATGAAGTCAATTTAATTTCTTGTTTCGCCATTAGGGCTTTTCCAGGTCCACTTTCTGTTGCTGCGCTTCCTGAAAAGATGTTCATTATTTGAAGCGTATTTCTTTTGCAAATCCTACCACCATCTCTCCTCTAGCGTTCCTAGAATTGACGCCGTAGTTGCTAATTGCTTATTCACCAGCCTGCTACCTCCTCACTTTTGCATTGAAGTCGCCCATTACTACAGTATACTTAGTTTGCACTTTTCTCATCGCTAATTCAACATCCTCATAAATCTGATCTTCCTCATCATTGTGTCTTGATGTTGGAGCGTAGGCTTGTACTACCTTTAATCTATAGCTGTTATTAAGTTTGTTTGCGACTATGGTTACCCTCTGATTAATGGTGTAGAATTCATCAATGTTGCCCGCTATGTCCTTATGGATTAGGAATCCTACCCGTATTGCTTCTTATCTGGCAGACCTCTATTGCTGTGGACATGGCTGTTATTCAGCAATGTATAAGCCTCACCAGTTCTAATCTCATCAAGGCTGATGATATCCAAAACAATGTCTGGTAGTTCCTGAAAAGAGTCCTGCTAAGCTAGCCTCACCCGATAGAGTTCGGCAATTAAAGGTTGACAGGGTCAGTTTCCATTGGCGGCCTGTCCCGAGCCAGAGATTCTTAGCACCCTCTGCTGCATTACAGGTTTGACCGCAGCCTTGGTCAGGTGTTCCGCAGCTGCTGGGGACTGAGCTCCATGGGTTTATTGAAGGAATCATTTGGGGGGTAGTGGCCGAATACTGCACCAGGGAGGCCAATTCCTGTTCTGGTGAGGGAATGCCTTCGTTGAAGCTTAGTGGGCCTTCCCCGATTTGGTTGTACCTGCATTAGTATGGCCCCACTCACTCTTGGCATGTTTTGCCGGTGTCAGGTGTCACTCCACGCCTGCAGATGTAGTGCCTATAGAAGGAGAATGCTGGCTGAACATCCGTGCTTGCAGCTCCTCTAACGCCAGATCTTTATAGGAAACTCTAAGGTCTCAAATCCAACAGACATAGGAGAGATTCACACATAGGTTTCATTAACATTTTATATTTACATTTTGCTTCATATTTCACATCTAAAGGCACTTTTCACACAATAGCGCATGTGGGATAACTCTTGGTTGCTGGCCCGTGGATGTGCACAGGACTGCGGTCACAGATGAATGACTTTCAAGGGTCCGACATAGATACATTTCTCTCGTATGTAACATTCTTGAATGCCCTTCAACACACTTCATTTGAACATGTATGTACGTCCATTGAACATCATGTTAGCAGCCCGGCATCAACCAGAGGAGCACTTGGTAGTGCCATTTCTCTTCTTTGTATTTCATTCCCTCCCCCCCCCCCCTCCTACTATCTGTTGCATGCTTGTGACCTGCCTTACCAGCAAGTACCCAAGACTTGGCAACTGAAGCGTTTACCTAGTGCAAGGAATTTCAACTCTTATTAATATCTTTACACCTCTTTACATTGTTAATAGCTGCATGTACATGTCAGGCGACATGGCTCAAAAATAATGCTTTCTCACTCTGCCTGTACAAGCTAAAACTGTACATGGTCAAGCATTCTACCCACAGCAACTCACACAAATGTGGCTTGCGTGAAGTTCTAGATGACAGTCTACAAGAAGTCGGCACAGCACAGTGCCAAACGTGTTGTTCTCCGTTTGTCCCACTTACAGTCTAGCCCAGTGTGTGGAATGTTGCGTTGATAGAGGAGTCTGGTATAACTGGCCCTTCTGGCTAAACTGCAGGCTGGCTGGTGCTTAGATTTGGAGGTAAATTTTTCCTTCCGTTATGTTTCAAGTACATATCTAAGGCTGCACGAGAAGAAAAAGGTTGGGTTGTCTTAGCAGAAGAAACGATGCATGCATCTGTTGCCCAGGGAATGACACCATCCCACATTGCATTGTCTTCATAGCCGGAATTTTCACCCTCCTCGGCACTGATAGCGTTGCCATCTCCTCCACCGAGAAAATTACCATTTGATTTACAATGCTGCAAAAAACTTTTATCTGAAGTTAAGCAGCCAAGTACCAAAACCAAGCACAATATTAATAAAATTCGCTCCTATACGAAATTGGTGCACAAATTAGCCAGCAGTTCAGCATGAAGAGCCACTTACAACTGGGCTTCATCAACATACCACGCACCTGTCTTTAGCATAACGGGGAATGAGAACCCTTGACACGACACTCTGCATACTTTCAAACACCAAAAAACTTTTGGCATGGCAACTCTTCTCAAGGTACTGGAGAACAAAGCATAAAAATAACTTGTGCTCGGCTCGAACGATAAATGACAGTGCAGCATCACAAGTGAACGAGGAAAAAAGTCATGCATAACATGTACATGTGAGCAGAGGCTTGATCACATTGGAATAAAACGTTGAGGTCACTGACCAACAGGAACACACTCATTCGCAGGGAGGAATGTGTGTGTGTGCATTAAGTGTGCATAAGAGCAGGAATGTTTAGCGTGCCTTTTTTTTTTCTTTCTATTTAGGTACCTGTACAGCTTCTTTACAAGCCGAGATAGAGCAAGATGGGTGCACACAAAGCAACATTCCAGTGCAGCACGACATGCAACAATAACGCTGGCAGCTAGTTCCCACTTATTTACAGAATCTGAATGCGGCATTAGAGATTCCGAAGCATAAGCCATAGTCTTCAAAACAGAGACCACGATCCATGCAGTTGTATCGTAGCCCGATCGATACTTGTTTTGGTGTTGACCGTACACTCAACTTCTAGACAGGTACAGGGCTAGAATTCTTGTTCAACGCCATTGCAGCCAGCTTAAAGCGCAACTGGTTTTCCAGTTCATGCAAACCACCAATTATGATGGAATTTCGCATCTCTGTTACCGATTGCAACTCTCCATAGCATGCACTTGCACTGGCCACTGTAGTCATTAAAAGCCAAGCCAACGCCCATCTGCATATTGCACTTTACGAGCAGAGAGCTGCTGTGCATGGAAAGCTAGGAAGTGCTTCCGCATAGGCTACCTCTAGCAATACGGTGCATGTTACCTGCTTCTAAGTACATTGAACAACCACGGTTATATTGGGCTTCTTGAACACAACCACATTTTGAAACAGCAAGTGGAGGAGGAACCAGGCTGTGGCATATGCCACATTTCCTTGCCACTGTAAGGAGAGCAATAGTATGTTGTGTTTGGAAGAGCAGTTGCCCTCTTTATTATTTTAAAGCTCCAGCTCTTGAAACACTTCCCCAAGGTTCCGAGAGTATGTATGGGCAGTACTCTACTTCAAGACTGAAGTAGTTGCTCCAATTCAGAAACACTCCTCAGCAGTGACAGTTTGCTCACAAAACACTCCTCCGTTCTTTGTTATCAACAATAAAATTGTAGGCAAGGTATCGCAGAGGAGAGTTAGCAAAGTACAGTAACCACTTCATGCAAGAAGTGGTGCTGCTCTCGGCTCTCAGAAGTTGAGGAGCATTAAGAGTATGAACATTTAAGAACTTGGCATTGTGTCAAGCTGTGTGGACTCACGAGAAAGCTGGCATGGCGGAGAAAGAGCTGCATGCCCAATGGAACAAGATTATTGCATGTTGCGCAGCTTCGATGGGTTTAGCGAGCTGCTCGGTCAAAGCTGCAGGGAGGAACTCTCGCGAAGGACGACATTCATCAACAGAAGGCCTCGCATCTCCTCTTGCTGAGCTAGTATGCCCAGCACTTCACAGATAACAGCGCAATGGTCCTGCAAGCTGCTACGAGGTTTGATTTTGCAAGGAACAGCAGCAAGCAGCAAAGCGTATTGCTCTGCTGTGTTTGCAATATTGTCAGTGTACCATTATTAGTCATTGTCAGACATGTTGAACGCACCGTTGCTCACAGAAAGTTTAGTCGTTAAACCTAGTAATTTTTTGTCCACAGAACTATTCACATGCTCACCAATTTGTAGTTAAATGTTTCTGCAGTGTGTGAAGATCAAACCTTACTAGCAGCAAGCATCTGCACGTCAGTAAATCTGCTGGTTGGGAAACGCGATATGTTGAAGTTAGAAAAGAGGCCAACACAGATGACAAGAACACACAGAAAAGGGGTTGATAATTCTTGTCCGTTCAACTTCCTTTCTGTGTGTTCCTGTCACTTCGTGCATTGGCTGTTTTTCTAGGCACCTTACACAGCTTACAAAGCCCAGCAGTACTGCACAGTTACTCCCTGCTAAAGGCTATGATCACGCACGCACACAAAGAAAACAAAAATGCAACTCTGACATAACCCGATTCCCTGAGCGAGAAGCAATAGCGTTGCTTGCCGAAACGTGGCAGCTCCATGCAACATTGCTTTTTTAACTTTCTACAAGACGAAAATAATTTGCAAGTTCAAAAAGCAAGTCTTACAAGTTTCCATGCACGAAGTATACCTCAACCAAGCTTACATTACTAGGTATGTTAATAAAAATTTATTTCATTTTTACAAGCACTGTGGATGTTAATAGGATTCGTGTGAATGAATGCAGCACTGCTAGCCGGCTATTTGATTTCTCTTTGCAGACGTCTGACTTGCAGGCTTGTGCTCTTCCTGGCCAAGCCATGAGTAGACAGCAGCCCTTTGGTACACCAACAATATTGCGTGAATACTCCTACAAACAACTTCAGCAAAACAGCTTTTGTACTACAGGGGCTATGCTTGCAGAATCACACGTGAAGGCAAGCGGCAGCAGGCATGCTTTACCATGTTTAGCAACATGGGGAGCTCACCAAATAATGTAGTTTTCTTTCCTACAGATATGCAAAGGCAGCAGCATGAACAAAACCACATTACGGAACACCTCAAGACAATTGCCAATCACCATTCCCTCAGTGGGAGTTATTGCTCACGCTAGAGCCTTTGTCGGGCTAATGCGCGCTGGCTTGGCCTGCTGCAAATTCCGCCAAGTGCTTTGTTTGATTGCGGTCAAGCGCTGGGAAAATTTAACAGCTGTGCTTAACAGGGTGCCCCACATGCTTTACCTAGTCGTGCTTTATGGAACCCTCTACATTTTTCATTGGCCTTAGAAGGTCGAAGTGTGCTAACCTTTAAGTGCACCTTTCAAACGCTTTGTGCAAAGCATAGAGGTACACACACGCAGAAAAGAAGTCTCACACACTTCCTGGTACTCTGAACAGCCAGCACCAGATTGGTTGAAACATTTTCAATACTTTGTGCAACATGCTAGCGACGAGGACAAGCTATAAGCACAGGGTCGTATAGCGTCTCGTGCATTCATGCTCTTTGGCATCTCCTAGCCGTGTCACCGAAACCAAAAGTGCACCTAGATAAGTTTTCAAAAACGTAAGCCTAAAAACTTAGGCCTAATCTGCTGGCTTAAGTTAAGCATAGAAGTTGGAGCCCAAGTCAGAAAATTAGGCCTAAGCATACATACACTGGAAGCCTATACTTGGTTCGAGTGTTGAGCTCCTCACACTCAAGTCTCACTGAGGAACAAGCAATAATGGCCCCTTTAAATCCAGTGCGCTTCATTGCGCACAAATTATAGTAGCCACCATTACGCTTGTGTATGTGCAGTACTGCCTCTCTGCACAAAAGAACAGCAGTCTTCCAGTGGGCTCAAGTTCCATAAAGCAGCCAGCATTAGGTGCAGTTTTGAACCTGTGGACCCATCCGCACCACCGACGCGTAAAATTAATATTAAAAACACAAAGAAACACACGTATCGAGCACCGAAAAAGAAAACAAGATGCTAACTAAATCAGCAGGGCTGGAAGTTTGCGTTGGCAATGCTTCTCCGTGCCCCATGCATGCCTTGTGCTGTTCTGGTGTAAGTGACTTCGTGCGCCGTCTGCTTAATGAAAGGTCTTGGAGACAACACAAGGCCACAGTGCTACGACGACATAGCACTGTGGAGAAGCAGCGAACAAGACATCTGTGCCACCCTCGGCTCGAGCAATCGTTGGCGGTCGAAACACAAGGAGTCCAACCACCGCGCGTGACAGTTTGTGACTGCTGGCGAAAGTCCACATGACACAGCAGCCACCAGTGAGTTCATTCAGAAGCTGGCAGTCACGTTGCACAAGCCCAGTAGCGTCCTTCGTATTCAACGAGCACGGCCTCGGGCCAACTGCCGACTTGCCACTCCGGGTAGCGGCTCACATAATCTTCGCTGCCTGCTCGACTCGGCCGTACAACAGTCAGGGTAGTTCCCAGGGCGTAGCCCAAGAGGTAGAGGTCAGCCTGTGGAGAAAATGGTAGCAAAGGCTCATCAGGGATATTAAAAATGATTAAGTTACGGTGGAGATTTCCTGCTTTGCCCTTCGTTCTATATGGATTCCAGTGCTTCTGCACTTCAAATAATCAGGCCCAAAATGCATGCACTGCAAATGGGCTGTCAAGAACTTTGAACAAAGTGATTTTGTTTTAAAGGGAGTTTGCTTTTATATAATGATAACTAGCGTTTTGCTTAGTGATGGAGAGCAAAGGCACATCGCACCATTTCCTGCAGTGAGCATTAAGAGACATGATACCTAAGGGTGTGGGAATATTCAAATACTACAAACTTAATTGTCTGCAAAGAATAACCCTCCGTACAAGTCCTTTCTATTCAATTTGATTGGATAATTCAGTTGAATTTGTCGAGTATTTATTTCTGTCTGAATACTTTAAGGGATAACGGTTACTACAGTCTACAGGCGGAAAAACTTACGCAAGTGCAGCGTTGTCCTACTAACAAGAGCTGTGGTTTTTCCAGCTTACCAGTTTCAGTTTTTTTTTTTCTTTCCCATGTAATGATCGCACCCCAAACTTGCCGCAGCGATATGTCGTGCGCCAAGTCTAGCTAATGATGATCGCGCTTACCATACGTCGAATGCTACACAAATGACTCTTCCAAGACATACCAAGAGGTTTGCACGCACCAACATTCTTAAGCAGATGCTCCATTTCATTCCTTTCATCTCTTTCCGCACTTCCATGAAAAAAAGAAAGCTACAACCAAGCTTGTCTAGGCTTTATTATTTGTAGGCTTTATAATGGTTGTGGTCAACAACACAAAAGGTGCCTTTCGATTCTTCTCGTCTGCACTCGTGGGCAGGCAACAAATCGCGAGTGGCAACAATAGTAGCCACGTTTACACTGATTTGTCAGGAGTTTGCCCTATTCATACACGACACTTGTAACACAGCTAAGATATTCGCCCACCCTTAGCTAAAACGCGCCGTATTAGGATAGTAGTGAAGACAAATGCTGCAGCATATGTGCCATGTGTTTCTATGTCACTGGCAGCTAAGCATGCCCATCTGTTTCTGTCCCCTCAAAGTGGACGTGGCTACGTTACAGCCGCAAACTTTCCGATGTTAACGATATTACTCATAACAGATACAGAAGAAACTGTTTGAATGCACGTAATGTACTCACAAGAAGAAAAAAAAATAATGTTTGGCACTTTTGGTTTGCTCTGCCGGCCGCCATTTTTGTTTTGGTGTCCCGCACTGTTATAGCGGCAGCCACCGATGCGTTGACCTGTTGTCATCCCGCAACAAATGCGGGATTAAGATATATTTTTTTCTTTGCGGGAAATTTAACTGGCTTAATGACTGCATCCCTGAATTCGCGTCAATATTTAAAAAAAAAAGTGTGATCATTATGCACGTAGATACAGTAAGTGTGCCTTGTTTTAGGCAAGGCAATTTATTGTTTGGCCTATATCACCACGTTTGGATTCCCTTGAAGTACTGTAATAACTTACACTTAGCTCATTATACGAACACAACACTCTAATATGTGCACATGGTGATGTGCTATTCATTCATTTCATTACTCTCAACTACCATAGCGCACCAGATGCAATCAGTTTCCAGTTACTTCTTGTTTACAAGCTTCTTGATTTACCTGACATCCGGTTGCTAAGATCATTACATATGAGGTGATAATATTCAAGTTTTCCGAAATTTTAAAAGATTGCCTCTGGCGGAAAGCAAATTTCTTATTCCTGAGCTAGACTATTCGAAGAGGCAGACATACTAGCATGAGTAATCAAAACACATGTACAACTAATCTGCAAAAATTCACGGATTAGCTTCCAAATGAATTACTTTATGGCACATTTTACAGCCGGCGAGTTTACACGACGTATCGACTTGAAATAAATCTCCAGCATGACCTAGTTTCGATAGTATTTCCCATAGTGTGGGACAAAATACATGGGCATTGCAGTTGCTTTTGTGCTTCAATGCATAAAAAATCACTTTGTTAAAAAAGTAAGTGGAACAACAGTGCATTTTTATAGCAAGTTTGATGGCGCATAGTATCTCCAAACTGGTGTCATTCTGGCAATTCATTCTAAGTGGAGACACCTAGCAAACTCATCAGCTGCAATTTGCAAATTGCAATATGTGTGGTAAAGTAATTAATTTAGAAGTTAATTAGTGATATTTTTATTAGTTGGACGTGTGTTTCGGTTTTTCATGCAAGTAATGTCAGCCTCTCTGAATAATCCAGCTCTCACAAGCACAAGGACTACAACTATGTTATCTGTGACAGCCGATTTTTTTAATTTCTGAAAATGTAAAAATGGTCATGCCATATGTAAAATAAAGTATATGCACCCCTTTTGACCTGGCTCCTCACAATCTTTACATTTCACTTTGTTTAGGAAATTTAAATATTCAGCATTTGATTCAATATTCCACAGTAATATTTCTGAAGTATGCGCACACTTTAATTAAGGGAAAATTAAGGGAATTAAGGTGGTGGTCTCGGATTCAAGTCCCGGACCAGGACTTTTTCTTCAACTGCGAAGCTTTTCGAGGAACCCGTATGGGTTTCCTTTGTAGCAATTGCTACAATTGGGTGGATGTCTCATTTTCCTTTATTTAATTACTTCTCTCCACCTTGCGGGTTTTCGCAGAACTATTACGAGAAACTCGTGTGTTTCATTTGTAGCAATTGCTTCGATTGGGTGGATGTCTCAATTTCCTCTATTTAATTACTTCTCTCTACCTTGCGGGTTTTCGCAGAACTATTACGTCAAACTCTTGCCTTTGCTTTTAATCGTTGACAAATTTGACTTCACCCTGCCATCTGCTAGCCGCCTGGTTAGCTCAAGATGGTAGAGTGGCTGCCCTGGAAAGGTAGTGGCCCGGGTTTGAGTCCCAGACCAGGACGAATTTTTCTTCAACTGCGAAGCTTTTCTTTCGAGGAACCCGTATGGGTTTCCTTTGTAGCAATTGCTACAATTGGGTGGATGTCTCATTTTCCATTACTTAATTACTTTTCTCTACCTTGCGGGTTTCTGCAGAACTATTATGTGGTATATTCACACTTTATTTCATTTGAAAATGTTTCTATCTGAACATGCCCCTTAATGGTAATGCATTTAAAGTGCTTTACCTCTGGTAGTGCCCGGCTTTTGCCAAGCCGACTGATGTGATTGACCAAATACACCTCTGGCGACGTTGACGTGACTTGTGAAAACAGGAGCGTTGCGAACAAAGGGCAAGGGGCGTCGCTATCCTTCTGCGCCACAAACAGGTCCAGAGCAGACTTGAGCATGACAATTTTTACTGCCTCCATGAGCTTCGCATCAAGTGCGGGATCTTCGTTCAACTTGCCGGCAAGCATTGCCTCTGGGCTGGGTGTCAACCGCAGCTGATCCTCCTGAGACAGTAAAAAGAGCAGGATAACCTGTTCAATCACAACTTATACCCTTCGGATGCCAAATAATGCTGGCCGTTAAGAAACTTTGTTTCACCACAGTTCTTGCATATTCAAAACTGCACAGTGTGCACTGGTGCAGAAAGGATTAAGCATTTCCAATTGTTTGACGAGTTTTGTCATGTTTACGAAATGTGGGATCCGTGCGAGATCAATCGCTCCATAGAAATGTCAGATAGACAAATCAGCTATTTTCATGTTTTGTGTACTTTGAAAGCATACTTATCCAGCCACTACAACAATGTGAAATACAGCGAAAAACCGTTAAACAAGTGAAACTGCTACACGACAAAATGCGTTATTTAAGAAAGTTCCAAGCAGCTCAAAAAGACAGGACGAGCAGCACTTCGCCGGTCTCTTTGCTCTGCCCTTAGTTTACATCTTTTTTGTGCAGGTTGTAACTTTCTTAAATATGAACGCATACCAACTCGCCCAACTTTCAGTACTTCTGGTTCTGGACAACATCCCAACACCAAGTGCAAGCACCCAACTGTCTACGTTCCAACGCATTTCATTGAAACCCTTCACACATACTATTACTCAAGGTTGGAGCACACGTTAATAGAGAGTTTTAGAATAGGGGCCCCAAAGAGCTTTGTGGGTGTTAGTGTTGGGGCACGCAGGAGCGGAGTGTTTTAGAATAGGGTCTGCATTTGCGGGTAGCGTCTTGTGCTTGGAGCAGCACTACAGTGTCAGAGGAAAGCTATTCAATTTAATTAAGTAAAATATACCATTGTATGCTAAGAGTAATTTTGACATTCCTGTGTCCCTGTTTAAATACAACTTGAGGTTACTCTAGTAGCAGCAAGCAATAAATTGTGCTTACGTTTTCAGTAGCCGACTTTATGTGCCTTCACCAGCCAAGTTAAGCCGCGTTAGGCCTATGAGCCACGAATTTGGCACTCGAATTCGGAATCGGCGGCGTCTAATAACCACAGTCAGTTCTCCTGGCTTGTGAACTTCACGCGTGTTACTGCCAATTGAACCCAGTTTGGTGCTAGGTTAAAGGCGTCGCTTCGATGGGTGCCGCCATGTTTGTTTATGCAAGGCTCTTGGGGCTCCCGCTAAATCAGTGAAATAGCGTGCCCAATGCAAAACCCAAATGCAGTTTGCGTCTCGCGCATGCGCAGTGGCTGCGACGCTATTTCTTTGAAGCCCTAACCGTTTGGGGCCCCAATTCTAAAACTCTCTAATAAGACATGTGGCAAGATGTTTGCGACAGGTTTTAAAAATCCTTATTTTCATTTACGCTATACCATCTTGGCGTGCACAAGTGGTTATGATGGATACGGGGTTATCATGAACTGTCTATAAAGAAGTCAATGTTATTAGCAACACAGTCGTGTGAAAGTGCCACATGCGAGTGGAGAAACCGTGCAAAAATGGTGGCTCAACTGGTCAAGCCCATGCATGTTCACTGAGGGATCAAGGCTAGGTGTTCATAAAAGCCGTGTGTGGTATTTAGTGCAGTTTCGCTATTGCGGCTGACCATGTGAAAGGGTAGGCACTACTTGCCTGGGGATCTCCAATGTGTAGATGACTGAGTAGTGAAATTATTTCTTAATGTTTGCTTTCGTGCGAACATTGCACTCGCAGAAATGAAGCCAGGAAGCTACAAAGGCATGCACAACTGACCGCAGAAGCTTTGAAGCGTTGGTAACTTAGTGAATGCGTCGCTAAAGTCAGCAAGTGTGTAGTCAATGTTGCAAAGCACTAATTCTTCACTAAGCTTTCTAAATTCAGTCTTTGGCTCATTTAGGATAGAACGAAATATTAGCTAAGCCCAAAATCCATGATCTCATGGCGAGTTGATGGAAGAACACCGTTTACTTTTATATCTAGCTTACTCTCACAGCAACATCAGCTTTTTTGGGTACTCTAGAAGTGCAATTGATCAATACAGCTCAAGTCCCTTTAATGTCACTTAAGAGAGTCCCTTTAAGCATGAGTTTTGAGATGTCTTGTATCTGTCTCACCAAGTCCTGCAGTGAGGAGAGGCATTCCCAGAAGCCCTGAAGAGTCTGGGTGTACTGGAGTCTCTGGTGGAAGGCCCAGCTTTCGAGCCACGTCTTGGCCCCTGTAGATGTGTCGTGGAACCGCTGAAATGCAGGCGCAGCATTTAAAGCGTCAAACACTCTGTGCGTTTAGCCAAGCCTATTTAGCCAAACCTATTTAGCCAAGCTTAGCCAAGCGCTGCTTATGTGAACTGTTGGTGTGATCTGGTCTGGGACGGTATTCTCGGACAATCACTTTCGGGGATACTTTCACTTTCACAAGATTAGTGTATCACCGAAGAAATAGTCATGAACAAGTGGCCGTAAGCAAGTTGCCAAACAAGATGTCTCGGCACTGTGCCAGAAACGCTGTCTTCCGTAGAAGCTAACACGCTCACTGCTAGTCATGTTAATTCTCACAAAAGTGATACTATCATTGAAAGTGATCGTTCGAGAATATCGACCCCATTCTTATCGCACATGTATGCTTAGTACACCCTAAATAAGCTTTACTTCATGTGATACATGCTACAAGCTGCACCTTTTAGGAAATGCTCAAAGCTAACACATCATGATATCCTCGCAAGAAAATGAGAATTTGTGCTTGGTAATAAACCTCCAGAATCAGTGCTGGATGACAATTGTCATGGCCAATTTGACACAGGAGACCCACATTCATGAAAAGGAAGTTTACAGAAGAAATATTATGCAGGTCTTGCACACTGTGTGCATGAATGTTATGCAAAGCATTTTGAAGGCAGACAGCTGTTCAGCTTCATTTTAGGTTCCTCAAAGTGCTACCAGATTTATCAACATGTCTGCACAATCTATGAGCACTTGTGTGTGCGACATCAGTGTATGTGATGGCAATAGTGAGATGATATCAGCAGCAAGACGATGATGATATACAGTATGGCATTTACGGCATGGTTGGTTTTCTAGTAGCCTGGATAAAGAATGTTCCAAATTGTCCTGTCATGACCTGGCCCAGTCCTGAAGGTGATACAGTCAAGCACAGCATCTCAGAGTGTTAGCTGCCACAAGAGGAGAATGAAGTAAACTGGCACGCTCTCACTCTTTTAGGCAACTTGTTGCTATGTGACATGACACATGCAAAAGACAGTGGAAAAGTTTGCTATTTGCATATTTCATTCCTGCATATGTTCTCATTCGTGCTATGAGGTGTGAAGCCCACACCAGCTGTCTCAAAGCACTAGTCGGTGTTGACTTGAGAGAAGTACATTTAAAATTGTGTCCTCATGGTTGGAAGATCGGTCCGTAGAGCTGAAAGGCCGAGGTTCAATCCAACCAATGGACACACATACATATATATTTTTTAAGAGACCCGAAACAAGGTGAGACAGGAACCCACCTACTGACCTATCTATTGACTGTTAAGTGCCTTGGTACAATAGAAAAAAAAGCTTTGCATTAAAGAAATAAGTTGGAGTGCATTTGGCAGGCGCTATTATCATGACTCGTAGCCTACCATTATCTTTCAGAAGTGTACAGTATCTGCATATGTGCCGTGCAATTAAAAATGATGGGCATATCATCAACAGAATGGAAGATACCAGTGTGAATTAAGAGAGCAAACAAGGGCTAGACAATATTCCAGCCGAGAATAATAATAATAATAATAATAATAATAATAATAATAATAATAATAATAATAATAATAATAATAATAAAAGAAATGGATTTGAGGAGGCTGTGTATTGCATAGAGCAGATGACTGGCGGTCTATTATAGCTACAGTATGGGTGCCAAGGGAAGGGAAGTGCGTTTGAGGGCGGCAGTGAACTAGGTGGACTGATGAAATTGAGAAATTTGCAGGCATAGGATGGAGTCAGCTGATGCAAACCAGGGTATTTGGAGATTACTGGGAGAGAAACAGAGAGAGAAATAATTTTATTATAATACAGCCCTTAGTTCAGGGCTATTGCAGTATATTTTTCTGAGGTTACAGGCGCTGGCATATTTCTAAACTAGTGAAGGCAATTGGTCAGTGCACGCATCAGTAATCATTGTGGATTGTTGGATTTATCGTAGCTTGATGCTACATTTGGGCGGATGGCAATTTCTCCTTTCATGAATCTTTCTTCACCTTGCGGGATTCTGCAGAGCTGATTTGCCGTATTGCATTTATTACGCAATCCTTTAGTTGAAACCGGTTAACTTATGAGGCCACAAAGTTGTTTGAAACCAGAAGGATGAAACTTAGTCAAATTCATGTACACTAATTGTCATTACCATGCTGTCTGAACTGACACGCTTGCAGCTCCTGTAGGCATTGGCACTAGAGTTCCGCCTAGTAAATTTATTTTGTATGAAACACTGGTGTAGACGGCCAACGAGCAGCACGAAGCTATTCATACCTGGTAGACACCGTTGGCACCTCTGTGTCCAGCAAGGATGGAACCTCCAGATGCCAAAATTTGGAAGCCAGCGGCTCGGATGGCGGCATAACCATCGTTCTTGATCCTCCGCAGTGACCTCACTTCCAGCCCTGATAGCACAGCTGCAAGGGTCTAAACAGCACAAAGGAAATAATTAATGCAGTTTTATTAAGGAGTGTCACCACGGGATAGGCAAATGGTGGATCAGCCAGAAAACCAATCACCTTAATGTGTAGTTTCAATGGCCAAGTAAAATGCAAGCAATTGTTAAGCTGGTTAAAACAAAACTGTGCAGACATGACCTGCAATTTAAATATCAATGAGCATTCCTTCCAAGTCACGTGCGGCAACATTCTAATGAATAATCTGAAGTCAAACCTACCTTTTCCATTCCGTCACCAGGCTGGTGCTTCCTCTTTCGGCGCAGCCCAAAAATGTAGTCAGCCAGTGTCACCTTGTCCTCAATGCTAAATAGCGATTCGGCAGATTCCACTGTGGACCCCTCATCATGCTTTTCCACATCCATCAGATCATTTCCGTTGGTGTCCATAGAAGCGTCTCTATCACTGCTCGCTGTGAGCGAAGCAAAGTCTGACCCACTACTAGGACTGAGAGAGCTCTCCTCTGGAACTGTGGTGATCTTGTTCAGTGAGAGAGGCTCCCGCACTGTTGACATTGTAGCGCTGCAGTTTCGTTCCGACTCGGGCAAACTTTGGTCCACTGGTAGTGTCTGGCTACGCACCAGGTGATGTTTCCAGGATTCTGACTCGGCGTATAGAATGCGCTGAATCTCCTCACGGAGCGTACCCTTGCTCTGAATGTTGCCACTGCTGTGGCGACGCACAACGCCGAGCACGCTCGGACGAGGTGCGCCGTCGTCGCTCTCGGACCACTCGCTGAACCCACCAAAGTCCGTGGAATCGGACTCGTGCAGCTCGGCAGGGCGCTTCGACAATGGCAGGGAGTCCCACTCCAAGCTGGGCCCCGACGATTCTTTCGCCAGCCTTTCACTGTCCGACTCGAGAGAGTTGCCGAAGTCGCTGCCGCTGTCCGCACGAATGTCCGCATCACGGACACTGGCACGACGAATGGATTCCTCGGCACTCTTTTTGCCGGCATCGCCCAGCACAACATCGTAGTTCGCCGGAAGCTTTTGGAACACACGAAGGCTGACCAAATCGGCGTCGAGGTCGAGCAGTTCTTGCTTTGTGTCGTGGAGGATGGTCTCTATCTTGTCGATGGTCTCAAACGCCTCACACGGAACTTCTAGTGGTGCTTGTGCCTTCTCGAATATACTCAAGTCAGATGCCTCGCTGTCCACAGAAAGCTGGTGAGAGTGTGAATTGCGAAGCCGCAGCAGCGCAGAGTCGGAGACCATACCGCCTAGAGAGAAGTCGTCGGTCTCTTCGCCCTGACTGTCGACGCGAGATGAGATGAGTTCCTCCGTGCGCCGGTTGCGTTCGCTCAGGGAGCCAATGCTGAAGTTGGCAAGAAGGGAGACGGTGTCATTCGCCCATGGTGTCGCTGCCTCACCACCGCCTTCATAGGAAAGCGAGTCTAGTAGACCCTCAGGCTCTTGCGAGATGGAGTCATCGGACAGCGGCGCTCGGTCATCGTTGTTGTTATTGTTCTTGACAGATGCCGAGAAATCTCCACGGCCACTGTCTGCCTTGACACTCGAGTTCCCCTTTGGGTTGTGGCTGGTCGGCTGCACAGCACAACTTTCATCTGACTTTGCTTTCCTGGAAAAAGTAATGTGAGCATGCTTAGTGTGAGGTCTCTTAAAAAAAAAAAAAAGAAACAGCAACTGGATGCACTTTAAGTAGCTCATCACACAGAGAGGGCACGCCATAATACGACATGAAAACTGAAAAATAGTTCAGCGTAGTTAATATTCGGATTAGTAGTATACTTATAATGACTCTGAAAACTTGAATCAAACATGTTGGTGGTGAGAAGGTAAAAACATGGCATGGTTGTAATCTGGCATGACTCAAAGCAAACAGTTACATTTGGATCGTCTTGCTAAAAGATTAACATAGTGGTAATGCAGGATTGCAATGGTTATGTCCTGCAAGAAAAGCCGAGAATTTTTGGCTCAAGCTACGATGATTCTAAGCCTAAGCCTAAATAAGCGCAGATATTATAGTCTTAATTGTGCTTTCCTAGAAGAAGCGCATGTGCAAGCACGTTTGCGATCACTAATTAGTGATTATGAATTAAGGCAATTAACACATCAACACTACTTTTTTCCTTTTTGCCAATTTTAATTTAACCAACATTTAACTTTTTAGTGCATTGACATGCTACAGCTTTCTTGCAAAATATGTAGACCTGTAGTGCACTAAATCTTATGTTGCCATGAGGTTGGCATTTTCACAGCTTTTGGCCATACCTTATATATCAACAGCATATCTCCCTTAGTCACTTCAAAACATGACCAACCTTATTCTATGAAGGAAAAGCAGGCTAATGCAGTGCCTTTTTAGCCACAGGTATTTCAACACTAGACTTCAATAACTTCAAGCAACACAGTACAGCTCTTTTGCATGGTGGCTATTTCTACAATAACATCCTCCAGGATCTGTTGCCTTACTTAACATGCATTTATAGTAATCATAAAGCTGGCATACATGGTAAAGCAAAATTAAAGCAGAAACTTTCACTATTTCCAGATTTTCACCGGAATCACAACATTCCTTTGAAATGTTTTGCAGGCCTCTTCACGCCTACTGTCACACAAATGCAAAGCCCATCACCAGGTTTCCAGTGACAGCTCATTAGGAAGTTACTATAGCCTTATATGCAACACAGAATTACTTCCATGGTGCTGTGCTAGCCAGGTTACATTAGAAAATGTGGGAAAGTCATTTATCTGGCAGGTAATAGTGATTACAGGCAACATTACGTCACCAACTTCGTCATAGCAAAGGTCAGGCAAAAGGTCATAGCACAAGGTCATATACATTGCACAAGTGTAATCGACCAATTGTGTGTGTTGCATAAACATGTACAAGTCATCTGGGCAGGACAGGCAGATGTGCAAAGTCTGTTCCTTACAATGTTACATTGCGAAGACGTGCGAAGTTGAATTACTAAGCTTGTTGGTAAAACTGTAATAACTGCACATGCAACGCATTATTACGTTTACAGAGCTTCAATAACTAAAGGAAACATCACAAGTGCTTGGGGGTGCTCTAAGTTAATGAACCATGCTCTATGGCAACACCCACTTGTTGCGATGACGCACGCTGCCACTTTTCTGGTTGTTCTTCACAATGTTGAGCGGCGTTGAAGCCTTTGGCTGCGCACATCCTTGAAAACGCACGTCACCTGACTGGCTGTCGAAGCGTACCGGCTCGTACGGGTTGCTCGACGTGACTCCCATGTCCCAAATGTCGTCGTCGCTCAAGAAGCCACCACCGCAGCTTGAGCTGCCATCCTGCATGCCATGCAAGAAGTAGGGAAAGTTTAGTTGCATTAACCACAACACAACAGACAGAGCAGCTAATGCCCTATGGATATGCGGGCGTGCTAAGTTTAGCTACACTAAACGTGAGCTGCACACTACCAGTTATATTTAGTTACAACGAAAGCTTAGCCAAACTTTTATGCACTAATTGCCATGTCTTTCATGACAATTTGAGTGACAGATGAATCTTGGTAAATCTAGCACAAATCTTGCATAGGATGCAGAAAGTAGACAAACAAATGCGCAACAAAATGGGAGAAACAAGTTAAGATATTCTGAACCTGCAATGACACTCGGCAAGTGTATGGCCAGCCTACACAAATACTATTATCATTGCCAGGCATGAAGGCGATGATATCTGCCCCACCACTAAAACATATCCCCTTCAGGGAGTGTGTCCACATTTGTGGACGTGACTTGTTTTTGCCAGTTCTGCTGCAAGGTGGCCAAGAAAAAGCATCGAACAATCGTGCTCCCCTGCATCATGCATCAATGTGCTCTGATTTCACTCCACTGTGCTGCATATTGCTACAGATGACCACTTTGCTGAAAGTACTACAATGTTTGATAGTACAGTAAAACCTCGTTAAACCGTACCTGCTTAAACAGTAGCTTCATTTTAAATGTAGTAAAGTGGAATCCCTGACTAAGCGACCATTGAACATAATGTGTTTTGTATCCGCATAAACCGTACCAACTTATTGCGTACGAGTTGGTTAACATGCAGTGTTTTCCACTTTTTATCACGTAAACACGGCGGTGCGTCGTCTCCATCGGGCAGCCCAGCAGAACAACAAGCCTCAGAGATCGGAGCAACGGCCTCCAAGTGCCCTGTGTGTTCGCGCCTGAAGCCACATCAACATCAACATCATTTCGGCGCTGTGCCAGAGAGTGTTGTGGCGTCATGCAAGCGAGGACTCGCGCTATGCTGAAGCTCGGATAAAAAAGACTCCGGGTGCTCAGCATGGAAGAAAAATTAGACCCCGTTTGTGCTATGGAACGTGACATGAAGAAGTCGAAAATGGCACGCGAGTGGGATCTGCTGTTGACTACGGTGTGTGGCATTTGGAATGCGAAGAAGTTGCTCGGCAGCGCTGCTGCGACCGCGAAGAGATATCAGGTGCGAGGTTCGACTTTTCACCATCATTGCCTCTGTAGTTGCCGAAGTGTCGACTAGCGACAGCGATGAGGACGACACGGAAAACGACAGCGATGAGGACGACATGGAAAGCGACAGCGATGAGGACGACAAGGAAAGCGACAGCACGGGCGATTCAGGCCCGACAGTGGCAGAAGCTGCACGTTACATCAGCCTCACGAATGCAATCGTCGTGACGAGAACAGCACCCAGCAATGAAAAAGGCGCCCCACAACTTCTGCAGCGCTACTGCCAGCGTGCATGGAGAACATGCAATGTCAACCAGGAATCTGCCATGCGAGTGTTCTCCGAGAAGAAAGGGCTGGCTAAAAATCCGGCTCGCAGCTTCAGTAAGTTCCGCTGTCGTCGCTGCTAGGCCGCCGCGGCATCAAATGAAAATAACACTTTTGTCACGTGAAGTGAATAAATACTGCATGTTTTTTCCCCTTTCATCGCAATCTCTCCGAGTTCCATGTTTCGTTTTTGACAGGTAAGTGGGCGATGTCATGCTATTCCGGTTAAACAGCACTGCCGTTTAGTACGTACTTTTCCGAGCTCCGGCCAACTACGGTTTAACGAGGTTTCATTGTACGTGCGACGTGCCGTGTTCCGGCAGCAGTGCCGAAAGAATATTTTTTCTTTTCCCGTAATGCATGCAGTTAATGTTGTGCATTTGCTTTAGCCCTGTGATTCCATTCTTTGTATGCAAGAACAGAACATTACTGACTGGTATATAAATATATATATATATAAATTGTATTTCATGGCGACTCTCGTCTTTCTTACAATGAAGTGTCGAATGTCTTGGAATAGAGTTGCGCAAATTTGACATATTTATAGACAGTCCATCATAATATCCTGAAGGGATATTATGGAAATGCACAGACACATGCATGATCTGTCCAGGCCTTTGATTGAAAATGGAATAGCATTTACATATAAAGTTCATTCGTATTACGGTTGCATGCATGCAGCTGCAGAATTGCAGTAGCCAGAACACTGGTTCCAAATGAATGCATTCTCTTTCTCTTGTGCTCTGCTTGTACGCCTTTCTGGTAACTGCAGTACAAATGGGAACACATTTATATAGTTCAGCTGTCAATTGTGGAAGCACTGGCGGGCACGTTCCCTTTCAGCATCCTGCATATAAAGTTGAACAATTTCCATTAAGAAGCTACTATGCTGAATGTAATGATTGGAGTGACGTTTGCTCTGCAATATAGCACATATATATAGTAGGCTATAAATTCTGTCCACCACAACCATAATTAATGAGCCTGTTTAGCTCGAGCTTAAAATGGATGGCAAAGAGTGTGTGCATAGTACAGGCTGCATTTATGTAGCGGCACCAAATCTTTAAAAGATAGCCGCCTGTGGCAAATAGAAGAACTCCAACCTTTCACCTAAATTAATCAATGGAGGTGGCCATTACTTCAATGGGAAATCAAAATGCTTAATTGAATAATTAACATGCTTATGCTAATTAAGTTTTATTAAGTACTTTGAGGCACGTATTTCAATCTATGAATTGTAGCTAGTGGACATTCTAGGCATATCAACTTGGAACGAATTTTGAGGATGGCGCCGGTTTTGAGATATGTCCAGTCAAAATTGCAATAAAAATGTGCTGCAGTTCCACTTACTTTTTAAAGAAAATGCCATCTTATGCACTGAAGCGTCAGAGTAACCGGAATGCCATGCATTTCGTTGGCCACTTTGAAAATGAGTGCTTCAAAAGTGGCGTAGTTCAGAGAATTAATTCCAATTGCACATACCTTGCGAATTCACTGGCTACAATTCGTAAATTAAAATATGTGGCATAATGTAATTCAGAAGACAATTAGTGCAACTGTGTTAATTATTCAGTTAAGAATTGATTTCTCATGGAAGTAGTGGTCACCTCAACAAGTAATTGACTTCCAAGGATTAGAGAATTGTGCTGTCTGTCCCAGGCAATATTTTTTTTAATTGGTGCAGCTAAAACAATAAAGCATTGCCCTTGCGAGTGCTGAGCTATATGTAAGAGTAAACAAACCACACTGTCAAAACTTTTAAGCAGCTGTCAGCCACCGAACGTCAAGATGAACACAACTTGAAATTAATGTAGACGGCAAGAGATCTACCTATAATGTCCTCAAGAGGAAGACTGGTGCCGTGTCATAGTAAAACCCTAACAATATACTAAAATGGTACGAGAGCAAAACTAATTCGCTCGGCAGCTTTTCTGGCTACGAAAGCCAATTTATGGAACATGAAGTCCATGCATGGCAATACTGCTGAAAGCAGGCCCGCAATCTTTTGCACATCCTTCACCGCGAAAAATTTTATCTTCCAGTTGAAGTTCTGCAAGGCGCAAAACTGAAAACTTTCTGTGCCTCTCTCAGTAAAAAAATGGCATTCAGGTGTTGCTGTGGCCATTATTTTCACCCTTGAGACTTAAGCTTTCGGCTACAAATGCTTGTTGGGGCACCTGAAGCAAATGTCATGCAACATTTAAGCCAATTTAACCGAGGCTGCCTTGCTAAAAAGTGACCAAGCTGCACACAGTCAAAGAAACCAAAGGCAACAGCAAACTTATCCTACATGGCGTGGTTACACACATCCAGATGCTCCCTTTCTTGTAACTTTACATTCGCAGCCATAAAATGTTGTCAGACAAGAAACCACACGACTTGCATACCCTACAAACTACAAAGAAAAGAAAGCAAAGCAATGAAGCATAAAGAAACGTGCAGCTTTTGGTTAAAAAAAAAAAGAAAGCGCTGACATCATGCATAAGCAGAGGAGATAGTAGTGCACAGGCTCCCAGTCACGGTGCCAAGAAAAGTACGTAAACACAAAATACGAAAAACGTACACATTTTTTTTCAGCTTGGGCATGCTCGGTCACAGGCTGGGGCTGAAAAGGCAAAGCAGCAAAGGCGTTGCAAAGGCCGCTGAATGTACCAATGAACTACACATAGTGTCATTCAATACTGCGTGACTAGGCGCTTCCGGTATCGTTGTCTAGGGAATTGGATTTTTGTCTAGACGTGCAGAAACACCAAAATTTTTTATTGCGCTTTTCCCCTAGTGTGGACCAATTACGCATCGTGAATAACAAAATTAAGTCCATGAAAGCGCATCTGTTAAGAATAAAGCTCTTTGTAAAGTGGCTGCAGCACCTGCAACTCCCAAAAAACTATATTAGCCGACATTATTTTGACATCGCGAAACCTGTGAGGATGACTTTATGACCAATACTACTTATCAGATTTTTCTTAAAAAGGAGCACATATCTAAAGTGCACTCATGGATCCAGCTTTATACCGTATTCATTAATCGCTCCCAAGTATAACAAAATTAAAACTAGCACTGATGCCAGTGTGTTTTTGAAGTTGGGACATCTGTTCTGAGGTCAAATAAATGTTACCAGGCAACACATTTTGGGACTCGATGATGCAACAGCTATCTTTGCAGCGTAGTTACCTAAGGGACAATAAGCATGTTAGAAGTTGTAGCAGTCCGCAGGAAACAGTACAAGAAAGCCGTTCTAGGCTCCAAAGCTTGCCGAAAAACGCAACAGCGAAACATTTCGAAACATGTCCTATTGGCACATAATGACAAAGCAAGCGTATCAGATATGTAAGGGCAGGGCAGCACTAGCAGCTAATTGGCAAGAGACACTCAAGCAGAATGACTTGCATAATCAGAGCTTTGCTCACAATGTCGCCAAAAGATGCCTGGCTGGTGTCGGGTAGCGATGCCTCGCTGATCTCAGACTCATTGTCACTTTCTAGGTAGCACTCCTGCAAAGCAGACACGATGAGACTTAACAATACATGAAAGAGTTGTCAAACTGCTAGTTTAGCACAGTCTCAAAAAAGCTGTCACAAGTTTGGTTAGGCACAGCTGTGCAAACTCTTAATGCAATACACTGCAGCTCTACCAACCTGTAGGCTGCCATGTTCGATTCCGGATATCCAGCTCCGCACATGGGCTTTCCGCAGTGACACTGTCTCCCTTTTGGACTTCCTGCGCCTGCGGAAGCGCTGCCTCAGCTGGCAGTAGAGCTTGTAGCAGACAAAGGAGCCAACGCCCAGCAGGAGGATGACACTAGTGGTGCGCACTGCAATGTAAATCAATGTATCCTCTTCAGTCATGGTGCAGACATTTGTGTATGCAACTTGTTTCTGCAACTTCTGTCCAGTAGGCAAAGAAAAATGCACATACATTGAGCTGCGAGCCATGTGAAACCTCCGTTTACCCTATGTTGTTCCAGTTCACTTCGGGCTGTAGATTTACGCTACGCATCACCGCCTTACTAAAGACACTAGCATGTTTGACCGAATGTTCCGACATGTTGTGTTGCTGTCAGTAACTGAAGGAATAGCTTTTCCTTCCTCGCAATGCCTGAAGCCCAAAATCAATTTGCACATGTGGCTTGAGCCGATGATACAAATCGTTAAAAAAAAAAGAAACAAAACAGCACAACTGATTGTATACTAAATTGAAAGTTAATTAGTCTGTAATTATGAGTACTCACTCAGAATCCTATCATATTAGAATTTCTTTTAATGGAGTCTATGCCTATGCATCCACACATAAAAAGGGGGGCGGAGGTGTTGGAGATATAGGCAAGAAAGTACCCCTATGCATGCACAAGGTCAGTGCAATCCTTCTCATAATACTCTTTACAAATGATTCATTTGAGTGGTGAGCCATCTTTTTCGCCTAAGCACTAACACATACAATTTTCTAGATCAGTTGGTTCTGCCTGACATGCTCGCAGTAGCTGAATAGCTAAGGCTCACTCTCTGTGTACTGGTAGCAAAACATTCTCAAAAGCACTGGTTCTCTCACTTTTGCAACAGTTCGTTATTATGGTTCATGACTATATTGTGCTTAGTGTTACACTGATGAACATAAGGGACAAGACGCGTCCATGTGTACATACTTGCGCTACTTACGTCCACATCATGTCCCTTACGTTTGTCAGTGTAACACTAAGCACAATATAATCAAGAACGGCCACTAACTAGCCCCGTCCATTGCTTTACTAATCGTTATTACGGCTTGTTTCTAACACTTGTCGCTAGAATTACTTTGCTGCTTTGGAAACGTCACATGTAACTTGAAGCTTGAAAAAAAAAAAAGCTTCCTGTGTTAACAATACAAAAAATTCCCTTAGGGTAAGTGCGTGTCACCCTCCCCCCACATAATGTTTTGGAACTGGCTTAAAGAATGTACGTATTCCATTAGTCTGTGTATAGCAAGACGATCTCGATGCAGGTGCTCAAAGTAACTGCGTAGGTTGCTTGTGCAGTGTAGCTAGTTCTGTGGTGTGGCCGATATGGATGGACAGATCTGTTGAGGATTGCAATAACATATTACATAAGACAGAATCACAGACTAACAAAATGAGGGAGCCTGCTGCATTTCGATGTGAACTCGACGAGCTCAATCAATATTTTTTTAATTCCAACCTCTTTTGCAAATTTTGGGAGCTGGGAGCTCAGGAACTACCCATCTACCCATTTTTTCCGTGCATCAGTTAGCATCGATTTTGTTTCCAAGACGAGATAGAAACAAGCTTGGCCATCTTCTGCATCACTCCTTTACAAGGTTGATAAACTTCGCAACTAAGTACACTCTGCCATAAAGGTTACCTGCTCTATTTTCACTTACCAAATGGCAAAATCTTTCTGAATAATGTGCTGTTGACTGCTCTTGGCTGACTTCAGTTTCTCCAGCCACCAAAGTATACCTTGTCACCCTTCACGCTAATGTACCTGTCAGGCAGCTGAACCATCCGTTTCCCGCATGTAACTGTTCTGAGCTGAAACTTGCCAAACACGTCTTATAAGGAAAGTGAACCGGTATGTAATCAACCACTGTACTGGTGAAGCAGTTGCAGCAACAGCCAGTAAAAACACTTGTATCGATGACCTACGTTTGCAATTGGACAAATCAACAAGAAAGCCCAAACGTCTTTGATCACTGCTGTCTGTTCAGATTGCCAGCGTTTTTGGACACACTGCGACATTTAGCTTCTGTACAGAGTTCAAAGAAAGCAGACTTGCAGCTGTGACTCTTGGCCATCGATTACATTTACAAAAGGAAAGAATGCAAGTGACCTCTAATTAGGTTCACTGTACCCCCGCTTGTGCGAGTACAACACTTAGCAATATAAACAGTACGAAATTCCACCTTAAGGAGACTAACATCAGTTGCCAAAGATCATTACATACTGGGTATATGAGTGACATGCGGGAACTGAAACACACAGAACTACAGCTCCACAGCAAGCCCAGTTGGCATACTCATATATTATGTTTCATGTCAAGGCATGCCAGGAACGTTAAGCCTGCCTTCCTGTCATAACTGACGTTATGGTTGTGGAAGTACACAACAGACAAGTGAAAGTTGTACTTGCACATCAAGAAGCTATAGCACAAAAAAATTTCAATGCGGCATGCCAGAGCTCCTAACATTCCCGAGAGCTCTAAAAAAAATATGCAGAAGAAAACACACTGTCCACGTAGCATGAACGGCTGACAATCTTCCAAGATACCAGATGGTGTGTATTCAAGATAACTGTCAATGATGTCCCAACACCAGAGTCGACAGTGTGCAATGCAGGATGACAGTCGTATGCACAAGATAGTTATTAAGTACAACACCCACTTTATCACTGTCACACGCTACTGCACCTACGCATTTGGCTACAACTACTTTCAGCAACTGCAATAAGAGAGCTTGAACTACTGCTATTCTTGACAGAAGCTACATTTATTTTTATTTTGGCAAGTACAATTCTAAGACATGCTACTATCAGGGAAACTTGCAATGCACCAAACACCTAAGTAGCTCTTCTGACTTTGCAATGTAAGGCAAGTGTACATTACAAAGGGTTCCACAGTGCTGACGTCGACAAAGATCTGTCAATGACTCATACACTGCACAACCCAGAGATGTTACAGCTGTTTCTTCACAACTATACCAGACTAATGCCAGGTCATACGTACACTAATCAGTGCAAAGGAAGGGAACTGCTAATCTTGCTTCAATAATCCAGAGTGCTTTCTAAATAAAGGAGGGTTCCTATTCAAGGCTTAGTCTTCAAAGATATATAGTTACTCTTCGAGGAAACCGAATTTCATGAGAAATTTTCACAGTACGGCACGCTCTAACATATGGGCACATTGCGAGGCAGGCTCTTGGAAAAACAACTCTGTAAACTGCGATCACATTAGAATGACGTTTCCGGTGACAGTCGCTGGCGGTGTCATCTGTACCGAATATGCGGCCGCATCACTGAGTTCTAGGTCACTACACCTTCAACAGGTTGCAAACATTACCTTGTAAGGGCTTTACGAGAGTTGAAGCAAATCGGCTCACCGTCGATGAAATGCGCTAAGCGTAGTAGCTCAAGCCGCAGGTGACGCGCTAAGTTCAGGAGCTCAAGCCACAGACGACGCGATACGTCCTGGGAATCGGACCACAGACGGCGCGTCAAGTCTAGCGACTGAAACCACACATGGTGCGCAAAGTGCAGGAACTCAAACCACAGACGCTGCGCGAGGTCCTGGGAGTCGAACCAGAGGTGATGCGCGCAGCTGGCGGACTCGAACCACAGATGATGCGCTAAGTTGAGGAAATCGAACCACAAGCGATGCGTCAGGTCCCGGGATTCGAACCAAAGGTGATGCGCGAAGTCCTGGGACTCGAACCAGAAGTTATGCGCTGCTAAGCTCAGGAACTCGAACCACAGAGACATTCGGGCAGATGCGTCAAGTCGGGCAACTTGCTTTTTAGTTTGTTCCGAGGGGCACGGCGTGTTATGTCCTGTATGTGTTACGCGACGCGTAGAGATGTTTACGCAAAGCCACGGGATCGGCAACGAAGAAACCCGACACTCTGTGCAGGCCGACGACGACGCGGACAACACGAAAAACAAAGGAGACTTCGGATCAGGGCACGCTGGTATTGTGTGACCCGCAAAGTGATCTATTCACGCTGCAGGCCGCGAACGATCGCTTGCGGCTGCACAGCAAGGCGCGTAGACGTTGGAGAAAATCGCTTTCCATGCGTGACAGCCACTTGGGACCGGTGGCTAAATCCACCGAACAATGACGGACTGACTCATCGAAACACCGTGCGATACTCGGGAAATACAAAGGCAAACTCGACGACAAGTCTCCTTTCTTTCGGTGCGGAGAACCGGGCATGGACGGGATGCGAGCAGCAAAGGCAGAGTGCACACGCAAAGCACACGCCGCGGCGAAATAATAAAGCTGTTGGCGAGCGAAGAAATAATGGCTCATCCTTCAGGAAACTCACATGTGCGGCGGCTGCAGCGAAGCTGCTAGCAATCCTTGGACAGCGCTGTTAAAAACAAAGCCCAGCACGACCGACCGGACTGCTGCCTTGCGTCCCCGCAGCCAGCAAGCAGCAGCTCCCCTGTTTCCAACGGAGACCGCGGAGACAGCTGGTGGTCACGTGGTGCAGCCGCCGTCTCGCATTTACGAGGATCCCTCCGACTCGGGCAGGGTCAGGCAATGCGCGCCATTTCCCGTCGCTTCGCGCTGCAGCTACGCGTACTGGCGTTTGTCTCCTCGCGTAGTTCGACGTTGATATCAACATTTGAAAAAGGTTGCTTCATATGAAAGCTCCCGAGCCTAAATACGCATATTCTCAGTGAGCTTAGGCCTATGTACAAGCGTCATATAAAATAAATATAAAAATTTTCATTGACATTAACAAGACAAAGACATTGCGATTTTTTTCAATATAGAATGGTTTAAATCGCGCAACGCGCGCTCGCAACTTATAATCTCGCAAAACTGAGGTACAATACCAGCCTTAATAACAGCTCCACGTTAATTGTTCTACGTTCTTTGTAAATAAGCTAACGTGAGCGCATCGACCAGCTTTCGGCGGTTGTCCGTGCTCTGCGCAAAACAAGTTATCCCAGTGAGGCTGTCGTCTGCTCAACTTTTCCTTTCGTCCTCTCGTTGGGTGCCGTGGGAGGCCGGGTCAACAGATTGTACTGCAATCATTATAGTTCGCGAATGATCTTCCGGCACTTCCTTTTATCTCGCAGCGCAGATAACGTGTCCAACAGGCGGCGATAACAAGTAGAGCCGCCGGACTGCGCGGCGCGGGTAAGCAAAGAAGTAAAACCAAGAGCGGTTTACAAGATGGACGACACCGCGCGTGCGGCGACCGAGCTGGAACGACGCCAAATGAAGGGAAGGAAAAAAAACGAGGACGCCCGTAATGGTTCACGCGCGATTTCCTATTTCAGGTTTGTTTCTCCATTCATTTCGATCAGTTGGCCCATGCTGTTACGGAACGCCGCAGTGCGATTTGGTTTCGCGCCCGAGGCAAGTGTGCCTCGTCGTCGTTTTATCGACCGAGGGAAAGTTGAAGACGGCCAGATACTGGCTCTGAGTCACGACGAGGCGTAAACAAGGGAGCGAGAGTCAAGTCTGCTCGGGTCCGACGAGTCGCACGACGTCCGGCTTGTTACGTCACGCGTAGGAACGCCGCAGTGAACAATATCGGGGCGTGCACACATTATAACGGGCGCGAAACAAAGACACCGCGAAGCGTTATCGGATAAGTGGGGTTCATTTTATCCGAAATAGAGCTTTCACGCTCGCATATCGTCACACCGTTTATTTTACCTTCTTTTTTTTGTCTTTTCACTGTTTTGGGATTTTGTCGCAAATATCCTGACATTTTGATTGCCGCGTCTACGGCGTTTCAAACGAAATTCTCATAAAAAATGACAATATTTAGTTCTGGGCGCTTCCGTGAGGGATTCGCAAGCCGCAGTAAGTGCAATAACACCATTACCATTCTTTTCTTCAGTTCTTGTTGCTGAGGGTCAGCTGCTTTCTTCGAAATAAAAGTTGGTGAGTGTTATAATAGGTTAACAGTGGTATAATAGTTATAACAGTGCTTTTATAGTACGTGATTAGTTAGTGTAAAATAGGAATACTGAACCGACGCGTAGGTACGTCATTTAATTTGAAGCAAGTTACACGCGTCCCTTCCGATTAAAAAATAGAAACCCGGCTGCCTGTCCAAATCTTGCAACCGGCCACTTTGGAAAACACTCATTCAGGCAAGACAAAGAGGCAATAGATTTTGGTTGAGCTTGCGTAAGTTTTCACCGCTCGAGAATGGTACGACCATTTCTCCGTTAAAGTATAGTGTGACAGTATTTGACTTCATAATCTGAGAATGTATGACTATAATTCCGGATATATGTGCTCAAGAGTGAAGATACAGTGCGATGGGATATGTATTTTCGGAGATGGAGAAGGCGATATGATTGGCCAACGTACAGCCGGAGTTCAACAACTTCGACTTCGATATTAGTGCGCTGGCTGCCATCAATGACGGTTGGTCGGTTGTTCCTAAATGAAATGGCACAACCCACTACTGGGAATAGACCAATAATACGGTGGTAGTATGTATGAATGAAAACAATTAATTTGCAAAGCTAAAGCGAAGGTATTAAAGGGATATTGCAAAGGTGAACATTCGACAGATAAGACTGAGAAAGAGGCAGGTCCGGCTTCGAAACGCTGGGTGCCTTCAAATTAACATCTTTTGGATCGAGCCGAACTTAGTTCGATATTATTCAGCGATATTACTAGTACATATCGGCAAGCAAACGATCAGGAACATGGTGCCCTAGACTACGCTATTGCGAATTTCGCGAAATGGCTACTGACGATTAAATTCCCCCAGACAACAGACGCAAGAGATCCCAATAATAGTGCACTCGAACACCTGTACAACGAAATGACCGGTATAACGAAGGAGTAATTATGCCCCGTTTATATAGTGAGTGGTGTGGTGCGGGACCTTAACAACAAAGTCACCTGTATAACGAAGGATTTCGGAGGCCCCAAGCAAAGGCGTTCAACTGTATCAGTTATTGATAAAGAGAATTAATAAAACAAAAGAAGTAGTAAGGTAAGCATTCTCAGAATATTATCTCATTCGGGGCCTCAACATTGGGCTTAAGGCGTAAGGACACCTGCGTGGCCATTTGCAAATGCATATGTGGCACAACGAGGATCATACATCGTATCTATCGCTTAGGCACGAGTTTCGAATATTCGGTGTTACTTTTCTTTTTGTGCTCACGAGGGTATCGAGGGGGATTTAAAAGCGCAGCCTCCCTCCCTTCCCAAGAATATGACCCTTGAAGAAAGCCGAGCGCTAGGCTGGGAATCCACTTGTACCCATTTTTTGACGAGCTCGGCGGCTGTGGGAACCGAACCCACGACCTCCGTCTACCTCTAGGCCACGGCTGCGGTAAAATACACCGTATCAGAAGTGATCGCGATACACGCATATTTGCTGCCCTTTTCTAGATCAAACGGTTAAAATTAAAAAGAAAAAAATTACGGTTTAATATTAATCTACTTCAATATTATTTGCGCAACTTCCACCTTATCTTCAGTCCGCTTCTTCACTTAACTACCGGCTTCTAGAGAATCTTTATCGTGGGCTGATGTCCAGCCTTCTTTTGTTCTTCAAGTCTGGCAGCGCTGAAGCAGTCTATGTGTCTCGTCTTCCCCTAGGCGGAATCTTCTTGCTCGCAAAATTTACAACCTATGACTGGACATTTGTTGCTATTTTCTGCTGCCGCCAGAATTTTCTCCCAAAGCTGGCCGTGGAATGTCACTCGAGAGCCAACAAAAGGCGGGGTCAACAGGGAAAGAGCGAGTTTGTCGCGGAACATTTTGCCCTCTCTGCAGCGCCGCACTCAGTTACACGTTTGCTTCGAGCTCCTAAGCGAAGCTTCAAAGTCGCGTAAGCTTCCAAGGTGTAGCCCAGCTAAGAATGCAGCGCAAATCGCCGACGCGTACAGCAACGCCTCCTAGACAGCAGGCCTATGCACTCTGCTTTATGACGTCATGCTATACTTGGACCGAAATTTCCACTGCCAAGCCCTGCGCGACGAAAGCGGTGACGTCAAAAATCACCGCGGCTTACTCGGGAGCATCCCCATTAGATTCTATGGCAGTCGGGCAAGGTGGCTTGATGCCATGAGTCGAAGTGGGCAGGCCTTGTGCTATCTAGGAGGAGTTGGTATAGCAGGCACCTCTAGAGGATGTGTTGTTTGAGTGTCGTCTGTTTCCTTTCGACCGCTAGGCCAGCGAGAGTCGCTGGCCACGTGTTCACTGAAACAAGCGTTCAGCTGGCACTCCACAATGGTGGGCGTGGGCAGGAAATATTTGGGGGTTGCAAAAAAAAACGTGTAAGTGGGGTATCTTCGGCGTTCTCTCGGCCGGACGTGTTAGTATACAGGAACTCGACGATCGGTTTTTCAGCCCGACAAGCCAAATCAACTCGACCCACCTTTGTAGGGTTCTTGTAAGAGTAGCTAAGGCAAACGACGTCTCCAAAATGCGTTTCCTATGTTTCGAATTAGTCGTTTCCGTAGTTTAAATACGGAAAACTCTCGTTATAACGAGATCGCTTTATCGGAAACATCGCTTTATTCGCAGTTTTTCACGTTCTTGCGTTACTGTGAAACTCCTTTAGCTCCTACATAGCGAACGAAATACTACTTATGACAAAGCCGGTTTCCTGTCCCGATGACTTTGTTACAAATAGGGTTTACTGTATGTCAGCCATGGGTTGTCTTCCTTTCTCCAAGACTGACCATACTTCTGAAGCTGCACGCTTTTATAAACTGTTGTAGGCACTTATAAATACCAGTGGCGAAAACTTGGGTTTATTGGGATTCCATTTCGGATATCCTTTCTTTGTGTGGCTGCAGCTTTGAAATTTGGAAGCGAGCTTTACTTTTGTTTCTTTATTGTTTTTATGAGCTTTGATGAACCTGGGCGCCTGGCATTGCAGTGAACTTTTTTATTTAGTTTTTTTGCTTTTCAGGGAGTGTAGCGGACGTGGTGTTTGGTCTTGCATTCTTTGTGCTGTTTTATCTGCGCTGCGCAATGGCTTCACCAAATGACGATGTGTCAGCCCGTACGAAGGCTCTGCCGCTATATTTAATAAGATTATGTCACGCAACAGGAGTCAGACACGCATATAGCTACGCTATAATGAAGGAGATTACGCGGATAAGCGTTACGCGATCTTCGTTCAGGACGCTCGGAAGCCTCTACGCGCATAACGAGCTCGACGAGATAATCAGGAGCTCGCGCCAGCGCCTGGGAGACGAGTTAATTTAACGTCCAGAAGACAATCCCGAGAGCAGACGACGCAAAAAAGAGATGAGACAGACAGACAGACGACGGAAGCGCATACGCGTCGCAAGGTGATCTGCGAGCGGAAGTGACGTCAGTTCTCGACGCGCGCTGTGCAGGCCTTGCGCCGAACCACATATGCGCGAGCCAAACACATCCCCGGTTAATGTGTGACAGTGTAAATTGCTCCCAGCGACCTCCGGCCAGGGATGATACTATACGGCGTGCTCGTGTGCGCGCAGCAGATTCGCTCCAGTTGCACGTAATGGGAGCGCCGTTCCAGCGCGTTAACTTCTCTAATTCGCCTCGTGGCGCCCCCTCCACCGCGCCACAGGAAGTTGTGCAATCTGCGCTACTGCTGCGCAGAGATCGCAGAGATAGACTAGCACGTGTACTGGCGAGGCAGAGTTGCGCAAGAAAAAGCGGCGAAAAACAGTAAACAAGCCCGCTAATGGAACGCTGAGTATAGGGCTATGTAATGAGCATGACTGTGGTTATAAAGGGATTAGAGAGCCCGGAGCAGTTGTTATCAGGAGACTACATTGCAAAGCTGTAAAAAGAAAAGAAAAGAACATCTTGCCTGAATAGCTTGTTCTTCTTTTTTTCCGCGACAACAGTTTATGGAGGCACGTAATGAGTTTGCACGGTGCAGTCGGTGAGCGTTCGCAACAGCTCTGCCCTCGGCTACGAAACACACGTGTCGACAGAAGCCAACTTTTACGTTGTCCGAAGTCCAAATATGTATATACAGGCTAACGGGCATCAGCGGCGAGCGACTTGCTTGTGCTTCCGTATATTGTTGCATATGGTTGTCAAAAGTTTTGCAGGAACAGACGGAATAAGGCAGGTAGAAAAAACAGATTGTCATATTGTTCGCATCGTTTCTGTAGATAGTATGCGGTAAAAGAAAGGAAAAAAAGAAACACGGTAATGAGAAGGTGTACACTGAACGATATTCCTAAAGGATGAGCACCGGGATAAAATTGCACAGCATTTCATAGACAGCAGATTATGTCGCAGAGTTTGAGCATGATATCTGAAACATTCGAGGAAGTTGAAAATATTGCAGAAATGGAACAACGTCTGCATGATTCATAGCAGCGGAAAAAACTTGCTCTTAGCTGTCGGAATAAGTGATTGGACTCTGGTGTGTGTGTGGGGGGGAGGTGGGGGTCATTTTTCTCTGATGTTCTCTATTTAGCCTAGGTTCTGCGAAAGCGGCTGTCACAAATCACTGCAGGTTGTTGAAGTTGCATTATTTCGAAAGCCGCAGCTACGCAAGAGGCGATGATTCAACCTTCAAAGCATAGTTCTCCCGCTATAAGATGTCACTCGATGCTTGGGAAATCGTTTCGCATATTTAACAAAGATGCTTATATAAATTGTCAGTTTTTCTTTCTTTTTCTTTCAGTTCTTCCTCCCCCCCCTTTTTTTTTACCGCGTACTGCATGCAAAGAACGCTTTTCATCGCGAAAGTAACACAATGCAGTCTGACAAAAGTCCGAAGGCTACAACACGAACGCCAAAAGAAAAAAAAAAAAGAACAGAAACTGATCATGCTGCGAGGATGTGACGTCTGTACCACACAATTTACGTGTTTTCTACCCTTGATGCGCAGTCAATTTTCGTACCGAATGTTGGAAAGCAAAAATACAAGCGATGTACAATACAGGAATACAGTACAAAGCTGCCTCTCCTCGTTCAACCACCAGCTCGTCGGCGCTCAAATTTGGCATCGAGGTCGCATTTTGCGGTGAGTTATATTTGATGTCACGCTTAGGAGTGGTACCCTGTGTCGCCTCAATGAACGGAATAAATTATGCGTTGTCTGCGGCAGCGTCAGACTGAAATGCAGATTTTTCCGACACGAAAGCACGGTGGTGCCACCTGTAGTTAAGAAAGCGAAACGCCCGCCCTCCAACTAGCCTTAGCCATGTCGTGTATCTCTGGCAGCGTTTACTAAGGCCCTTTACTACGTTTACTACGACTCTAGAGAGAAGGAAGACATTCGTTTGGAATGATAAAGCGTTCTTTAAATCGTATGGTTTTGTTAATAACGCGGCAAGATATTTATTAGTAGAAAAAAAAATAAATCGAGGGCTAACCTTCATTTTTTTTTTTAAATTTCGCGCTAAAGAACGAGCGCCGGTACGTCAGTGTATATCGAAAGTGTGTTTTATTATTTTATTTCGGGCTACTGTGGCGCAGCGAACATATTTTCGAAACACTCCAAGTTCAGTCTCTGGTTTCCATTGAATGCGATGTAGTTCATCTTTACCGATAAAAACAAATTAGAGAGTTTTAGCTGAGGGGGTTGCAAGCCGCACCGAATTAAGGATTGGAAGAAGCAAACTGTTGTGGGCCAGTTCCGCTCTTTTGTGCTCGCTTTGGGTTCTTTTGCATGCCCGGCGGTTGGCCTCCCCCAACGCTTGGGTGCGGATTGCGTCCCCCCTCCCCCCTTAAGCTAAAGCTCCCCATAACCTAGGCCCAAGCACAATGCATGACCTCAAAATACATGATTTCACGGCGAACTGCTGCGTTAGCTTTGAGGCGGCATCGTCGCCGCCAGATTGCACAGATTTCAAGATGGAAACTGTCATCGACTTCGACTTCCGTCGGCTCAATGACAGTTCAGAGCGCCCGTTTAAGTGGGGTGTGAAACTTCCCGTGAAATCGGCCTACACTGACGTCATCGTGAGCATTTTGAAAGCGAGAGTTTGTTTCTTTTCAAAGAAAAGTGGGCGCCAAGACAAAAGGCAGGAGCCTGACAAGGTGCTGGTCACCCGTAGAACAGCCCGCACTGTGCACGTGCACTTCACAACAAATTCACAATGAATTTCTCAAGTCTTTTAAATAAAGTCTTGTAACTTTAATCGCTTTGTTCGCAGTGAGCGGCCACCAGGCGAAGCAGCAGCTACATCACTGCAGCCGCCGAGACATGTGAGTAGCGACCACAGATTAGTATGAATAAATGAATGAATGAATGAAATGTATTGGGCCTCTTTCGGGAAGAGATAAGAGGTAATATAGTGATGGCACTCTGCATATAAATGCCATCAAATATTACGCTCCTTACGAAGTGCAAATACCGGAATTTTTTTATCCTCGCGGGGGATGGCATAGCTACTAAGCCGAAATTCACGCATCGACGACCACTATGAAGAAGAATATATATGAACAATAAACAGAGACACAAATAAATAAACAATCAATCAATCAATCAAACAAACAAACAAACAAACTTGCGGCGCATTGCGCGGAAGGTCATCACAAGGACACAGTATTTACGCCTCTGTCGAGCCAAAATATAATAGAACCGCATTGCAAGGATGAAATGCGCGTAGCAACCGCGCGGCTCTTTGACAGCGCTTTGTTCAACGTCTGTACAGGGAAAAAATATGCTGCACAGAACGCCGGCACAATGCCGTTTTCGCTTGGCTCCCTCCACGGGACGCAATTGTAAACGACAGCTTCCAGACCGATGTGCTAGATTTACGAGGCTCCTGTAGTTAACCGCAGGTGGTGATTCATCGGCGCCTTTGTTAACCGTGCGTTATCATTCGGCTCTTGTGCTGGGCAAGTTATGACGTGGAATAGACACACAGAGACTCGTGAAGGAGCCGAATATATGAAAAAAAAAGGGCACTCATCCGTCATTCAAAATCTCACGTCGACGTTTCTGCTCTGCTGTGCCCACGTGTGCATGCACGGGCTATATATATATATATATATATATATATATATATATATATATATATATATATATATATATATATATATATATATATATATATATATTACACTCGACCCCGTTAATTAGACATCGGTTGATTCGACTTTCGCTTAACTCGAACGTACAGGAAAGTGTCAAGAAACCATGAATCGCAATGGAAGCAAGAAATATCGCTTAGCTCGAACCCAAAAGCAAGCCACATCGGCTCATTCGACCTCCAGCGGCGTCTCCTCGTGAGGTGCATGTGGTAAGAAAACTTGAAAAACTCAAGAAATTCAACAGACGACACTAACGCTTCCCTGGGAGTGAACCTGTTTTATGTTTATCGTTTTAGTGGCCGACGCTCCTTCCAACCGTGAAGTCGTCCTTCCCCGCTTGTCTCGTGTCGTGCCACGCGGAGGCAAAGTTTAAGCTTGTTGGTGTTCTTCGCCGTGTGCTGGTAGAGTTGTGGTCAAGCGCAAGAGGACACTTCAAGCAGTGGAAAAAAAGTTTTGAATTTGTTCATTTGGCGTCGTTTGTTCATTCGACCGTTCGGATAATTCGACCATTCGGATAATTCGACCAAATCGTGCGGCGGCCCCGCGAGGGTTTGAGTTGACGGAAGTCGACTATCCACGTATATCTCGAGCCTGTCGGAAAATTCGTACGAAAACCAAAAAAACAACACGAACAAACTATTAAATACGGCAGAATGCCCCCGGTTCCGAAGGACCAGAATAAAGTTTTACCATGCCACACCATACGACAGAATGTGACAGGGTCGGATAGTTCGAGTGGCGAAAAAAGAAAGAAGAAACCATGGCAACGGTTACGGTCGAGGAAGGGACGAGCGAATAACAACGTTATGTCAATCTTCTTTTTACGCGCAATCCATATATAGAGAGAGCTTTAATTGAGACGGTTATCGTGCCTGTCACGTGCGTCGCGTAGCAAAAGCTAAGAGCTGCCAAGCTCCAAACGGATCGGGCAGGCATTTACAGGCGTTTGCACATGGACACGTTCCCCAAGCCAACTATACTGCAGAATCTGCATGTGGAGGGCCTCCACGCTCTCGTTTGAATAAACTATGCCGCGTGCACGACATATAGCTTCGCGAGGAAAAAAAGAGAAGGCGAGAGCACGTTTTCTCCACCCCGCTAACACTTTATGACGTTATTTCGACAATGCACCGCTTTCGGGATTCGTTCAGTTTACCCAGCACGACTCCCTTCTTGATGTAATAGTTCTGCGGAGACCCGCAAGGTGGAGAGAAGTAATTAATTAAGGGAAACTGAGACATCCACTACAAAAAATGAGACATTCAGGCTAGACGCCTGGTTATCTCAGATTACGGTAGAGCGGCTGCCCCGCAGAGGCGGTGGTCCCGGTATTCGAGTCCCGTACCAGGACGAATTTTTCCTTCAACTGCGAGGCTTTTCTTTCGAGGAACCCGTATGGGTTTCTGTTGTAGCAATTGCTACGATTGGGTGGATGTCTCATTTTCACCTTAATTAATGACTCCCTTCTTGATCGGCCCAGGTAGCAAGAAAACAGGTTTTAATGGTGTATACGAAAGATGAAATGTTACTTGAGCTGTATTAGTAAATTACCCTTTTAACGATGCCAAAAAGCCTGCTGTAATATCGTGAGACAAGGCTTGGTAAAAAAAAAAAAAAGAAATCGGACGGCGACACCGCATTGAAGTTCCAGCTAGATTTTGACGCCGTCTGCCCGGGCTTCGTTAAGTTATTATTATTGTTGTTGTTGTTGTTGTCAATAAATATCGAATGCATTGCATCCTATGAAAACAGCCAAAACCGTAACTTGGCAGCAAGTTTCGAGAACTTCTGCTGCACCGCGACGACCAAAATGCGGTAAAAATAACACGAAATCCGTGGCATCACAGTGACGTCTCCGCAGTGCATACGGTTGCGGCGCGGAACAGGAAAATAAAAGAAGTGAACTTTAACCTACATTTTTCTGTTATGATAATCGACCTATTAACCGTGAAAGTGAACAGTTTAAGCATGACGCTGTGGTATACCCTCTTCGATACCGGTTGCCATGAGTGCAGATGCGCGGATCTTACAGGGCTTCGGGAAGATTACTGGACGGTTACAGTCTGTTAGCTTGATTGCACCAGGATGCCCGCTTCGATGCTGATTCGCCTGTGTTGCTAATTGCTCTCGACGTCGTGACCGCAAGAAATAAACGACAAAATCAGTCATCGCTTATAGTCTCGTATCGCCTTGAGGATTAAGTGTAAGCGCTATATCGTCTTTGACGTACAGATTCATCTGAACAGTATAAAATCACAGCATTTTACCGGTGCTAACATATGGGACAAACGCGGAGGTTAACAAAGAAGCTCGAGGACAGGACGGGTGCCTAAGGAAGGGCAGCGCAGTTGAGAGCGAAAAAAAAAAAAAAAAACTAGCAAGGGTGATGAAATTAGAAAATGTGCGAGCGCAAATTGGAATCAGTTGGAGATCGCAGTGAGAGGCCTTCGCCCTGCAGTGGACGTGAAAATAGGCTCGTGAAGATGATGATTGAGATCCACTGTTTGTTTTGACGGCATCGAGGCGGAAATGTGTGTCGGTTTCCATTTAACAGATTGTTGCAAATGGGTCGCAAGCCCCAAGGGTAGCGTTGGCCTGGCGGCCTGGGGCATAACTGGAAGCATCCGAAGGTCCTGGCAAAGCATGAGTCGACTGCTAACAGAACAACTTGTTTATTATAGCATCGCAAAAGAGCGGCCGGTCAGGTCGACCGAAGTGGAGAGACGGGAGAGCACGTTACTCGACGGAAGAAATCGAAACCTCTCTCGGCGTCCGTGGGCTGCTGCTTTCGGAGTCGAGGGCAAGAAGGAACGGCTCCGGGATGAGGAGCACGTGACGGCGCCGCGCGGACACGTTGAGACGAGAAGTGGCGCATCCGCCGGGCCGGCGCCGGTCAGACCTCCTCGCTTCACAGTTGGGGAGCTCCTCTCCCCGGCTGTCGCGCTTTGACAAGCGTGGCCACCAACATGTACACACACACACACACACACACACACACACACACACACACACACACACACACACACACACACACACACACACACACACACACACACACACACACACACACACACACTTGCTTATAACCCTCAGCCTCGTTGTTGTGGAGAGACACTCTAAACACTGAATCAGTTTAAGCGGATAGAGTATTCCTTATACATTCGATTTACACACACACAAGACACTTGGCATCGAAACATGCCTGGACGCGCTTGGCGGGGAGGCGTTGCGACAGCGCTGAACGGGCCCCGCTTTGAACGAAGGCCCGGCGTCCGTTGCATCCGCGCTGGCTATACCGCGCGTCGTAAGTGAAACGTAACAAGATGGCGCTATATGGCTGTATTTTGATTCGCTCATTATTATTGTTATTATGGCTACAACGTGACCAACAAGTCCGCCTGATACAAAGGGAAAGAGAGCCATGCCATCATCATTATCGTTCCCATCAGCAGTGTTGCTTAACGCTAATTGCTGGCAGTTGCCGCTCGTGTGTGTGCAAAACTGCGTGGGTGAGTCGGTTGATATCCTCATAGTAAAAGCAGCGCAAAAAAAAATGACGGCAATTCACAAAACATAGAAGTACACCGGACAAGCGCCTGTCCTGTGTCCGCTGTCCGCGATTGTCCTGTGTATAGTTCTCTGTCTTGTTGTCACCTTGCCTCTTGCGCTTCCTTTACTATGTATGTGTTTTGCGTTTATATCCTCGTCTTCTTTCTTTTTTTTTTCGCGCCATCCTCGTACTGGTGCCCGTTTACGTGCACGTCCCCGCCGCTCATACGAAACACAGCAAGGTTTTTTGCACAAACTACGGCCATGGACTTGTCGTATACCACTAGAAGGATTATTTCGGCATACTAATCGCAGTCACCCGCCTGCACGCAGTTTTTTTTGGCAGTAAGGTCGCTTTTAAGAATACAAAAATAAAATCGTTTCAGAAAAGGGCGAACCGCGTGTAATGTTAGGGCAGTACACATAACGGCCAGCCAGACGTCTAGTTCGGCGCTTTAAATAACGTTACCTGGACAGCTTCCACCCACAACCTCAACCGACAAATGAGAGGGCGGCCGACTACTTCTGTCAGCATCAGTTTCGGATCATGCGTTAGCGAGTTTGGAGAGTTATTGCGTCGAGATATGCATATATATATATATATATATATATATATATATATATATATATATATATATATATATATATATATATATATATATATATATATATATATATATATATATATGTGGTAGGCAAAGAGGAATTCTTCAGGCTACCTTTCAAACGTAAAGAACTTGAATGCTGCTAGAAGGTAAAAATACTTCTGTTTTCCTTGTAGCACCACTCAAGTTCTTTATATATATATATATCGATACCCTAAAGGCCCCAATACTAAATATACTCAAGGGAGCTAGACGCGCGAAAATTGTTAACGGATGGGCACGTTTTCGCCACTGCTGGTCTTTTAATTGCTTTTTTAAAATTCCGACTCTATCGGAATGCAGATCGAATCCGCGACTTCGTGCCACCGCAGGGCCAGTATAGTGTCAATTTTCACGAAAACTGACGGCAAGATCGTGATTGAAGCATTTCCAAATACCATGTCTTTCTTTCTTCCTTTTTTTTTAGCTGCACCAAATTGTTATCAATTGCTGGATGAGGCGGCCATCCCTTCTATACATTGCAGTTACTTACTCTGCGGCACATACATCAGTTTACTTGGAACGAGTTATCTGCACTACACCAGTTTCGAGGTAATAATTTGCAAAGAGTACGACGAAGTGCATTGGCGTTACTTTTGTGCTTGAATGCATAAAACAGCGTTTTTTTTTAAATTGCAACAGTCAATTTTTAGCGCAAGTTTGGCGCCGCATATTTCTTAACCGGCGCCTCAGAATTCGCAGAATTGAAATATGTGCCGTAAAGAAAATAATTTAGAAGTTAATTTGTGTAATTGTGTTAATTATTGAATAAGGAATTTCCATTTCTCGCAGAAATAATGGCCGCTTCATCGAGCTCAAAAGTTAAAACTGTGCTATCTGCAACAATCATTTTCTTGTTGTTTTTTCAATTGGTGCAGCTAAAAATTTAAAAAAGCACCCTATAACAGTAACGGATGCATCCAATGCATTCACCTGTGCATCCGGGACGAATATTGGACGTAATCGCTTTCGAGGTTAATTACAAAACGGACTGAAAGCAGTAAGCATTAAAACGTTTCTGTGTTTCGATCGAATACAATGCGTTCCTCAATTTGTTAATTCTGCGTTGACCCGCCGTGGTTGTTCAGTGGCTATGGTGTTGGGCTGCTGAGCACGAGGTCGCGGGATCGAATCCCGGCCATGGCGGCCGCATTTCGATGGAGGCAAAAACACCCGTGTACTTAGATTTAGGTGCACGTTAAAGATCCCCAGGTGGCCGAAATTCCCGGAGTCCTCCACTACGGCGTACCTCATAACCAGAAAATGGTTTTGGCACGTAAAACCCCATAATTTAATTAATCTTTAATTTTGCGTTGACACACGGATCCTCTTCCTTTTCCGAATTCTTCGGCAACAGTCCCCACACACACGCACGCCCACAGCTCCATCCCTCCCAAGCACGAGCGAATGAACGGTCACGCACGGACCTTGTAGCTTCGGACACGGCAGCAGCTGCGGCAAGCAGTCGATAACCTTGGCCGCCATTCCCCTTGTCCTCGCCCTGCTCTCCTCGCTTTTTTTTTTAAATCCTTCCTTTCCGGCGCCATTGTTTTCCGAGAATCGACAATGAGCGCATGCGCACTGGATGGAAATAAAATGCCCCGGGGGGGGGGGGGGGGGGGGTCTCACCCTCTCTGCCTCCCGCCCTCTCTCTCCTCTCTCTCTTTTCCCCGCCATCTATCGTGGGCGTCCCACCTTCTCTCTCTCTCTTCCCCGCCATCTTTCGCGGGCAAAGCCCCGGTCGAGTTCACCGTACTCTCGCTCGTCTAGGTGACTGCTGCTAGCGCGCGCGTAAAATAGGGCGTGTAATAACACGATGCCTTATGCAAGAGCAGCAGAGAGTTATGCCGGCGTCACACGGGGCACTTTCGATCGCGATCGAGCCCGATTGGGATCGAAGTTCTCCGTCGCGATAGGCTCCTTGGCGCAGGCTGAGGAAGGGAGCCGATCGCGATCGAGAAGTCCGCGTCGCTCTGGATCGCGATGGAGAGTGCGCCGAGTCAAGGTGTGGCACCACGTGATTAGATCGAGTCGCGATCGGCAAGTGACAATGGTGGTGTTAAAAAAAAATTAAATTATGGGGTTTTACGTGCCAAAACCACTTTCTGATTGTGAGGCACGCCGTAGTGGAGGACTCCGGAAATTTTGACCACCTGGGGTGCTGTATATAACGTGCACCTAAATCTAAGTACACGGGTGTTTTCGCATTTCGCCCCCATCGAAATGCGGCCGCCGTGGCCGGGATTCGATCCCGCGACCTCGTGCTCAGCGGCCCAACACCATAGCCACTGAGCAACCACGGCGGGTGACAATGATGGGGTTGAAGACGACGAAAAAGGGCGACCCGAGTCTTTAGGTTAGGGGGTCACATACTTCTTGTTCCTATTAATAAAAGAAAGTGCTTTTTTTTAGCTATAAATGCATTTACTCACTTTTATTTCACCCTATATTTCAGCCCGAAAATGTGTGTGTGTGTTTTTTGTCGGGTTTTTATTACTTGGTCATTCCATATCAAACGCACCCAGCCAGAAACTTGACTCTCTCCGATTTCTTAAAAGAAAGAAAGAAGAATGAAAAAAAAAGCACTCTCGTTTTATTAGGTGGAAACAGATGTATTATTAAAATATTTGGGGTGAAATAAAGATTTCTTTTTTCACAACGTGGTAGGTAGGAAACCAGGTGCGAGATAAAACATTGCCGAAAATCGAATGTTCCACGTTTTGTTGCAGGACTTGCATTTTTGCAATGACTGCATACTGCGTTTCCATTATTTCGGGCACTAATATGCTTTCACTTCTTTTACGGCAAGTTAAAAATGGCCAAATTATAGCATTTTTGATGATCGTGTAAGAAAACTGTGGAGCTATACTTTTCTAGAACTCTTCCTGAAGAGCAATATCTGCTAAAGCTTTATTCGCGCCTGCATTGCACACGGGCTCTAAACGAACTGAATTTGGAGCGGAAAAAACAACATGTTGGCCACCGCGTAAGCGCTACTAACGCACCGAGGCGGTCTATGGAAAGCATGCGGATAAAAACACGCTTTTTAAAAATTATTTAGCGCCAAAGTGTCAAAGCGTCAAATGTCAAAGTGAACAGAAAAAAGAGTCTATGTGCGTAAAGTGTGGGAAGCCGGTCACGTGGTACACACACACACACACACACACACACACACACACACACACACACACACACACACACACACACACACACACACACACACACACACACACACACACACACACACACACACACACACACACACACACACACACACACACACACACACACACGTATAGCAAATGGCGGTGGTCTGCTCCGCCGTACTACTGACAGTTGCACTTCGCTCTTCGAAGAGGGCAGGACGTGTGTCGAGTGAGCTCCTGTCTGCAATGTGCAGGAGCTGTGCAACGTGGTGAGCGCGGTTTAAATCATAGATCGAATGTTCCACGTTTTGTTGCAGGACTTGCCTTGCATTTTTGCAATGACTGCACACTGCGTTTCCATAATTTGGGGCACCTCAGAGAGGTGCAGCGTAATGCTATCGCATTTTTCTCGCATTTGCCGCTGAATCGCCACTGAATCTTAGACCACGCGGAATTTAAAAAAAAAAAAAAAATCGCCTGTGGCAGATGGCGTGACTGCGGTCTTTGAGCTGGGTTACTCGAAACCATAGAGCTTCTACAATTTTGTAGGAAACTCTATGCTCGAAACGGCCTACAGCTCGCGCGAGAAATCGAAATGCGTAATCGACTGAACAACAAAAACACGCTCATTCACTTTTTGATTAATTATTTGTCGGTATGCATATTGCAATTCGCCACTTATAGCCGGTGGGACACCTTGCAAGGCATATCCAATTGGAGCTAATTCTAAGGATGGCACCGTTTTCGTGACGCGCGATATCAAACTTGTGGTAAAACTTTGATGTCGCTGCACTTACTTTTATGAAAAAAAAAACGTTTATTTCCGTTCGTTTTATTCATTGAAGCACAAAAGTAACTGGGACGCCGGTATATATCGTCGCATGCTTCGCGAATCAATATCACGTGACTGGCGTCGTCGTGAAAAATTCCTTCCAAGTGGATACGCGCCTTGCGAACTCGCCGGCTACAATTCGCAAATTGCAATATTCGCCGTAAAGTAATTGAATGATGAGTTAACTAGTGAATTTTTGTTAGTTGGTGCAGCGCGCATTTCGTTTTCTCGTGCAAGAAATACCCGCCTATTTGAGTGATTCAGAATCAATGACTATAATTGTACTATCTGCCACAGGCGATTCACAAAAAAGAAAGTTATGATAGATTAGAAAGAACAAAAAACACCGGGCGTGCTACACCGCGCAGTAAGATAATACATTTCAGTAGAGAAATTAGTCTTTTCTCTTTTCAGCTGTGCCTTATTGTAATATTTCGGTTCACAGTTCGGCTTCCTCTAATAGCAACCTGACGGGAATTACAAATCAGAACGACCGATATTCTTTCCTTTCGTTCTTCTCTTAATATTGTGCGAGAATAATCAATCAATCAATCGAGACGGCGGCTCCCTGCATGTGTGACCTTACCATCCACACCGTTGTGGCCTCAATGTCATTCGATCGCTTTTCTCGCTAGATTGCTTTCTTTTCTTCTATCTCTCTCTCTTTCCTCCCTCTCCCTGCGCGACATGACAGAACACCTGTTTGGCTTTTACTTCTTTCTCTGTGGCACCTATTTTTGTCTCGCCGAACTCACGCAGAGCGCCGACTCTCGCTTTCGCCCCCTCCCGCTTCATGAATAAAGTATTTCCATAACACCCGTTCTCATTGTTTCCACAGAGGCCGCCGCCCCTTCTTTCTCTGAGAAAGAATGCAATATTTCTTTCTTTCTTTCTTTCTTTCTTTCTTTCTTTCTTTCTTTCTTTCTTTCTTTCTTTCTTTCTTTCTATTATGCTGCAGCCGCCATTCAGACGGCGTATCGAAATCATTCAAGCACTCTGTCCGGTTGTTCGTGTAGTTCTCTCGCGCTTGGAAGGTTATGAATATCAGGGTGCCTGAATGCTCTCTCGCTCGCCAGACCATTCAGTCACACTCACGAACGTGCGACAACAGCGTCGCATGGTGAGAAAAAAGTGAACGAGAGAACGGGTTCTCAGAGTGGACGGAGTGCTTGGGGAACGTTGGCTTGGGGCACCGCGCGTGTGTTTGTGTGTGTGTGTGGGGGGGGGGGGGGGGGAGTCAGAGAAAGATAACGGTTCCCTAAGCCACGCGTGGGATCATCATCATCACCCTGGTTACGTCCACTGCAGGGCAAAGACCTCTCCCATACTTCTCCAACTACCCCGGTCATGTACTAATTGTGGCCATGTTGTCCCTGCAAACTTCTTAATCTCATCCGCCCACCTAACTTTCTGCCGCACCCTGCTACGCTTCCCTTCCCTTGGAATCCAGTCCATAACCATTAGTGACCATCGGTTATCTTGCCTCCTCAATACATGTCCTGCCCATGCTCATTTCTTTTTCTTGATTTCAACCAAGATGCCATTAACCCGCGTTTGTTCCCTCACCTAATCTGCTCTTTTTTTATCCCATAACGTTACACCAATCATTCTTATTTCCATAGCTGGTTGCGTCGTCCGCAATTTAAACAGAACTCTTTTCGTAAGCCTCCATGTTTCTGCCGCGTACGTGAGTACTGGTAAGACACAGTTGTTATACACTTTCCCTTGAGGGATAGTGGCAACCTGCTGTTCATGATTTGAGAATGCCTGCCAAACGCACCCCAGCCCATTCTTATTCTTCTCGTTATTTCAGTCTCATCAGTCATGATCCGGATCATGAGACTGAAACAACGCGTGGGATGGGAAAGACTTATTAGAAGCGCGTATCCGGATTACGGAAGACCACCCCTCTACATACAGGAAAAGAGATACGAGAAAAGCTGAACGAAGTTAAAACTTTATTATTAATACTTACATTTCCCTTTGCTCATTTGTCGCATCATCTTAGGCTGTGTTGCCATGTCAAGCAAGCATTGTACGAATTTAGCAGGCGGTGATGAGAGCACGAACACCATGCAGGACAACAGTGCATTTTACGAATAACTGCAACGCCTCTCAGCGAATCGTAAAACTGTTAGAGATGTCAGAAGTGCCTTCACCGTGCTCAAGGCATGAAAGACGACTCTTGTATCGCAGCCTGCAGGGTCTGTTTGTGACGTGTCTAGCCAGCTGCACAAACGATGAAACATATCATTGACAAAAAGAAAAAAGAAAAGTAACAGCGCAAGGAAACCGCGGGCGGACAAAAGATACACAGAAACACGCGACGTATACAGCACTGGCGCTACTTACTTCGTTGCACCCAGCCAACCGTAATATATGCACACAAAAATGCTGGACAACAAATTCAACCACGCAAGAAAGTCATAAATAATCAAGGTGGCATAATTCGCTATTCCTAACCGCGTAGAGTTGGCACTTGTTCCGTAGTTGATTGGTTCTAAATTTCAAGCTCGATCGATATATAGATGGCTGGAGATTTGAAAAATTCACAAAGCGTGAGTACTATAACTTCTCTCTCTCTACCCTCATCTTTCCGAAAATGAACAAGCTGCGTGTGCCTTAGGGACCACGCAGTATCAAAATGTTGGTTAATAAACATGAAAATTGCAAGTTACGCAATATAGCGTGTGCATGCGAATAGTAGAAAACACGGGGGCGCACTAGATTTTGAGCATCGCATTCATGTGTGTTTCCTATCAACTATGCAGTGCAACTTGACTTCCCTGTTCAGATGTACCCCTCCGGAATCATTCATGTTTCCTATGGGTGACACGACTTTGCAACCCCTCCGTTGCTCACAATGTATATACATTCAGAAGAACTTCACTTTGGCCTAGTTGTTATTTACTGCATATCATATTGACCGCAAATAAGACGGGGACAGAGGGAGAAAACACAAAACAGCACGGGCGGTATATACATTGTTAGAGGAGAAGATGGAGGTCTGCTGAAAGAAGAGGATTCACGCTGAAGAAAGAAATAAAGGATGAAAGAGAAATTAGAGTGGACGGCGTAGGGAGGGAGGCTTTCGCCGCAAAGCAGCAATCCTCCGGGAACGCATCGAAAATAGGAAGGGTTTGTTAGCGCAGCAGTCGGTGACCGCGATGGAGCATCGGATCGAGTCGGCGCACCGTGACAGGCGCGGGCCAGGCAGGACGACCACGCACGAAAAAAGAGAGGCAAAGACAAATAAACGAAGCAAGCGCACGGTTGCGGGACCCCGGGGAGGTGTTTTTGACCTCCTGCGGTTACCAGACAAACGTGCGCGGGAAGGTCGACTGCGGGGAGGAAGAAAGCGGAGAAACGCAGACGGAACGGCACTGCGAGCAAGGTCGTTGGCATGGCGCAGAACGAGCGTATTGTATCGCGTATGGAGCGCGTGTCTGCGTGTTTCAGTGCACGACGGCGTCGATCGTTCCCAGAATCGAAGTGTCCCCCCCCCCCGCTGCCTGCCTCCCCCCCTCCCCCGCCACCAACACCACTACCACGTCTCGCTAATGTTATTAGCCCCGAGAAAGAGGAATGGCGCCCTCTCGCGAGTGACGTCACGGCCAGGACGCCGCTCGCTCCGGCTCGCTCGGCTGCCGCGCGCGCTCGTTCCCTTCGTGTATGCTTGGGGTATAGGTGGCTCGAGCCGTACGTATTGAAGAATAAGTCGGCTTCTTTCAGCTGCAATACCTTAACCACAGTTTCTTCTTCAAAAGCGTGTGAGTCGAGAAACTTTGCGACTTGGATATCGCAAGCTAAGTAGCGTTAAAGGGGTCTACAAGTTTTTGCAATGCATATATGCGCCGTGTCTATCGGTAAATTTTGACTAAAAAAAAGAATATCTGCAAATTCAACGCGCGAAGTTGTGTATGATGCTTCGCTAAACACTTAACATTCCTTTAGTATTTAGCTATGAGAGGTATTGCATTTTACGTGGAAGAAAAATTTGGTAATTGGCGTCAACATGTTATCCGATGTTAGAAAGACACTGCCCAGCGAAGCTGTCATCATGATTCCTATTACTCTGGTGTGTTGTTCTATTCAAATATGGCCATTCATTAATGCGTAAAATATAGTTAGGCGCGCATTTCTTATGAAAATGTTTGCTGCTACTTTCATCCCCCTCTGAAACAGGCCTCCAAAAAACGAATTGCTCATGGCTGCTAACACGACGGCGTGTCATGTAGAGTATTTACATAGTTAATTCACAAACACCATAGTAGCAATCACCTGAGAGAAAAGTTTCGTTGTTTAGATCGACAGCCACTCAATTGAAAGTGATGAAATGTATCATAGTGGCCCTCAGTAGCCTTTATCGAAAATATGGCACACCCCTGATCACGTAACGGTAGCAATCGACTGTCCGTATGGCGAGGCACGCTATGTTCGCGAAACCCATCAGTTTCGCGAACATCAGTTTCGCGACGACACACCAAGCGCAATATCGAATCTGGCTTTAGCCAGATTCGATATTGCGCTTGGTGTGTCGTCTTCTTTCACGTCCGTGTCGTTTTTTATGTCGCGCAATATCATTTAAGCAATGGATTACCAACTTGCCCGGAATGCTGCTCCCATCAGTTCACTTCAACTTCGAATTAAAACCATAAAGCATTTTTTTACAGTGCCAACTGGAATGGCTAAAGTATTCTCGAGATACTACTACGCAGCTTAGATTGCCTACAAAAGGAAAATTCAAGCACCTTTTGTCTCACCATGTCTCGATCCAGCGTTATTTAATTATACAAACGGATAACTATTCGCTTCGTCGGTACTTAAAAGAGAACCTTGCAGGCTAATTTAAGTTTGCTCCAATCCAATCGCAAACATTCATAAAGAAAGCACCACAAGCCTTGCATATACTTTCACTCAATTTCTGACCCTCCACAGGGGGAATTTCGATATCTTCAATATGTCCCATACTACTAGTCATTGACGCTTCGACTGCTTTCTGGCTGCAGCTATGTGGTCCAGCAGGCATACTTCACTAAAAAAATTGGGCCGAGCAGCCTGTGTCAGTTTGCCAAACAGATTCGTCATGTATATTCCTCAAGCAACAAGCACCAGTAAATTTCTCAAGTGAGTTTGATTTGATTTGATTTATTAATTTCCATTTACACACACACATGTACAGAGGAGTGGTAAATGGAGGTGGATGAGGGAAAAAAGCCGCACAGACGCGGCTTGAGGCAATCTCACCCTCTTAGGTACAATATGGCTGCATGGGGTAACACATCAAGCGCCATATAAATTACATCTATATAGTGGCCATAAAACATTGCAGTTATACAATATATGAAAGCACAGTGAAATATTTCCACGATAACAATGCAAAACACACTGCGGCATTGAAATAAATAAATGATATACACTTGGTAACATAGACAAAAGAAGAGGAACATAACATGCATTATTAATCATTAACAAACGCGCTCTAAAGAGGTGAGTTGAACGTGTAGCACGGAAAAGGGAATATATATTGGTACATTCCTATTTGTACTCTGTAAATAGCTGTAAGCCTTCATTAACTTTACTTCAAATTTCCACCGCTTAAAAAAAATAAACACGTGAAGAACCGCCTAATGTTGACAAGCAGTTAAAGAAGCAAGTGAGGCGTGTAGAATCGAAGCTCCAGTATTAGTTAAGCCCTCGTGCTACTGCCGAGCGTTTCTGTGAGGAAATGCAAAAATTCGATATTATACCATGAACTACTCGTCGTGAGCAAACCTGTTTTAGCGGAATAAAATCAACGTAACTGCTGTAGAAGTCATATATAGCCAGCTTTGTGACATACTTGTTGCACCGCGGCAGGTATGGTATCATAACTTGATTCCTATAGGCTATGCTTTTGCGATTGTCTATCCGCGTATGAAAAACCCGCAATGGGCTGGTCTGCGTCGCTTCGGCTGGCACTGTAGCGTTGCCTTCGAGAGCTGCATTGTTGTCTAAGAAATTAGCTCTTTGAATAAATGTTCGCAAAGGAAGACGTCATAAAAAATATATTTGAGACGGCCACCATAAGTATACAAGCAGAGAGAACGAGGGCGAACAAACGAAAACACCGCAGAAAGCGCCTGTACAACGCACGAACTGTAGCAGACGACAGGCACGAGTCCGTGCCCTGACGTCACGCGAGCGTCGCTCGTAGCGCCGCTCGTGTTCGTTCTCGGGGCTAATACAGGTAGTGCACGTCTGCCGCACGGATGATGAGAAATGCATTGTTGCAAAACATAAGAGAGGATGGGAAAGATTAGAAAACAAAACGAGGAAATAACGTTCGAAAGGGCCACGGTCTACAGTCATAATTAGGAAGTTTCGTTCCGTCGGTCCACATATTACAGTTTACGTGATACCATACTATTGGAGACACAAGCGTGTGCAATAGCACTGCACTCTCCCCCCCCCCCCCCCCCCCCCCCCCGCCACCGACACCACTACCACGTCTCGCTAATGTTAATACAGACAGTGCAGGTGCGCCGAACGGATGACGAGAAATGCATTGTTGCAAAACATAAGAGGGGAAGAGAGAGATTAGAAAGCAAAACAAGGAAATAATGTTCAGAAGGACAACGGTCCATAGTCGTGATTGAAAAGTTGCATCCCGTCGGTCAACGTATTACAGTTTACGAAATACCCTACTATTGGAGACACAGACGTGTGTGGTAGCGCTGGTGGCGCGAATTTGTCAAATTGACGTTATGGTTGGAGCACATAAAACTATAATCGAAAAAAAAAACAATGTTCTATCTGTATGCTGGTGCGAAGGTTGATGGAGCAACCGTCATTCGCTAATACGACGAGTTACTTTTCCTTCCTTCTTTTTTCCTTCTGCGATAACAGAGACGCTGCTCAAGAACATTTATTGGACGTTGTGGTTACAAAAAGCGTCCCGAGATGACGTTGCCAGTGCTGACGGTGCCACGGGTTCTCCCGATGTTCAGGTATGCCGTAAACATTTGCGGAGTCATGTTCTCAATTACGTGGGAAAATTCGTTACGTTTGCGGAATGCGTTTAAGGAAATGCTCAAACTTTCTATTGTTGCTGCTTGAGCGGCAATCTCATATGAGAGGTAACGAGCACAACGCGTATACCGTGATTATATTCCGCCAGCACCTCCCATGTTTACAGCGTATGCACAGGAGCGTATGCACATACGTCCAGAGCTGAAAAACAAAACAAAACAAAAACAATCAAATGAATAAAATAAATTATAGTGACGTTTCACTTCCCGAACGCGGGTTACGCGCAAGTGTATGGGTGCTATTACATTTTTATGCATTGGCACACGTTGTGTGTGTATTGACTTTTGAAGGAGAGGAAGAGAGAAGTCCAGTGCCGTAACTGTCTCTCAGAGGAGGACACCTGAACAGCACTGCACAGCTAGGGAAGGGGAGTGGGGAGAAAAAGATCAGGGAGAGAAGGAAAAGTTGCCGCAAGCCGCCTATAGCACGTTCTTCAGGAGTCTCAAGGACACGCCTAGCCTTCGCCTTTTGCCGGTCTTGTTCACCACGTGACCGACGCTTGCCGACGACTTCGGGTTCGGTCGACTCGCGCTCGGACTGCCGCCGCTTGCGTTGCTGCTGCATCCTTCTCGCTCGGCCGCTCGATCGCCAGACAAACCTGGTACGTCCATAGCGCACACAGAGCCCGTATGGCAACTGCCAGAGGACGCGAACCCAGCGCGCCTCCACCTGCCCTCCTCCTCCGCGACGCTCCGCCTCCTTCCTCGTCTCCCTCCGCCGCACAGTCCTCGGTTGTACGAACGTCAAGTTAACGAATATTTCGGAATAACGAACTTAAAAAAATCCCCGGCAGTGTTCTTATGCATTCTATGCAAAAAAATTTTCAGCTTAACGAATTTCTGAATAGCGAATACTTCAGTTGAGCGAACTTGATCAGTGGACCCGGGCTCTTTTTTGAAATCAGTTCAACGAAGTTTCGCGCTTTGCAGCGCTGGCATAGCCGATGCCCGCCACCCCTAAATCGTCCCTCCACCAGCGGCTATGTGCAGTATGACAGTGAGCTGGTTACCTGTGCCAAACTATCATATCTGGAAATTGTTTCCATTGTTCGTACCGAAGAAGAAGAGTGCGACGAGGAAGATGAAATGGCAGAGGCAGATTCAAATCCTGTTAATTCTGGCCGAGGCTTTAGAATGCGTTGGAAAGTTGCGAGACTTCGTGCTTCAACAATAAGCTGTGCCAGCGAATGCGCACAATAACATAGACTCTCTGGACAACTTTGTTACTACTTCTGCTTTTAAAAGCACCAGTGCAAATGAAAATTGCAATTTCCTTTTTCCAAAATGAAATGAGCAGCAACGTAACTGTTAGGCAATTCGTATATATTTATGTACATAACTCCATAAATTGCATTTCACGGTTTTGACTCGATGTCGATCTGGTTTGATCTATGCTGTTCGTTTTCATAAATGCTGTAACAGTTGCTTGATGTATGTCGCTTATATCTGTATCTCTTTCTTGTGCTTCGGGTTCTTATAGTTCTTGCTTTATTTAGTTACTGATACTTACTCTGTTAGCAAGACATTTGCATTACTATATCGGCTTCTGTTTGCATTTGCTTGGTTGCTGTGTCTGCCTCGTATCAGCTAGATAAGGTTTTATCAAGCTGCCTATGCAGCTTTTAGAATAGGCGAATCCCATCCAGTGCTATCTGGTGAATAGTGATTGAATGAGCGAATGAGAGCAGTACCCTCTCGTGTATTAGGTTTCCGCTAGAACGTCCGCGTTATGATAAATATTTATGTATGATTGAGATATTAAATCAGATACGTAGACAAGAACACCACCCGCTGATGGTGGCTTAATGGGACGCTGTGTCCACTGAGAAAGCGTGTAGAGCTCACTTTTCAGTGACCGACTGTCCTGCTTATCCGCGACTGTACAGGCGTCGGTAATACGTAACCTTCGCAAACGGATTCGTACTCGCTCTTTCAACAGGAATAACCATGCAACGCGAGAACGTGCCTAGCGGGTTCTGGCTGAGCGCAGCATTGCAAGATGTCACCGTCACCATCACATCGTCATCATTGTCGACATATACGCACACGCCAATAACGTCCACACGCTATGCTACAGAACTTTCTCTTATCGTAGTATCGGAGACGTAGCAACACCGCCGGCGGCGACATTTTGTGACGCATATCCAAAGGCGATCTCGCAATGAACAGCGATATCGCAATGAACAACCGTTTCCTACTTATCCATAGCTGCAAAGGTCTCCAATATCACAGCAAGGCTGCATCACAGTGACCATGCAGCCCAGACGCACACGTTACTAAAGAAAGAAGAAAAAAGAAATGTATGACGTGTTCTGACAGGTCTGACCCGTTTACGACTAACATCGCGGCGTACGAGACCTCGTGAGCGACGATCGTATACGCCCAAGTTAAACCAACAGACAAGATAGATTACATTGTCCTCAAACGAGTGGCAGCCACGCCCTGCCTCGACAGTGCTCCAAGTTTCAAGGTTGTCAATAGGAGCAAACTCCGCTACAGAAAAAGAAGAAGAGCTGTCGGGAAAAGGAGAATTACAGCGGGAGTGGGACGTGAGTATCGACGAGGTTGTCGGCAGTCAGAGAGGAAACGTTGCCCAACACAGCGCGGTATAAGTTACGACATGAAGCACGGGTCTGCCGTGTCTTAGCCGAATGACCACGATACAGCGAAAGTGTGGATGAAAGCAACGGAGACGCAGAGACAGGGATGGCTGCGGTGTGCACCTCTGTTTCTATGTTGTGTTCACGCTCTTGGTTTTAGCAAGACGCCGCGAAGAACACGCGTCCGCCTACACCTCTTGCCATTCTCACTTACCATTCTCATAACTTCCCCAAAATTCCCTCCGACACGACACACGTGTTCCTTATTTCCCCAGTATGCTCGCTCTCTGGGGGAACATCTCCCCCGGAACCTCACAAGGGCGGTGGGCTGGGGTGTAGCCCTCACCCCTGCTGTCACTTGCAAATAAAAAGGGCTCAGTCAAGGACGACCCCACAGGCGCCAACTGTATACGGCCCTGGCACAAGACACCGACGTGCACCACTTGTTTTAGTGCTTGTGGATTGAAGATGGCTCTCACTACAGAGCATTACTGGTCTTCCGGCCCGATAAGAGGTTGCATCCATATATACGTTTACATCATCATCATCATCATCAGTAGTAGTAGTAGTAGTAGTAGTAGTAGTAGTAGTAGTAGTAGTAGTAGTCGTAATAATAATGGTTGCTGCATTTGGGGGGCGATTAAGAATCTTCTGTAGGCCTGCTTCTTAGCTGTTGAAACTGAAGTGGCTTGTTGTGGAACTGGTTGTCAATAAGTAAACGCACACAGCTTTTGTGAACAGTTGGTCAGACGGTATACCCCGACACCATTCGAGCACTTTCTGTCAGGCAGTCTTTGTAAATGGACGCAGCCTCAACAGAGTGCGAGCGTGAGCGCTGCTGGAGCGAAGTCACGACAGTTCAAAGGCTCTTATAAGGTGCTTAACCCCAGGTCATTTTTTTTTACGTACGTAAAGATGACGCGTACTTTTCCCAGCCGTTACTGCAATGTCACGCAACTCCGCTAAGTCCTCAGAGTAAGCTTACTTAGGGGCTTACTGGAGCTTAAGTGAGCTTACGGAGGGCTTTAGCTAACGCCTATGGTCGAATGGGTTCAGCGCTAGAGCACTCGGCTGTCAACGCCGCTTTGTTTGTTCACGTGGCCTTCGCGACGTCGCCCTGCGCTTTGTGTGCGGCCCAATCAGTGACCCGAGTTTGGCATACTCTTTGTATAGATGCACACAATGCTAATTGGCTTCGCTTTTTCCTGGAAACTTGACGTCGCTCTTGCTCGCACACGTGACAAGAAGCGCGTCATTAGCACTTGACCTTTGACGTCCACGCGGTTCGAAATTCGCAACAAAACTTCGATGACACCTTGCGGATCCCCGTTTAACTTGTTTTCTGTGTCCGGGACCTTTGAGATTGGGAGCGCACATGCGATCTCCGAGGGCACACTCTATCCAATTCACTGCGCTTCGAGTTGTCGATTAACTAGACACGGCGCTACCATCTGCTAGCCTCCTGGTTAGCGTATATATAAAGTGGTATAGCGCTACCACCCACGGAAGGCGTTGGTCCCAGATTCGATCCCAGGACCGAGGCGAAAAGTTTTTCAACTGCGGAGCTTTCTCTGAAAAAGCCCCTGCGTATACGGGTTCCTCTTGTGTATTTCTCGCACCCGCCGCGGTTGTTCAGTGACTATGGTGTTAGGCTGCTGAGCACGAGGTCGCGGGATCGAATCCCGGCCACGGCGGCCGCATTTCGATGGGGGCGAAATGCGAGAACACCCGTGTACTTAGATTTAGGTGCACGTTAAAGAACCCCAGGTGGTCGAAATTTCTGGAGTCCCCCACTACGGCGTGCCTCATAATCAGAAAGTGGTTTTGGCACGTAAAACCCCATATATTATTATTATTGTGTATTTCTGCAGCTCTCAGGCGGATAGCAGTTCTTCCCTGTTTCCCCATTTAGGGACTCTTTCATAAGGACAACTCGACCCCTTCCCCTCAGTTTCCAGTGACAAAGAAGATGCGCGATGCTAACAATTAAGGCACGGCTACGATGCCTCTATTTCGCGCGGCGCCAAGGCTCCCCGGGCCCGGTGCTAGTGCGTCTCGGCGACACAAAACAGACTCAGCCTTCGAAGACACATAGGATGCCTCGGGCCGGGGTATCAGTTTCCGCAGACGTGCAACAGGACGCTGCCAAGCAACACCATCCGGTTTACGGGTCGAGTAAGAACGAAGGCGCAAAGAAGAGGAGAGAACTGTAATTAAGGTCACCGCGGGTGCCTTCGCGTTGCATTGCGGGTGACACTAAACTACGTCACCGGGCGCAGAGCTTCTGTCCGCCAGTCGCATAATGAGGCGACACACGAGCGAGAGGGCGGGTGTAGTCTCTCGAGCCTCACGTCAGCGACAGTTATAGTATACACATACAGCGGGGAAGAGAAGCGTTGCTATAGCAACGTGGCCTGTCGGCCGCTGTCGGATGCCACTGTCTTGGAGGAACGACGAAGATATAATGGTATACGGAATTGTTTATACGGTGGTTCGTTCATAATGCATACAGTGACGACCTCCGAGATAATTCGAAAACGAGAAACATTTGCGTCAGAACTGGACCGCACGGCGGGATTATGCAGAGAGCAAATATATACCGCGCCTGCATCTATGCGTACAGTGCGATCATTTTCAACTTTTAAGAAATTTGTAAACGTCGCCTGTGGCAGGTAGCAAATTACTTGTGCCGTACGTAGATGGATCATTCCAAGAGGCGGACGTTACTAGCAAGAGAAATCGGAACACATATTAGACTAATTAACAATATGTCGCTAATTAATTACTGTGTGGCACATTTTGCAACTTACGAATGGTAGCCAGCGGGTTCGTAAGACGCATCCGCTTGAACGAATCTCCAGGACACACCAGTTTCGAAATATTATTTTCCAAAGTGCATGTGTGTCGAAACACATGGGCGTTCCGGTTACTTTTGCGTTTCAATGCATAAACGAGCGTTTCGACAAAAAAAAAAAAAGTAAGTGGGACAAGAGTGCATATTTCGGGCATGTTTGATGGCGCCTATCTACAAGCTGGTGTCATTCTGGAAATCCATTCCAAGTGGATGCGCCTTACAAACTCGCCGGCTACAATTCGTACATTGCAATTTATGTGCCCTAAAGTAATTGACTGAAAAAAAATTCGCGGATTTTCGTTAATTAGTTGAAGGTGTGCTTCGATTTCTCGTGCAAGTAATGTCGGCCTGTCTGAATAATCCAGCTCCAGGACTAGAATTAGGTTATCTGCAGCAGGCTATGTCTAAAAAAAAAATCTATGACACTTAAAAAAAACGATTACCCTGTATATCCACGAGACGGATAGTTATAGAAACCACGGAAAAAGAGGCGGGTGTGGACGCAGCGCACGGCTTAGATTCGAACCCGCGACCTGGCGCTCATGCAGCGGAACGGTCGCGGTGGATCTCAGGTGGGCCGGGAAGATGGTGACCTTGTTCCGAAGACAAGAAGGCTTTGTAATTAATTAATGAGCAGGCGACGTGTACGCAAGGAGCTGAAAGAAATGTCCACGGAACAGCAGGCCCACACCAAAAAAAGAAAGACATGCAACTCGCTAGGGGAGAAACAAAATAGAAAAGAAAAGGACGCGTCCGCACTCAGGATCATAGTATAGTGTTGTCGCAGTTGCAAGTGTCCCGCTTACCTTTTCAGTCGGCTGTGCAAGAGCTCGTAACAGCTTCGCGTGCTTTGAAACCAAACTCGGAGTCGTGTTAATTATTACCTAACATCTGGACTATGTACGTTTAGTAGCCGAATGCGCGTGACAGCGCTATAACCGGGAGGACACAAATATACGCAACGCGTCCCCGTCTACATTCATCATCATCATCATCATCAGCCTGGTTACGCCCACTGCAGGGCAAAGGCCTCTCCCATACTTCTCCAACAACGCCGGTCATGTACTAATTGTGGCCATTTCGTCCCTGTAAACTTCTTAATCTCATCCGCCCACCCAACTTTCTGCCGCCCCCTGCTACGCTTCCCTTCCCTTGGAATCCAGTCCGTAACCCTTAATGACCATCGGTTATCCTCCCTCCTCATTACACGTCCTGCCCATGCCCATTTCTTTTTCTCGATTTCAACTAAGATGTCATTAACTCGCGTTTGTTCCCTCACCCAATCTGCTCTTTTCTTATCCCTTAACGTTACACCTATCATTCTTCTTTCCATAGCTCGTTGCGTCGTCCTCAATTTGAGTAGAACCCCGTCTACATTAGCGCCCGTCAAGTGCCGTCTTCGATCCAAGACACATGCTTACAAGGTTTGGCCGGTTTTTTTTTACATGCCTTGCTTAGACTGCGCAGCGCGCGTACGACGTCGTAGACGCGTTTAGCGGCAGTCTTTTACCGAGCAATTACCTCATTACTGACTCGGACATCCTGCTGTTACCGGAAGAAAAAAAAAAAGCAGAAGCTTCGTCAAGGTCGCACTATCAGACTTCCACGTCGAGAGCCTAGACCGCGCGCGCGTGGCCAGGAGCACGTTCGCGCCTGCCGCTCGCAAAGGGCTTACCTAGGCGCGCTGTCGGCAGTTTCTCTTTTCAATTTTTTATCTTTGTTCGTGCTGATGCTGCCTGCTGCCTGCTTCCGACATTCCCCCCCTCACTTGCACTGTTGCGGAGCCACCGTGCATGTCGCGATTAAGGTCCTTCGCTCGCCCGTCGTCTACATAGCCCCCCCCCCCTCCTCTCCCCTGTTCGCCGGATTCGCTATGCCTACAGCCCGTTCGCCGCATGCCGACGTCGACACAGCGGCGCGCCGCGCCCGTAGCTGCGTTCCGTTTATAGTCCCATGTGGGTCGACGCTTTGTTTTCGCTCGAGGCGGGTGTGCGCGCTCCCATACTTTTGTGTGTGTGTGTGTGTGTGTGTGCGTGTGTGCGAGCGAGGGCATGCTGCAATGTGTACTGCAGCGTTGCCGGGCTTGGGCCCTTTCCACCCCCAAGAGCGCCTTCGTATAGGGTGAGCGTGTGCATCAGTGTGTATGTGTGCGTGTCTGTGTATACAGTACAGAGGGTATACATACTATACACGCTCCGGGACAACAACACACAAAGAGTGATCCCTGTCTACACTAGAGCGGGTCACTCGGTATAGAGGGCAGCGAGCGAGCGCGTTCCGTCGCGGGGCGTTGTGTGAACGCTATAGCCGCCGCGAAGCATCGACGCTGCGCGCTTCATGCACGGGCCGTGGTGTGTAGAAACGGGTGGACACGCGTGTAGCGGTATATATATATCTATATCTATATATAAACGAGAAGAAAGGGGGTTAACCAAGGGACCCGATAATTATTAGTCATATAATGAGAAGCCAACAAACACTGACACCTAGTACAACATAGGGGAAATTGCATGTGCTTAATAAATGAAATCAAGTAATGAGAAATTAATGGAAATTAAAGTGGATCATCCACTTTAATTTCCATTAATTTCTCATTACTTGATTTCATTTATTAAGCACATGCAATTTCCCCTATGTTGTACTAGGTGTCAGTGTTTGTTGGCTTCTCATTATATGACTATATATATATATATATATATATATATATATATATATATATATATATATATATATATATATATATACGTGTGTGTGTGTGTGTGTGTGTGTGTGTGTGTGTGTGTGTGTGTGTGTGTGTGTGTGTGTGTGTGTGTGTGTGTGTGTGTGTGTGTGTGTGTGTAGACTAGACAGAGAGAGAGAGATTGGTTGGCAGCGAAAAGGAAACAGGCTTGCCGCATGAGAGCGTTTTTAAAAAACTGAGCGGGCTTTCGGCTGGCATGGAGCGACGTGAAATCAGTGTCCGATTACATAGCACCACCTGCTGACGGAATCGAGTGTGACGGAATGAAATGCCTGGTGCAGCGGAACCGTTTAGATCTGTTTTGTTTTTATGAGATCTGAAACGGCTGACACTGTGTGTTCGGCTTGACACGAAGAGTATAGTGTCAAAAAGCCTTTGAAGACATGCATGCGCAAGCTGGGGCGCCAGCTGTGAGAGAACCCGGGTCCGAGCCCCAGTAGGCTGTTCAGAGGACAGTCACGCGCCAGTCTTCCTCGTGAAGACCTCGTTGCAGCTGTATATACGATGGAATTGCTCGAGGCAAGAGTGACAGCGTTTCTAACGACCTCTGGAAGTTTAGGTGCAGAACATCCTTCAGGTATAACACTCTATTGTTGGGGATGACCAGATATACTCGGGAGGACAGATTTCGACGTGGTACTTCGTGAACTCCATGGCCCGAAATCTGAATAACGAGGGAATCAAATTTCGCGCTTGAAGATCAGCAACCAGTAAACAAGAGCCGTCTTCACTGGCAAAACCTCGTGAACATGTTCCACGACACATCGTACCGCGATATCTGCATTTGACGTCATCGTAAATCTGTGAACGTCACTGACGGATACGGGCGTCTCAGCTTGCGCGCGAATTCGAGTCGAGTTCCGAGCGTGTTATCTACTGGTCTGCAGCCTGATTTTGTACACGTATACGTCCCTTAAACGCTGCCACTCATGGGCTGTGAATACCAGAAATTTATAGCTGCAATGCTCATGATAATTTCGCAGCGCAGCTGGAGATTTATACGATTAAGTATGCAACTATGAACAAGTCTGCAAACCGAGACGGTCTGGCGTTGAATGAAGAAAACAGCGTGGAACCGCACCACTCGACAATGATGGGCAAGTGTTCAAAAGTACCCGACAACCAGACTTTGAGGGTCGAGAAAAACTAAAACTAGTAGCTGGGCCTGTTAGCCATCATGGTTCCAACAGCTTCAGAGGGCAAGAAAACACACTCACATATACGCGCGCACTCACACGCACAAACATTCGATCCCCTCAGCCGTCGGCAAAGTCATCCGGGAAGAGCACCCTCGAACTCGCGGAACACGGCGCTACTATAAAAATCACCTCCTCTTTCCCAATAGGCGCCTCGGTTACCCCAACCAAACTTGTTTACATGTATCTTGTCAAGTGGGTCGCTAAGTATGGACAGCTGGGCTAGTTGGTTATGATTAGCATTATGAAACATATTTCCAACGCACATTTGGACACGGACGAGGAGAGAAAGACAACACGAACGCCAGACTTCAACTGGACATCGTTCTCTCCTCGTCCGTGTCCAAATGTGCGCTGGAAATATGTTTCATAATGCCAAGTGGGGCGACCCACTCCTTTCAGACACGTAGATCCCACCCGCTTCGATTCGCTAGCGTGTCAATGAACCCGACGACAGGTATCCTATCCTAAAGAAGTCGGTTCGACCCGGCGTTGTCGGATCCACGTGAACGCTCGTAATTTTCAACACGGTACGTGGCTCCGAGATACCGTAACACGGTCGCCGCACACAGGCTTGTTTTGGCCATCGGTATATGCGACGCGACAGATGACACAAGGAGGCATAGACGCAAATACTTCAGGTAACTGACCAAACCGAAAGTTAATTGACGTTTCGGGACCCATATACAGGTTCGCTGTTCACAGTTGCGAGCAAGGAAACCGCATCTTCATTTCCTTGAACACAACGGCGGTAAACAAGGAATGTGTGACTGTGAACAAGGATCCGTACGGGCTGGCTCCCAAAACGCTGGTCGACTTTTGACTCGGTCAGCGAACTTTGTGTCTTGCCTAATACGCTACGCAAGACAAGTTTTCGTCGAACCCTTGGCCAAGAGGGTGTACGCACCGCGGTCGTTGAAGAAGCAGGCCGGCGACGACGCGCTCTCGCCCAGCGGCGGAGGCCTCCAGGGATGGTAGCGGCCGCTTCCCGACGCGAAGGCCGCGGTGGCCGTGCCTCCGCCGAGCCACTCTGGGAGTCCGCACGCCGACGAGACGCCGCAGGTCTTTCCCGAGACGTCAGCCGCGGCACATCCGGGGCACGTCGGTCCGTAGAACGCGGAGAACTCTAAACCGCACACCGACACCTGGACACCGAACGTCGGCACCGGAGACCAGGAGCACGGTGCCATCGGGAGGGAGGAGAGGCGCTCCCTATAAGCAGGCGATCGCTAGCTGGACCACCGCAGACCAGCGGGCCGTCGCATACACACTGCGACGACGTGACCACAAGCCTCCATCACCTCCTAGCGCTGAGGCTGCCGTTGCGCTTTCAAGATAAACGCTTGCAGAGGTGCCCTTCTACTTCGTCGAGGTCGTCGACGCAAGTTTCGGGTGGTTTAGCGGAACTCCTGCGTGATCATTATCCGGATGTCGCTCTTCCGATGATGCTATATGACAGATAAGAGGGGACCGCTCTCTTCAAGCCTCCACGCAGTCCGCCGTCGCTAGAGTCCAGATAAGGGCTGTGCGAGACATTTGCGTGTATACGCGGGCCGCAGCACAGTAGCCGTCGCCGCCGCAACCGCGAGGCTTCCATTGACGGAGAGGCCCAGATAAGGGTGAAACACGAAAGTACTGTCGCCTGCACGAGCCCGAAGTGTCAGCGGTGGGTCCTGTCCTCGCGATAACCACTGTGAATTCCGGCTTGACGTTGCGAACGAGCATGCTTGGCCGCGAGAAGCGCCCGTCTGTGCACCTCCCACAGTGTGACATCAACAACCTTGATGACTGTTCCACTGTCCTCAGGACTCGCAGCATACGCGCCTTGCAGACGATGGCGAGCATTCAGACGTGTCGAAGACGGTGAATGATCAGGTGAAGTCGTGTCCGTGCGTGTCCGTTGAGAATCCAAACCTTCGTGGAATTTAGCCTTCTATGGACGACCTTATCATACTGACACTGACATTCACGCACCCTGAATCCCACAGGCATTTGGCACACCTATATCGCTGCAGCATTCGGAAGCTGCTTTCACCGATGCACTGCGCGCTAGATGAAGGTATGGGAACACCCTATTTAGAAGGGCGATAACTGTTAGCAACATAACTGCTGCTGATTTAACACCATAGCTTCTTGTAATCATGAAATGAACAGCCACCACACCACAGCGAGAACCGCATTTCATTGGTGACGCTGCTATCCATCCTTGAGCGATCAAGAAGCCACGACCACAATCAGGCAGAGCTCAAGACGGCACCACCTCATGTCCAAGAGCTTTCTTTGAACAAGGAAAACCGAAAATGCTAATGTTAAACCGGGGAATCACTTGAGCACCGCTGGCACGCCCTACTTCCGTGGCACTTGCACTTGCACTTGGATGCCCGTGGTAACAACGCCGTGACCTTGACAGTCTCCTTTTCTTTCCTTCTCTTTCAGTGCTGCAAAGGCGGGCAATTCAGACCATTCCACGCCGTTCGCTTACCGTTTTAAATACTGACCCGTGAGCTTATACCGTGGCGACAGCATGCGCCAAGCGTTGACCTTGAACTGAGCATCTGCGGCCTATCGTCTCGATTTTCATCGCCGAGGCCTCGGAATCTTCGTTGTTCAAAACGCTTTCTTCCAGACAGGCGTCCAGAAAGGTATCTTACCATCCTATAAGCACCTAAACGTCCTGGGCACATAATCCACAGAGCGGCGGGGAGGTAGGGTGATTCATCGGTGGCCGTCCGATCAGCAGGACTTGTCCTGAACACGGCCGAGTTGCAGACGCCAAACAATCCAGCGTTGGCCTCCGCCGTCGCGTCGACCTCTCCTTCAGTCGTCCTTGCTGATTCAGTCCCGTTTAAAAACGTTGCGGCCTGTTCGAACACGTCACAACGCTGCCCGAAACGGCGCACTGCTTACCGTAAACATGGCAACCGCGCTCCGGGAGAGAGGCAACCGTTCCGACCCGCTGCCAGGAACCGATGGCTCTAGTTGTGCGAAAGGCGTGTCCGCGAATCCCCGTTCGGTCCGGACTGAGTGTCTTTCCTGCTTCGCGGAGGTCGTCGCCGACATGGCAGACAACACCGACGGCGAGAAGGGCCACCTCCCACCGAGAACACCCCCCGTATACTCCCGGCGCCGACGTTACTAGTTCGGCGCTTTGTTGTCGGGACTAATACTGCGCCGTGCATGTATACACATACGAGCATGGAGAAGGGGGGCACCGCGACGGCTGGCCCACGATGGACCCGAACGCGCACGCGCACTGGCGGTGACGCGCTGCGATCACGTGACCAAGTCCGGGATCGATCGAACGCGCAAGGTTGATTCCCTACTTCCCCACCACCGGCGGGGAAGCCGCGTGCACTGAGTGCACTGTTGGGGCAAAAGAGACCTTCGTTAGCCAGCCACGTACTTCAATCTGGCTCGCGATCGCTTACCGCCGCTGTGTCACTCCGCGAGTACCGCTTCGAGGCTTGTTCTGAACCAGTAATTTAGGTGGAAACCTGAGAGGTTTTGCACTGTAGCTCTTGCACTTATTTATTTCCTTAACGCGTGCTGGGGACAGCTCATATGTTCGAACGTGAGACGAGAACTGAAACGGCCAAACGGCGGGACTACGTTCTGCAGCGCAGTGAACCGACGAGCCCAGCTGGCGCACTTCGGCGTTACCGCAACTGCACAGAACTGACGCAAGTGCGAGAGTCCTCGCTGCCTGTTAAAGTGATTGTGGGGCATTGGGGAAACGGTGACGAAAGGGTGAGGGCGTTTAGGGAGCAGAGGATTGTGCGGAGACAGAAAGGGAGAGGGAGTTTGGCAATATTGCCATATGGGCACTTGGCTCCCGTTGGGCGAATAAAGAGAGAGAAAGAAAAAAGGCGTGGCGGTTGTGACCCCGGCTCCAAAGGTTGATGACGTCACGAAAGTTCGGGACGGGCCGCCGCGCTATATTGAAATCCATCAGAATTCCCGTGTGACAGTGACAGCGCTGTGCGCATATATACACGCGTCATTCCGATCGAAGTAAAAATAGGCGCACAAACGTTTGGAAGTGAGTAGAAAACGATGAAAATTAAGTTGAAGCCAGTGGCTGGTCGACTTTCGCATCCTATAGCCACTGTTTCGTCAATCAGTGACATGTCGCTTGTATTCGCGAACTCGAGCATCGATTAAGAGGCCGGGCTTGTCGTGTGATATTGCATAACTGTGGGAAGACTCAACGTTCTTGCCTTGCTGCTTAAAGGTAAAATCTGCGGAGTGTTTACGAAGTGCTCGGGAACACTATAACACTGTTTCGTACAGTGTATACGTCAGATTCATCATCATCATCAGCCTATCATTACGTCCACTGGGCAGGACGAAGGCCCCTCCGAGCGATTTCGAATTATCCCTGTCTAGCGCTAGCTCATTCCTACTTGAGCCTGCTGATTTCGTAATTCCATCACCCACCTAATTTTCTTCTGTAGTCGACCGTACTTCCCTTCCCTTGGCACCCGTTCGCTAATTTTAATGGTCGACCGGTTATCTACTTGACGTATTGCATGACATGCCCAGCTCCATTTTTTTTCTCGTAATGCCAACTAGAATATCGGCTATGCCCGTTAGCTCTCTTCTGATCCACACACCGCTCTCTTCCTGTCTCTTTACACACGTGTGTGTGTGTGTGCGCGCGTGTGTGTGCGTGTGTGTGTGTGTGTGTGTGTGTGTGTGTGTGTGTGTGTGTGTGTGTGTGTGTGTGTGTGTGTGTGTGTGTGTGTGTGTGTGTGTGTGTGTGTGTGTGTGTGTGTGTGTGTGTGTGAAGAAATCCACGTTGAGAAGCACTACAAAATTATATTTTCGTAAAAAAATATATTGATTAAATATTTGTAAACGTGAGCAAGTCACGCATACGGGCGCTACAACGCCCCAATAACCGAAGCGTTTGCGTACAGGCATGACAATCTGCAAAAAAAAAAAGCAAATGCAGAAAAGGAAATAACCGTGCGAGTGACACAACGACACAGCTGCAGGTGCCATTCGCACAGAGGCCAACGTAACATCCTTTTAAGTCTTCTTTCCTTTCAGCTGGTAATAACCTGTTGTATTATGCAAATACCGTACGTTCACGTCGAACGCAGGCAGTGGCGTGCATACAGATTGGCTCCTTGTAACAACAGTCGGATGTGCGTAAGAGTACACGCCGAGACAAGGATCGCGGTCGATGTTTCGAATACAAACTGTCGATGCCTCCGAGAGACTGAAACGATCCTTGCACACGGCACGCACTCGGTTTCGCAAGAAAGCTTCATACTTTTCATAGCCATACTTTTTTTCGTTCATACTTTTCGTTCATACTTTTTTTAGCCGCTGTTGCTCGATTCGGTCGAGCTTGGCTTGCGCGCTGGCGGAGAGTCTGCACGTGAAAACTGATGTGACGCCAAGTGTGATCGATAGCGCATTAGTAACTATAAACAGAACCTGTATTGCAACACAGTCACGCGTACGCATGCAGGCCAGTCAGGCTAAGATACTGAAGCCAGGGGGAAAAAATAAAAGAAGCATAGGAAATGTTGGGCTAATAAAATCAACAGATCGTAAGAAAATGATTAATTGAGCGGATGAAGTCTTCTTGCAGCGAACGTACGCTTGTGTACTTTAACACGCAGAGTATTTTGTTCATTTGTTTTTTTTATGCGAAGCATATTACGAGAGCTCAACCCAGCTCCTCAGGCGCGGCGGTGTCGCCTTCAATACCACGTGACACCGTGACGTCACGACTGAGGAGAAACGGGGCTCCAACTCGCGCCGTCGCTCGCGGCGTCGCCCCCCGCATCGGACGCGGTGAGCGTCGAGCAACGCAGCGTTCGGCGCGACAACGAATTGTGCGCCTGAGCAAGCGCCGCACGCCTGAGCCGACGCCGACGACACCGGCTTTTCTGCGACACGAGCTCCTTAACGCTGTCGCGTTAAAATAAAGGCTAGTATGCTTCGCATCCTGGGCTTAACCTTAGCTAAGTCACAGCCAGTTTTTTAAATACTGAATGCGAAATTTTTAACCGCTAGTCGCAAACAGCGAAAGAGGTCTTTGATGAAAGACGGAGTGGTCGGCCACAGTAGTTATACTTCATACTTCGCGAAGAGTATTGGAACCGTACATGAAAGAAAAGAGAGGTAAAGGCGGTGGAGATGATTGTAATAAATTAAAGAGTTACGTAGGCGTACTGTGTTCACGTTCTAGCTATGGAAATATCTGGAAAATCTATACGCTATCGCTCATCGCAGACAGCGTTTGGGCATGGAGAGTCATGCCACAGCGTGAATTAATATTTGTACACTCTTAGTTGTTTTTGTTCCCCTTCTTTTCTATTTCTGTTTCGTCATATATAGCCCGCGTCGCGACACAGATGACGTAAACAATTTTCACGGTAATGTGGCGCCGCCGCGGCCGGCAAGCCAACCCGCGACCTCTCACTGAGGCCTCCGAGATAGGACAGCCGCGCCCGATCTCTGAGGCCGTGCTCGCGCTCTGCGGCGGTTTGCAAGAGACACCGCGGCTCGTCGCTGTCGTCGTTGCCGTGACGTATCCACTCGATCTGCCTGCAAAGGTCAAAGTTATGAACCGTGTGCGCATTTGCTCGGACCGATAGAGGTATGTGCTTGCGTTGTTAATTATACGTAAATCATCTAGGGCACAGAGCCTGGAAGATCAGCGAAGTCTGGTGGACCGGGCCCGGGCTGCAGCATTAGCCAACGGCTTTCTGGACTAAGAGAGCCGCCCACCTAGGGCGAAGAAAGGACACTTTCTCGCTGTTTCTTACAATAAACGTTCATTCCTCATCCTCCTCATCTAGGGCTTCGGCATCGACGGATACCTAGTACACTTGCACACAGTGGGAATTACTGTTATATCAGATAAGAATCTAACTGCCAGCGGGGGCATTCCTCAATTTATCGAAGCGGCACAATGCCTGCAGCTGGCACAGGCCTCCAACGGTATACAACGCCGGTCTGAGATTATTAAAATCAAGTTCGGTAAATTAAATTGTGAGGTTTCACGTGCCGATTACCACGTTCTGATTACGAGGCACGTGGCGTGCCTCATACAGATTAATCATACGGACTGCAGATTAATACGGATCATAATATGGATCGTACGGACTACGGATTAATTTTGACCACCTAGGGTTCTTTAACGTGCACACTTTTATCGAGGTACACACGAGCACCACGCCTCACCCATCGGAACGCGGCAGGCGTCGAACCTGCGACCTCGAGCTCGGCATTAGAACATCACAGCGACAGAGCTGCGGCGGCGGCGGCTATAGGATGATGATGATAGATGAAGTGACGAACAAGGGAAGAAGCACACTTACAGTGTACAAGCACGTGATCAATCGGTCAAGTCAAACTTTTCGAATTTGAGCCCGTGTTGTGCAGAGAACGAAGAAAGGATTGGATGGCCCGTAGACTGAAGTTGCATGGTATACCGCTAAACGCAAGAGAGAGATAAAATTTTGTTATGTTCTTGATGGGGTTCAGGGGTGGCTAAACGCAAACGTTAAACGCAAGAATATAATTCTTAACGAATGCTGGAAGCCCCAAAAAGAGGGACCATGGACAAGAAAGAAGAGATGACGATCGAGTGCCCATCGTCCTTTCTTCCTTCTCTTTTTTTTTTGGGGGGGGGGGAGGCGAGGGGTCCCTTTTTTAGCGCGTTTAACATTCATTACGAACTGAAATTATTTCGCCCGACTTGCTGTACGTTACTGCAAGAATGGAAATTTCTGCGACAATGGCTGGCTGTCAAGACGGGCAAGAGAAAATGGCCAACGCGCGTACGTCGATTGAGCGCGTAAAGATGGTGAACGCAATCTCTCGTAAAAATAACGCGTGACATATTCAATTAAATGTAAACATACATTGTATTGAAGGCAACAGAAAGTCAACAACACACAACAGAATCCTTACCGGAATTTCTGTAACGGTTTTAAAAAGGCAGGTACACAACTTCAGGCACACGACACAACTCGCAACCTAGAGGTCCCGCACATCAAAGAGAGATTAGGCAGCCTCCATGTGCCGCCGTACATGGAGGCTCCCTAAGAGAGATACAGAGATAGAGGACGTGCTGACGCTTAAGCGCCGCCGTCTGTATTTGTCAACAAACGAGCACAATGCAGGAACTAAGGAAGCAAGAAAAAATAAAAAAATAAAGCCAAGTGGAAAAAATGTCACTTTCTATACATGCCTCTACCTCATCCATTGTTCTTAGGGCTGTTCCCCGGCTGGATATGAGACAAACGCGTTGATATACGGTCAGTTCTTTTCCGCTGTTTGATGCTTTGCCAAGTAACTTTTGAAAACGTTGGCCACGTCTCTCAACTTTGCCTTGAGGGAGAGTTCACGCCTAGTGGAGTTCATTTGTCGATTGCTTTTTTTTTCCTTTCTGTTTCTTTCTTGCTTTGCCGGCACGGAATGTGACGGCAGTGCTGCCGTGCTTGCATGGCGTCACGCTCTGCAGCTTGTCCGTAGTGTTAGCCCGAGCAGAACCCTTGCATTGTTTAGCTGGATGACAGGCGCATGTGCTACCTCACGTATGTATCGACGGGAACGCACAAAGTATATCAGTAACGATATATCTGTAACGAGCGAGTATAAGCAAGACGAGGGGCTGGAGCTTTTGTTTAGTCACAACCATATATACATGGAGAAGACAAACAACGAAGCCAGATGTAGCTTGGAATATAGGGAAAATTAACTCTCATGCTTAATTGAAATGCAGATATAACCAGGAAAATGGAAAACGAAAGTAGATGGAAACATGAAAAGAAATTTTTAAAAAAAGTGGGGCTGGCTAACAGTCGCAGGACTAATCTTGTATAGACATCCACCAGTGCCCAGGAAAATGGACGGGGCGATAGTCTCCGCAGTATAGCTTAAATGGTAAAACAGGTAGCGCACGTGTAATGCGAATGATGCGGGTTCGGCCCCCACGTGCGCAAGTTGTCTCTTCATGCGCTTTAATTTTTCCATTTACCTTACGATTTCTACATTTCAAAATAATAAAGATGACAGTTAATGTTCCTTCTATGGCTTCATTGTCTGTTTGCTTCATTTGGCGGTATACCTGTATCGCGGTGTATACCTGTGTGGCGGTATACCCGTATACGTGTATCGACGAAAATACTTATACAAACCCAGCAACTCCCACAAGTTTGCTTTTTTTTCTCTTTCCTTCTTTCGTTCACAATCTAAGCACGAGCAACACAGCAACATCACGAACTTCGGTTCTTCGTCAGCAATTGTAGAGCGTCCCATCAGGCGTGACGCGTCATCGCTGCGGCATGCATGCTCCCTTTGTTCTCTCTCATTCATGTCGGCAAGCGAAAGCAAATGAGAACGCCGCGGGTGATAAGCGTGCCGGCGATGACACCCCAAGTGCGAAGCACGGCACGCGCGATAACACGCGCAAACCGCTGTCTTCCTTATCGCGCGAACTCTTATCACCCCGCGCGCAAGGTCGCGCAGCGCACCGACAACACGAAAACACTGCGGTCGCCATGCATATGCGTCAGCTTCGCCGAACACGTCAGCTTAAAAGAATTAAATTATGGGGTTTTACGTGCCAAAACCACTTTCTGATTATGAAGCACGCCGTAGTGGAGGACTCCGGAAATTTCGACCACCTGGGGTTCTTTAACGTGCACCTAAATCTAAGTACACGGGTGTTTTCGCATTTCGCCCCCATCGAAATGCGACCGCCGTGGCCGGGATTCGATCCCGCGACCTCGTGCTCAGCAGCCCAACACCATAGCCACTGAGCAACCACGGCGGGTAACACGTCAGCTTCGCGGAACTTGTTGGAGGACGCTTTAAGTATAAACCCCTTGCAAGCGAACTTGCACGCGACAGCGACAAGCGACGCGATGGAGATGGCTGCCGCGTTCGCTCGTCGCCTATACAAGTCGTACCCCATGCGAGCGATACGCGAACGATGACTTCGAGAGACGTCTCCCCAGTGTTGCCGGTATGAGGGCAGCAATATAGGCACGGAAATTGGGTGACGTGTGCTCTATTAACTTAAGTTGATGTGTTTTACTGTAAAAAGCAGCATAAATACTTTCTGAAAGTCTTGCCGAAGGTTCTTATTCTTGCACGTATAAAAATTCAATTGTTTGCTCGTTCCGTGCGACAATCGGAAGCACTTGAGTTATGGACATCCAGTTCCGGCTTCGCGCTATTGGCTAGTCGCTCATAGCACTTCCGGGCGGCGAGCGACGAATTCTAGATTAGCAGAACCTAGCGATCGCGCGACAATACCGAGCGATCTGCTCACGCGACGACCCGATCCGTCGCTCGAAGCCGTCGCTCGTCGCGCACAAAATCGTGCTCATGGAGTTTAGCCTTTAAGCTTCGCCTTTAAAAGGGGAAAGCGCGATAGCATTCATCGATCCCCGACTGCTTCTCACGCTTCCCGGCGACTGAAGCTTGAGTAACTGTAATGTTTACAAAAATTAAGGAAACGCAGGTGGCAAACGCTATATATATGCACGAAGGTGAGCTTTGCGGTAGAAACGCGGCCTCTTGCGTGGGCCGATCCCGGAGGTTGTGCACAGCCGCACAAAAAAAAAAAAAAAAAAACATCATTCTCAGGTTTCTGTTATTGTTCCGCGCTTTTAATATTTAAGTCTGAGAAGATTTAACATAAAGGGCCTGCGCTGTCGGTGTTTTCTTTCATGGCATTTGTTTGTGGGTTGTCATTCTCAAAATACCGAGGAATAACTTGGTCAAACCCGCCGTGGTTGCTTAGTGGATGTATGGTGGTGGGCTGCTAAGCACGACGTCGCGCGATCGAATACCGGCCACGGCGGCCGCATTTCGACGGGGCCGAAATGCGAAAACACTCGTATACTTAGATTTAGCTTCACGTTAAGAACCCCAGATGGTCCAAATTTCCAGAGTCTCCCCGCTGCGTACCTCATAATCAGATGGTGGTTCTGGCACGTTAACAGCAATTTATTTTAATTTTTAATGAGTAACTCTTTCAACAGTGTAAGACAAGATATATGAGCAACTTTAATGATAGAGTGGTGTGGGTATATAATCCGCATATACCGCATGTCATATGGCAAACCGTGGCACCAACCTAAATATATACGGCAATTTTCACTCACGCACGACCCCGCCGACACCGGATTTTCTGCGACACGGGGCCCTTAACGTCATGGCGTTAAAGGGCGATGAGGTCGCGTTGCTGCGAAGAGACCGGACATTGTCCACGCTGTGACTCGGTATATACACGAAAGCGCTTAGCTACGTTTTTCTCAGCGCTGTCTCCGCTGTGTAACAGATACGCGCCAGCCAATTCTGTGAATAGCACGACAGAGCCATAATACGGGGAAACGTGAACCAGACGGTTTAAATCACTTCCAGCCTTTCCGTAGAGTTTACGCAATACTGGAACACCGGAAGAACACGTCGCTTGGGCTAGTGGTGCATGACAGTAACAATGAGCGGCCTAGGTTCTCGCGCGAAACAGTCGAACGCAGAAAAACACACACAAAGACGGGACTGGCGCTGTCCCGTCTATGCGTGTTTTCTTTTTCTGATTGTCTGTTTCGCGCGATAATATTCTACTATGAGAGAGAGAGAGAGAGAGAGCAAGGACAGGAAAGGCAGGAAGGTTAACCAGAAGAACACCCGGTTTGCTACCCTACACTGGGGGTGGGGAAAGGGGAATATAAAGAGGAAGAAAGGGAGAGAGTAAGCACTGAGTGCTTGCGGTAGGGACACTATAAACGGATATCGGATACGCTAAAGCTCTCTAGTAGAGCGCTTTCGCGTGTCCGGTATCCGGATAAACGCAAACGGTCTGGGATTTTTGCCTTATGGGCGTACGCGCAAACGTGAACGGCCTGCACGGTGCAGCCACCTACCTGGTGGCGCAGAGCTCGACCAGAAAAATACAACTAATATTGTAGTAATCAAGCGCTTTGCTGCTGGGGTAAATTTTCGGCAGCAAGACGATAACTCCGATGTCGGAAATTCACACCTGATTACTGACACCGGAAATGACACCTGATTACTGCACTATTATTTCTAATTGTCTGTTTGAGCTCTGGGCCACCAGGTGGCTGCACCGTGCAGGAGGTTCACGTTTGCGCGTATGATCATCCGGTAAAATACAAAGTCCGCTTGCGTTTACCCGAATACCGAACAAGCTAAATCTCTCTGTTTAATGGAACACCGGAGACGCAGACATGCAGTGCAGCTCTGGTGGCGGCATCTTTGACGCACGTAGAAATATACAACTGCAACAACCACGTTAGAAGCAAAACCTGAGCATGTTGGTAAGCGTCATCTTCAAGAACAAAGCCATAGCAGAGCGTGTCTGCTATTCCGGCAAACGGGGGTGGTTTGGGCGGATTGCCGTATACGGTCGGGGGCGTAAACGTGAGCGGCCGGAGCGCTGCAGCCGCCTGGTGGCGTAGAGCTCAACCAGAGAAACACAGAGATAAAATTGCAGTAACCTACTATATTCTGCTTCGCTGCTGGTACAAATTTTCGGCAGTGGCGTAATGTGAACACGATTACGCCACTGTAGAAAATTTACACCCGCAGCTAAGAAGAATATAGTAATTGGCTCTGTGTTTATGTGGTTGAGCTTTGCACCACCAGCTGGCGCCACCAATCTGCCCGCCTAAGTTTACGCCCTCGCTCATCCGGCAAGCCGCCCAAGCGCGGCAAGCATCCGGCAAGGGCGGGCGGTTTGCCGGTTGGGCGGGGGCGTAGACGTGAGCGGCCAGATTGGTGGCGCCCGCTGGTGGCTCAAGGCTTAACCACACAAACACAAAGCTAATTGCTGCAATTACTACCACAGCTCCTTGTGTAAATTTTCGACAGCGGCGTAATCGTGTTCACAACTACGCTGCTGCCGAATATTTGCATCGGCAGCGAAGCAGGATATTGTGGGTTACTGCTGTTTTAGCTTTGTGTTTGTCGGGTTGAAGTCTACGCCACCAGGCGGCTGCACCGTTCCGGCCGCTCCCGCGCGTCCAGCAATCCGCCAAAACCGCCCCCGTTTGCCGGAATAGCGGACAGGCAAGCTCTCTGATACCGCACGCACTAAAATTCTCTATTTATTCATTTCTTTCTTTTCTTTCAATAAATACCGACCAAACGCAATGGGGGCGTCCATTCAAGCCTGCGCTGCTACAGTGAACGCCTGCACCCTATACAACATTCTTCTCTTTGCCCAGACCATACATTTATTATTCTGATATAATTTTTCTCTTTTATTTCAAGAAAAACCCTTCTGCCCCTCATGCCCCTCACACCGCGCGTCTGTTCAACCGCACGCGCCTCCATATTGGTTCTCTCGATAATGAATTTGGGAGAGTCCTATACGTCCGAAGGCCGTCACAGCGGAGCGCTCCAGATTAATTTCTGCCGTCGGTGATTATCGTGCACTGATATCAGTATGCAGAGGCGTTATCCTGTCCCGGCCCTATATTGGAATGTGGCCGCGCCGAGGCTGGGAAGCGAACCCTCGACATATCGTGCTCGGTAGCAGTTGGACAGGTTTACATTTCCCATGTCAGTGACACCACGGGGACGATTGCTGCGTACTTCAGCGCACCATTTCCATAGCGCACTGCCACGGCGCTAAACCTAAACTGCTGTACCGCCACTAAAGAAGAGTAACACAAAGCATTATTATTTTTTAAAAGAAATTCATACTGTTGATGACTGTTGCATCCTGCAGTCTGACGTGTTTTCATTTTGTAAAAGGTGCAAAAATAATATCGTCACCTTAAATGCTGCTAAGACCAAAAGTTGTGACTTTCACATGCAAAACAGCGAGCATTTTTTTTCTTATTCTGTAGGTTCTGTACCAGTGTGCAAGGCCTGTGAAATCAATTATTTAGGTGTACTTTTTGATACAACCTTAAACTTTTCGGCTTACATTACGCGTTGCAGTGTGATGTATGCGCTGTCTTAGCTCTGTTTCCAGACTATTGAGAGAATTCAATTCTCTTACACCATTCCGCAAGTTGTCCACAACAATCGGTTTTCCTCAACTCGAGTATGAGTCGGTCTTCTACAATGGCATTTCTAGATTTAACAGTGACATTATACATCGACGCCAGAAAATGTTTATAAGCATATATCATCACCGCTTTGCTGACACGGGCACTGGACCTTCTTCTAGCAATGTTTGATTGTTTTCGTTGCCCTTACTTCGCTGCCGACGGAATCGCGCTCACCTTCTGTTTCTTTTCAGACCACTTTTTCGTTATCCTCACCTGCCCAGAACTCCTCAGTTGTATCGTGTTTCGTATTCCGCGCAAGATCAGCAGAGAACATAGACCTTTCCGTATTCCTGCCTGTCATCACCGACAACCAACCGCCCACAGAATACAGTCTTTATAACGCTTATTTTCATTGTCTTGATATTTTTCATAACCCGCTCTCATTGTTCGTTTCCGATCTTCGCGTTGTTAGTTTCACGTATTGTTCATCTGCCCTTCTCCTCCTTTTTCTTTTGTATTGATTCACCCTGCGCCTTGCTGTATGCACACTCTTCTTTTCAAGATTTCTCTTTTTAATAATTGTACATTTAAAAAAATTATATTCCGCTGCTTTTTTCTTTATTTCTTCCGTTTTTAAACGTATACGTGCTCCAGCGCTCAGAACTCGTGGTTGTTAATGGGTACGGTAAATAACTGACCGATTGATTATTAATTTGATACAGTTCAATTCCTGCGTTTTGTATGTATATAATCATGTTACTTGATTAACTCCCTTTTACGCCCGCCTCCTCATTTCCTGTTTCCATATTTGTGTCTCTATCTCACATTGTTTTTCCTGCAGTATTCGTCATCTCTGTACATGTTGTATCGCGTTTTACTTTTTAGGTGTACCTGTGCGAAGGCTCCATAGCTATTATTCCTGGGCACTATAATAAACATTTGAATTATTATTATTATTATTATTATTATTATTATTATTATTATTATTATTATTATTATTATTATTATTATTATTATTATATGAGCATCCACGTTGAAACGGGGTGGTGGCGCATGTTAACAATTTGGTTATTTTTACATTTCTAGAGTGTGCCAATCTGTAATCACGTTACAGGCTAAGCTAAATTACTCAAAACAAAAAAGAAAGTTTGCTTTATTGCACGTTTTATTCCTTTGCCACATCGCTCGTACAGTCGTTTCTCGCTAGTTTCAACCGCAAATTCATTATACGCTTCCCCTATGCTATCCTTATAAAACCCAAGACATCGCGGGCAGGCAAAACTACATTCACATACGGTGACACTTTATCAGAACTTGCGGAATGGCTTCTGTTCTCATTAGCACACGCTATGAACAGATCATATTCACTTGATAATTTTTTTCTCTTATAATTTCCCGTCACTGTCACACCATTTTCAGAATGCGCCATAACGACAATACACGGCGACGGGAAACTGGAAGGGTGCGTTCGACAGCCATCTTCCGGTCACGTGACCGGCAAATGTAATCGGCGTACTCCTATAGCGCTTTCACGAGCAGACGTTTGCAGTGTACGTACTTACAAAAAATAATTGTTGAACACTACGGGATTCCCGTTGAGTCTCTATATAGACTTTTCAAACCACTCCTTGTTGGAGACTCTGCCGAGATTTAGTCGGAACATTTTTTTTTTTTTTTTTTTTTTTGTAAGAGGCGGGACTCACGCAGGAAGCCCTTGAGCAGACGCAGCCAGGCGCGCCACAGCAGACGGAGCAGGAAGTACGGCCACAGGAAACAGAAGACGAGCACGCTCCAAACACGACTTCCGGCCCAACGCGCACACCGCCGGTGAAGCGGCAGCGACGTCGACACTGGCTTCGATGAGCAGCATTCCGGATCCCCGAGGCGTTCCGAAGCAGGGTTTGACGCCGGGCACACGGAGGAAGGTCTCTCGTCGACTTGCAGGGACATCGCAAGCACCGCGGACGCGTCGGCGGCACGCAGAAGTCCTCCGGCCCGCGACTCCGCCTCGGGGCGATTTGATTGACGTGACGACTGTCGCTATATATACACACACGCAAGCTTTGTGACTCCGGTGTACCTACACCCGCGATCACCAACAACGCTCCCTCCGGCCGTCCAATCTCCGCACAGCTGACGCGGTAATGCCAGCGACAAACATATGCAGTGGCGACAACGATGTGCGAAACGCTGGGTGGAGGTGGAGGAGCAACTTGCGTTATCGCGAGCTCGCTTTGACCGCGCTCGAGCGTTCTGTTGTCGGCCGGTCGCAGTCCTTCGCACTTCGTATTATCCAGCCGGGGACCTCGATAACAGCTTGGCGAACGGAGAGGGTTGTGCGCTGTTTGTGAGCGGTAACGCGCGCAAATATACACGCGCGCACTCAGGTATTCACAATCGCGTAGAGAGGTAGCAACACCCGCGACCTTGCGGTTCTTCAACAAGAACAAACAAAAAAAAACTGCAACAGACCGATAGAGAGCTCGAGGATGCTTGACCCTTGAAACACCTGGATAGTTTTCAAAGGGTGCCACGGCCACGGGTGTGTCCGAAACGTCGCTTCCTCGGTCGCGCAACAGAGTCCGAGCCCGGAAACATCGCCAGACGACCGACGGCCTTCCTCCGTCTGTAAAATTTCTAGGCGCTTCGGCGTATAACAGCGCTATTCGTCATCGAGAAGCCGAGTGGATATATTACTCAACGCCTGCGCTTTCCTCTCCATCGCGTTCTTCTTTGGGCACGAATTTGAGACGCGCGAGGTCGTTTTCTTTTTTTCCGTTGTTTCGCACGTTTCTCGCAGCAGACGCCCCCTACAGAAAAAGAAATGTAAAAAGTACATATAATAATAAAATAAAGCTTAGTGCGACGGAGTATCGGCGAAGCTAGCGAAGCGGTGAAATGCGATGCGGCGGGAGCCGTTGCTGCGAAGAAAATGTCCGCTCACCTCAGACTGCGCGCGGCGCGGCGTCGGATGAATCAACGCTCGCCCCCCTCCTCCTTGAGATGGAAATGTAATTACCCGTGACTCTGTATCGCTGATTCCGGAAGTAGAACGACAGACGTCACCTAATTGCGGGCACTCCAACAAACGATCTCGCTCGAACTCTGTCTGGTGGTCGATTTCTCTTTTTCTCAGCTGGCCACGGGGCGACAAAGCTAGCCCTCCACCGTCCAGTTCGCAACACCCGAGAACGAGTTTCTTAACTGTCACGTGACAGTAACGCAGACCATACTCCGCGTGGCGAAAAAAGAGAAAATAGAGAAAGGGAGGAGTGAAGAAAGGGTCAACGGCACGGGAAAGGGGAGGCGCGTTCCCGAAACGAGTTCCTCATGGGGGAGGGCACCTTCCTGCCATCTGGTGGAAAGCGACGGGAGGTTGCGCCGCGCGCGAACAACACCCTCTCCTGTATATATTATAGGTGGTGTTGGCGCGACCCCGAAAAGTCGCCGTCGTACCTATGGCACAGTTGTCAAAATCGTCTCTCGTGCTGAGAGGTTGACTCGGCGAAATCGTTTCGCATGAGCTTGCGTGTGAGAGCTTGCGGAAGCATTCTCAATGGTTGACAACTATGCGGCGTTCCATCTATGATGTACTCAAATGCACATGTTATATGCTCGGTGGTGGTGGGATGCGTCAATGCCCAAGGAACATTGCGGTGCCCAACGTTTCGGCAAGGGGCGTTGTCTTCGATTTGTCACGATCGGGTCGAAGAGACGTCCACTTGTCGAAGCGGTGGCTACAGCGATATTTCTTGAAATAGCAATGTGTTTGATTACATATTTATAATATCTGCATAACTACGTGTAATTTGCGCTATTTTCTTGTCACAACATTTAACTTTTAATACGTTTGAGTATCTTTTATAGTCTGTACTTTATTTTACGGAAATGTCTGTATTGCGTTTCCCTTCTAATTGAGCACTGATGGTTCTGGCGCAAGTGGACTCTCCCGAATTATACTGCCGCAGGAGAACCGCGCTTGTTGCGCAGACACACCAATTTCAGGGCAAAGTCACAGATGAGATCACTTCTGCACGATAGAGTCGACTCGTTTAATAAGCGTGTTTTGTCTCAGGCAACCTATGTATTTCATGTGTTCACTTTGGCACAGACAATTTTATCATTTCCCAGCCTCACCATGTTTGGGTTCCTTTCAAACGATGCGCGGTACATGGGGTATAGTATTGCACCTAGCTTTTTACTGTCACTGCCATGGTGTACGCCATTGTTATGATGCATGGCACTGTTATGGTGCGCCTGATGTGACCACCGTTCTTCTCGCGACTCCGCTTAATAACGGCGTTTCATAGACATTTAGAACAACGTAAATGAGCATTTTGTTGCCAGATTACGCGAAACCTTTACGTTTCATTGGAAGAAACTGTTCGGTATTTGTTTCGACATTCGGAGGTCGGTTTTCCTTTCTTTTCTTTTTTTTGTTTTTGCTCGAATACTCGCAGTCGATGCGAATGGAGAATTTCGCTATCGTGACACCCCCTAAACGTACCCGAAACATCAGAGATAGCATGGCAGCTACCGTTATTTGAAGCACGGCTATTTACACTTAGATGGTGACACGAGCACGTTTATAGCGGTTACCGAGGTTATGGACATAAAGGTTGACACATATACCTACGCGTATAGAGCGAATGTGAAAGTTGGCGGTCGCGTTTGTAGCTCGCTTTGAGGCCACTGAAGCTTCAGTGTTTTTTTTTTCTTTTTTTTTGCTACGGGAGAAAAGGGCGTGGGAGGGGGGTGAGAGGATGGGGAGTAAAGTACGAAGGCAGCCTCGATCGATACGCCCAATCGATCCTACAAAACAAAGTACCTTTCATAGGCGCGATGAAGCGTTAACGTCGCAAGGGCACTAGCCAGTTTAGCTCACGTTAGTATTTTACACGGTGAGCCTCGGCACCGGCTGGTTTCGCGCTCTAAACTGTACGACTGCAGTGCTGTTGTTTAAGGAGCACCAAAAAGAAACACTAAATCAGTCAAAACTGACAAATTATTATTTGAAAACTCTATTATCATTAATTTGACGGTAAGAGGTCAATTACTTGTAAAGAAAACGAAGATCGAACATCCATTCTTTTTTTCGAAGATTTGCGCCGAAACCCAGTGTCGGAACGTCGGTGTGACGCCGCAGATTTCGAAGATACTTTTTTTCCCCTGTGTTAGTTAGGGCTCCGTAAACGTTCCTGAAACTTGCTGAGCAGCTAAGTCACTGGCTCATTTAGAACAGAATGTTGCCTATATTTACATTTTAAGAAACAAAGAAAACTACCTCGGCCCGAAAAGGCACCACACCGTCAAAATTGATGACGTAACGGCAAACTGGTGCGAGAACCTCCAAGACGGTGTCGCCAACAATAGGGACGTTTAGCGCGTCCGGTATCCGGGAAAGCACGGGCGGTTTTCCGGTTTAGCGGGGGCGTAAAGGTGAGCGGCCCGATCGGTGGCGCCAGCTGGTGGCGCAAAGCTCAACCACACAACCACAGAGCTAATTACTGTATTCTGCTTAGCTGCTGGGGTAAATATTCGACAGTGGCGTAATCGTGTTCACAATTACGCCGCTGCCAAAAATTTGCACGAGTGGCGAAGCAGGATATGGTGAGTTACTGCAGTTTTAGCTATGCGTTTGTCTGGTTGAGCTCTACAACACCAGGCGGCTTCACCGCTCACGTTTACGCCCCGACCATCCGGTAACCCGCCCAAACCGCTCCCGTTTACCGGATTAGCGTACAAGCTAAACGTCTCTAATGTTTCGTTTCTGAGCCTTTTCCGGCTTACCGAGCCTATTCACACAGCACAAGAGTGGCTCATTTTTTTGGTTTTGCGGAAGCGGTACTTTACTAATACCACTAAAAACATGTTGTTCTCTTCTATGTCCCTTGGAACTTTTAGCCGACAAAACGCACTCGTTCTATACTATACGCTCACATGCCAGTGAACTTGTCAAAGGTCAGACTCATAAGTCGCAGCCTCTAATGACGTCAAATTGTCGCTGACGAGTCGTTCCACACGGTAACTGGTCGATATCGGGCGTGGCCGACGTATATGGTTTTCTCATCGATGCGAATAGGTTTTCGTGGGTACGACGCTGATGACATATAGAGCAAGCACTGCGCATATGACGCTGGCCATTTGCCAGAGCGTAATTTTCAAGGTCAGTGTTTGTTTCCAACATCGAGTCGGCGGTCCCCGTGCGAGAAGACGCCACAGGCGTATTGACAGTGCGTTTGTGTCGGCTACCGCAGCACACACGTTAGGTATACCTGACACCCGTCTTGGGACATTTCCCGCACCAGACAGCAAGAATGTCGTTTGCACTCTGCGGCACGAACTTGGCAAAAACGTGTGGTTCGACGAACGCGCGAAGTCTTCGCTCCTATACACAGAGTTGACTCACTTGTTCTTGCTGTTTTTCACCGAATTAAAGGTTTGATCGCGCGTTCGACACGCTCCTCCATCGTTTACGTGACTATGGTGTTGGGCTGCTGAGCACGAGGTCGCGGGATCGAATCCCGGCCATGGCGGCCGCATTTCGATGGAAGCGAAGTGCGAAAACACCCGTGTACTTAGATTTAGGTGCACGTTAAAAATCCCCAGGTGGTCGAAATTTCCGGAGTCCTCCACTACGGCGTGCCTCATAATCAGAAAGTGGTTTGATTTGATTTGATTTGATTTATTGATTTCCATTTACACACACACATGTACAGAGGAGTGGTAAATGGAGGTGGATGAGGGAAAAAAGCCGCACAGACGCGGCACGTAAAACCCCATAAATTATATCCATCGTTTACTCTTAGACGTTGCCTAAACATGCCTCACTTCTTCTGCCATACATCACTAAATAACGAACGTCCCCACGTTGTAGTTACTGTGATAATTATATGACGTCTCAGTGGAGCATATCATCATAGAATGTACCCAATATGACCAACAGCGCGGGTTCGCCTGCGTGTCACCGTTTGACCATCCTTGACACAGTAGGCAAATTGCTTGGACCGCGGTCATGCCCTGATAAGCAGGGGCTTGCTGTAAGTGCCCTTCGCGATTTTCTAGCGCTGACTAATCTTATAGAATGCGTATAAACGACATGTACAGTCTTTTATTTACATGTATTTATTTGTCAGTCTCGATCTTTTGTTAATCATGACCACGTGAAGCCAACAGACAATGAAAGCCAAGGAAAGCACCGGACGAAATTGAAAAGCATATAACGGGAAATGAAAGTGGACGAAACGAGAGCGTGTCGCCGACGGGATTCGAACCCACAACCTCCGCATTTACGCGTGCGTTGCACTATCATTTGTGCTGCGGCGACGGTTATTATTCCGTCCACTAACTTGCGTATTTAATGTTTCACTAGATCTAGCCCTGGGAGTGTTAGCCAGCGCCACTGAGAGCCACGGTGGGCCGATGTGGAAAAATTTTTTTTTTTGGGCCCGATGCTCGCGTGCTCGCTAGAGCTGGTGACGGACCCCCGCTATCCGACTCGACTAGGCACGTCGGTGGCGCGGGACACGACGCCCGACCTGACCTTCGTCAAGAACGTGCGAGGGGCCGAGTGGCGCAACCTGCACGAGAACCTCGGAAGCGACCACTACATACTGGCGGTCACGATCCCCATCAGGGCGGCACCACCGAGAGAATTTAAGGTCACCGACTGGGACGCCTTCCGCAAAATAAGGAAGGAAGACACAAACGAATACGCGGATCTCGACAGTCTTTTTAGAAGGCTCAAAGAGGACGTTAACACCGCGACGAGGGTTGTCCAAACTGAACTGAACGTGGAAAGGATGGACGCGAGATTGGCACACCTATTAGAGGCAAAGAATTCCATCACGGCCAGGTGGAAAACGCAAAGACTGAATCGCAGACTACGAAAGAAAGTAGCGGCACTAAACCGGGAAATCGAAGCGCACTCGATCGAGCTTTCCAAGCAACAGTGGAACGAGGTGTGCGCGTCGGTAGACGGACAAATGAGAACCGGGCGCAAATGGAACCTCCTAAAGCAACTGTTAGACGACAAACAATCCAAAGGAAGTCAGAGATTGGCAATCGATAGGATTTTACAAAAGCAAAAGGAGCAGGGCAAAACGGAAAGCGAGTTCCTAAAGGAGCTGGCGGAGACGTATCTGCCACTGGGCCCGTCAGGCGACGGCGACTATCCACAATACGCCGGGGCAGAGGTCGAAGAACTCGACGCGCCTTTCACGGAATCAGAAATTTGGGATGCCTTACAAGGCCTCCACGGACGCTCTGCTACAGGCCCAGACGGGGTCTCGAACAAACTGTTGAGGAACCTAGACGGAAGGTCGGTCGAGAAGCTCACCGAAGAAATCAACAGAGTGTGGGAAACGGGAGAAGTACCAGAGGTGTGGAAAGAGGCCTCGGTCATACTTATACCGAAACCCGGTAAACCACTTGCGGCGGAGAACATGCGGCCAATATCGCTCACCTCGTGCGTAGGCAAGACGGCCGAACATGCCATACATAACCGAGTATCCCGGCACATAGAGAGAGAGGGCCTCTTCCCACATAACATGGTGGGCTTCAGACCGGGCCTCTCCACACAGGACGTAATGTTGCTACTCAAAAAGCATATAATTGACGGCATGACCAGAGACACCAGGGGTATACTGGCCCTGGACCTAACGAAAGCGTTCGACACGGTCAAACACAGATTTCTAATGGAAACGATCTCGATGATGGGGCTCGGCCGGAAATTTCACTCTTACATAGGCTCCTTCCTCAGAGACAGGAAAGCCACGATCAAAATTGGACAGGCCACGTCCGATTGGTACACGCTGGGCGCGAGGGGCACCCCACAAGGGGCGGTGCTCTCCCCACTATTATTCAATCTGGCAATGAAAGGGCTCTCTGACCGGCTGACGAGAGTGAACAACGTCAATCACGCCCTGTACGCAGACGACATTACGGTGTGGTGCCCGGGAGGGTCCGACGCAGAAGTCGAGCAGGCTCTTCAAGAGGCGCTGGACACAACGGAGGAGTACCTGAAGGAAACGGGACTCCGTCTGTCACCCAATAAATCGGAACTGTTGCTGTACAGGCCCTCAAAACAAGGCATGAGGAATTTGACGCCGATCGATCAAATACCGATCAAATTACATACGAATGCCGGCCAGCCGATTCCCAGAGTGGACACTATACGAATCCTGGGGCTGCTAATTGAGGCGAAAGGTGGTAACACACAAACTGTCATGAAACTCACGTCCAAAACGGAGAACATGCTCCGGCTGATCCTCAGGGTGACGAACCGCAGAGGAGGGCTCAGCGAGAGCAGTCTCATCAGACTTTACCACGCCTTCCTCATGAGTCACGTCAATTACGTAGCCTCGGCGCTAAAATGGACCAAGAGAGACGCGGCCAAAATAGAGACACTGATGCGCAAGAGCGTCAAAAGGGTGCTAGGTGTTCCGATCACTACAAGCACGGAACAGCTCGATCGGTTAGGGGTCCACAATTCACTATCAGAAATCATCGAAGCGCAGACCAAGGCACAGGTCATGCGGCTGTCGACCACCAGGGCCGGCAGGCGCATCCTAGAAGAAGCAGGGATAAATGCCGAGGCAGAGTGCAACGCACACAAGATTGCGCTCAGCGCGGCGGTAAGGGGCACTTTCAAGGTAGAACCGCTTCCGAGAAACGTCCACCCGCAATTCAACGAGGGGCGCCGAAAGGCGAGGGCCCGAGCACTGCTGAAATCGACCGCCAACTGCCCGGGCCTGGCGGCATTTGTAGACGCGGCCCAGTATGGGCGCAGCGACCGGTACGCGGCCGTCTCGGTACGCTGGGATGGCACAATAATTAACGCAGCATCGGTCAAGGGGGTAACGTCCGAAGTGGCCGAACAGGTGGCAATAGCCATGGCAATGAGAGACCCCGAACGTCCTCACGTCTACACAGATTCGCGATCGGCGGCAAGAGCATTCGCCTCGGGCTCGATATCCCGGGAAGCGGCGGCCGTCCTCGGCAGCGAGGGAGCCGCGGGTCAGCACCTCGTCAAATGGTTTCCAGCCCACATGGGGGCCGACGTGCACCCCGAATTTCCCAACGCCAACGAGCTGGCGCACGGACGCGCGCGAGGACTCACGCACCGCGGCGATCGTGGCGAGCGAGGTGGCGGGGAGGGAGGGGAGCACCGAGACCCGCTGCTCACCTTCAACGAAATAACAACACACTATCAGCTGTCGAGGAGGACCTTCCCACTCCCCCACGCTAAACTCACTAGACCACAGTCATCGATATTCAGGATGCTTCAGACAGGGTCGTTCCCCTCGAGAGGCAGACTGAGCCGTTATTCACCAGAAGTAGAGCCGCAATGTCCGGATTGTGGCGAATCTTACTGCTCGCTAGCGCACATGCTTTGGCAATGCTCCGCGTTAAGCGGCACCGTGTTCACTAAAGAAGAAGACTGGGTGGACGCCCTGCAAAGCGACGACCACCAGACCCAGCTCCGGGCCGTCCAGAGGGCTCACGAAAGGGCGGAGGCTCACGGGCTTCCCGTCCCAACGTGGGTGCGGCCCGCGACCCCTGCCGCCCACTAAACCAAGAGTGGGTGGGGAGGGGTTCCTCAGGACACATTAAAGTTATTTCCTCCTTGGGCCCGATGACGTCACGTAACACGTGAACTTAGGAGAGCAGGCACGTGGCCAAAAAATTCCTAAGTTCACGTGTTACGTGATGTCATCTTGTTTATATATATATATATATATATATATATATATATATATATATATATATATATATATATATATATAAACGAGAAGAAATGGGGTTAGCAGAGGGGCCCGATTTTTATTAGGAATATTAGTACATTTCATCCACTTTAATTTCCATTAATTTATCGTTTCTTTATTTCATTTATTAAGCACAAGTAATTTCCCCTATGTTGTCCTTGGTGTCAGTGTGTGTATATATATATATATATATATATATATATATATATATATACACAAACACTCAAAATTACATCCATAAAGCATGGAAGAAATCATCATTTGAACAAATACAGACAGTGTCAGGTGGTAGAGTATTCCAATCTCTTATAAGTACGAACAAAGAAAGAGTAACGGTTAAGACCGAATAGTCGGCGCGTCGGAAATACAAGGCTCCGAGAAACCCACCAGCGACTGCGTGCGCTATAAGGTTGACGAAAATATCAGAAAAACAAAAAAAAATAATTATTGTCCACCAATACGACAATCGCAAGCAAGCTCTCCGGATCGGGGATGTTATACGACGAAATCCCGAAACTGACTGGCCGTTACGGGCTCAATATTACGGCCGGTCTTCAAGCTCGTTTGCTAGGGGAACTGCACGGAACTATCATCATAATCATAATCATCATCATCATCAGCCTGGTTACGCCCACTGCAGAGCAAAGGCCTCTCCCATACTTCTCGAACAACCCCGGTCATGTACTATAATTGTGGACATGTCGTCCCTGCAAACTGCACGGAACTATATAGGCATACTATCCGCGAGGAACGTGAGGCGAGCATTGGCCAGAAAAGAAGCAAAAAAAAAAGAAAGAAAAAAAGGAACAGTCGAGCCATCACGCGATGGCGGCTCCTCGCCAGAGGGCGCTCTCCCTCTCTTCCCCGCGCACACAGACGAGGCAAACAGCTGCTGCGGACACCTCGCACCTCAGCTCTCCTCTCGAGATGTACTGCGCACATCGGAGAGCAAACAGCGGTTCCTCCTGCGGCACTTGCTTTTATGCGGCCTTTATTTTTTTGAGGACGGCAATCTCCTTTTGTTCTCGCCGCTTGAGCTCTGGCTTTACTGCCTCGCGAGCGAATTATACTGCATGGAGCCTATACACACTCGTGCTGCAGGGCCTGACGCATGCATACAGTCGCGCCGACTGGGGCTTATATGTATATATATATATATATATATATATATATATATATATATATATATATATATATATATATATCATTGTTTTCTGGTGTGTATAAGGCGCATTTTAGATTTTAGTCTGTCCATATTTACAACGGTGTATCTCGTCTATCAAATTTATCCCAATGAAGATAGAGATAGCAGATGCCGTATGGCTGCAGTAATGTCAAAGGCGAAAGTTAAAAAAAAGACAGAAGAGAAAAAAAACATCGGTGTCGATGGCACCTTACGCATGACATAGTGTTACTGTGTATGCGAATATGCATTGGAGTGTTTTAGTTGAGCGTCCTTACGGGGTACGCTCCGCTCCGAGTCGCCCCGCTAAAGCACAGCGGAGCGGTGGGCGATTTTAACGTTTTAGTTACACGCTTAAGGTAGCTTTTCTACCTACCATAGCGGAGCGGGGCGGATCTTTCGTAGTTACATTGCCCTCTGGCCAAGTTCAGGGTAATTAAACAAAATAACAACACCCACTGATCACTTTTGTAAAGTAAAACAAATATGTATAACTTATTTCTTCATGAAGTATCTAGACGTGCGCTTGTAATGCGTTCCCTGCTCCGCTAGTCAGCTTATCGCTAAGCGAACGGCGCATGCGCATTCGCGATTCCGCTCCGCTCAGCTACTGGGCGGAGCGGAGAGAAAAGAGGAGGAGACCGCGTTTCGTAAATTGCGCTTGGGCGAATGAGGCTGGCCTCAGTATGCATACAGTGCCCATTGCAACGACTGAGACGCTATCATGGGCGTGCATGCATGCGGGTGGTGCTTTCTGCGCCATAGGGTATGCGCTTAGTGGTCTCCGTGTGGCCAAATGCAGACACAATGGGAGAGAAAAAGGCCTCGCTTTCATTTGTTTACCATAATGCGTGACCTCGTTGTCCCCTGCAGCGTCCACAGGTGACGAAAAAAAAAAAAGCGACGACCGCCATGCGGGGCCGAGTATCGCGTTTCGACCGCTAAGCACTTAACTGAGTACTGCATCAACTGCACGTATAGATCTGGTGTCCTAATCGAGATACGTATCCTCTGAAAGTGGGCGGCGCGCAACAATCACAACGGAGGTAATCGCCGTAAGATTAATAACGATAACGATACCGTTTGCCCACATCAGCGGCCTCCTCGACGACTTAATTGACGTTGTGCTAGCTGATGAGGTCGCTAGTTCGATTCTCAGAAGCTGCGGCGGCATTCCGATGTGGGCGCTGAAGCACGAAAAGAAAAATTGACCGACTATACATCTGTCTTAATGATATACCACTGAATGACTTATACTGACGGAGCCGGTAGGCGCTAGGTAAATGTATATGGCGTTATGCGCAAGTATATACACATCACTGTCATGCGAGGAACGATACGTAACTGCACAAGCCCAACCAGACAAACATAGAGCTGTCATTGCTGTAACCAAGCGTATTCTATTCTGCTGCGTGGTGTAAGTTTCCGGCATCAGCGTAATCGTGAACACGTTACCTTTTTAAATGTCATTTTTTTGACAAGAACATTAATACAGCACGAACAAGTGTCCATGCCTAAGGCGTTGTGAATAACAAGCGTCATAAAATGTATAAAGGAAAAGATTTCGCCAACACCACTGCGTACAACGGAATACCAGACTATTTAAAGGGACGTCCTGCGACCATTTTCAAGCATGAAATAATTTTAGCTTCCGTTGTCGGCGACCTTGAAGTGACCTTGAGCCAAAAGCCAGAGCCGTTATCCGGGCACTCAAACGAGAACATCCGGGCAAGTTGCGAGAACAAAACGAGATCATCCGGGCAAACACGGAGACATCTCACTCGATGACCGCGGATGCTTGCTGTCATAACGATGGCGTGACGAAAAGCGGCAGCAGCGGCGAGCGAATTGCCCTTCATTCAGCCTCCTGTTTCGACGCGAACTAAAGGCGAGCGAGAACACAGCACACACGAAGCCATCAGCTATCTCGGCTTGGCTTGGTTTCAAACTCACCGCAGATTACCTCCAAGACAGGACGCGCGCGGCCGGAGTACACTTTTAGACAAGGTTACACCCTTTGGTGTGTATCTCTGCCACACAAGAATACGCTCTAAAACAAAAATTACACCCTTTGGGTTGTATCTTGCCACACAACGATAATCGTCATCTGTCTTGTCCGCATTTCCTTTCTTTAACCCTGAGAGCCCGGTACTTCCCAGTAACGAACGGCATGCGCGTTATCAGCATGGCATAGCATTCCCGACAGGAAAGTAGCGGGCGCGGCGTTTTCAAGAAAGGAAACGCAAGCAAGACAGATGACGATTATTGTTGTGTGGCAGATATACACCCCAAAGGGTATACCTTTGTCTAAGAGTGTAATCGTCATCTGCCTTGCTTGCGTTTCCTTTCTTGAAAACGCAGCGCCCACTACTTTCCTGTCGGGAATGCTATGTCATGCTGATAACGCGCATGCCGTTCGTTACTGGAAAGTACCGGGCTCGGCGAGTTAAATAAAGGAAATGCGGTCAAGACCTGCAGATGACGATTATTGTTGTGATGCAAAAGGGCGTAATTTTGCTAAAGAGTGTACAAGCGGAGACTAGTAAGCAAATTTGGAATTAAAACATGCATAATTTGGGCGCAGGGCCTCTTTAATGGAGAACTGTAGTCATATAGCGTCGCTATAGAGAGCTTATACACCCTGTCGTATACAGTCGCTTCTTGCTCTGATGCTGTACGTCTGCAATTCATATTAAGCAACATGTACCAACTAAGAAAGACTGGCCATACGGGCTTCTTGGTACGAACACATATTCCAGCAAACAACGCAAAAAAGGGGACCCGGAAAAGCAACACACGACACAGACGCTGATTTCCAACAGATAAGTTTATTGCGCGAGCGCGAAATATATAGGCGAGAAGCATGAGCGAAACGCAAACGGCGTCATAAACACGAGAGGAATGACTTGAGGTTGCAGGTGGGCGGAGATGCGTTAATTTTGCAGATACGAGCCTTCCTTGTCTGATAACAGGACGGATGGTGAACTGATGCACGAAGGACCACGGGGCACGATGGCAAATGCCTCGATAATTTCACGCGTGCACAGTTTAGCACGCTTTTGGATGATGACGAGACGGTGACTGAGACAGCGTCCCATTTGTCATATACGTAGGAGCGCCCTCGGCTCAAGGATATGTCACAAACCACTCCAATGACGCAGCTGATTAAGGGCGCCTGGTGCTTCTTGTTGCAACACCCCCCCCCCCCTTTATTTTTATATTCTTTTTTTTGGAGGGGGGGGGGGAGGGGGGAGTCGTCTCGGTTGACGTTTGTGCATAACGTGCTCAGCTTGCCTGGGGCTGAAAAAAACGATGGAAACTCCCGCCCTGCCAGCGGCCTTCTTCAATCTATGGGACACCCCGTGCACTTAAGGAATAACAGCCATTTTCGAAATATTGATCTCGGTTTTGCGGGGCTTCTTTCTTTGGCGCATTTCCGCTAACACGTCCTTCGCCAGCTGCACCGCGGAGGACGCTCGGGAAACCAGCCCCGTTTCACGTACAGCCCCAAACAGACAGAACTTGGGACACTGCAGTGTCCCAAGTTGTCTGTTTGGGTACGCACCCAGTGGTGCGTACCCAGTGGACCCGAGTTGTTGTATACGCGGGTACACAACTTCCAGTGTTCGCAGAGTGGGAGGAAGAGGCAGAGAAAGGTCCTTTGGTTTCTTTGCTTTCTTTGGTGCATTTCCGCTAACACGTCCTCCGCTAGCTGCACCATGGAGGACGCTCGGGAAACCAGCCCCGTGTCACGTATACCCCCAAACAGACAACTTGGTACACTGCAGTGTCCCAAGTGTCTGGGTACGCACCCAGTGGTGCGTACCCAGTGGACCCGAGTTGTTGTATACGCGGGTACACAGCTTCCAGTGTTCGCAAAGCGGGAGGAAGAGGCAGAGAAAGGTCACTTTGAAAATGAAAAAAAAAAAATAAAGTGGGCTCGTGCGTGTGCTTATTCGACGAAACCGGCCCCTCAGGCCTACAGAGGCCAGTACGTGACAAACCCACCGGAAGTGGACACCCGCTACTTGCAGGTAGAGATGCATCCTCCCCGCTGAAGCAGGGGCAGTCCCCCTCCTCCCACCCCCCGCGGAGGGCGGCACCAAATTGACTATAGTCGTCCGCGGGAGTGGTGACTAGTGTATGCTCCAGGCACCTTATATGCGTGCCGAATCGACAGAAACAACAATAGGGGGCGAATTGCGCAGAAACCATGGACAATGAATGTCAGTGGAGGCGAATATAGGCGAACGCTTCCAGAAAGCTATACACTTTATTTAAGGAACTATGCGCGCTCGAAAACGTATGTTTGGTGACAGTGAGGACATTTAGGTAGCGTATTTTGTTTCATTTCATAATTTCGTAGACAACAGAGCCGCTAACCAGTACATTTGTGCCGTAAGCTGGCCATATTATATATATATGGAAGACGACGAGTGATAGGCTCGCTTCCGAACGCCCGTCTGTAATTTTAAGTCTTTTTTAGCAAGTGTAGAGCTCCTTTTTACTCTTTGTGCACCTCTTTCACCGAACGCCGGTCTGGGGGTCACCGTCCTGCGAGAGAAGCACAGCAAGCGGCTCCCGAAGCGCACCGGACCGAAGCAGCGAGGCGAGCCTCCGCCGTCGGCCGCCCTTCGTGATGCTCTGATGGCATCCGTCGCAAGCAATCAGCAATCAGGTCAGCACGTTGCTTCTGTAGACCACGGAGAAGATGAACAAGCAAGGAAAAGGCTACGTGAAGATGACATCGACACAAGAGAATCTGCAGGAGACAACGAAGAGATGGATCAGACAGCCTTCACTGTTGTCTCTTACAAAAAGAAAAGAGCCGCAGGTGTTCCTGTTATATTCAAGCCAACTCAGCCTGACAGCAGCTTATGGAAAGTAAACCCAAATCTTCTGGCTTCTGCGGTCGTGACAACAGCCCAAGAAAAGATACTCAGCCACCGTCTCAACAAGGATGGAAGCCTCATGGTGACAGTGTCTACACTTCCCGCAGCCAATCGTCTCCTCACAGTGACAGATCTATCGGGCATTCCTGTAGAAGCTCGAGTTCCATACTCCTACTCTGCCACGTACGGGAGGATACAGGACGTTCCTGTTGAGTACTCAGATGACAACCTCAAGGAGTATTTGAGCGAACAAGGCGTCATATCTGCTAAAAGGCAAGTTTTCTACGTCCCTAACGAAGATGGCGTAGTAACGGAAACCCGAAGACGCTCGGTCATCCTGGAATTCGCTAAGGACGCCCCTTTACCAAACCGAGTGTCGCTTGGATTCTGCAGTTATCCCGTGACGGAATACATGGGGTCTGCTACTCAATGTTTCAGATGTCAAAGACACGGACATATAGCGAAATATTGTAAAGGCCCCATCCGCTGCAAGATATGCGCTGGTCCACATACGCATAAGGAGTGCACGTCACGTTCCCAGCCTCGGTGTGCAAACTGTGGAGCTGAGCATGCTGCGTCATACGGAGGGTGTCCTAAAAAGAAATCAGCCACTCTTGCACGGACTATGGAGCAAATCCAAGGAAAAGTACGGAAACGACGAGAACCCCCACCGAATCCGGATGTGATGTATACATCTACAAACAAAAAGCACCACGACACGGTGCAGCGCAGCGACACGACTTTGAAAAAGTCCTACGCCTCAGTCGTGAAAGAAAACCAGCAAAGGCCTTCAACTGCAACGAATCCATCAATGCCCTCAAGTGATATAACCTCAACCCCACGACAGCAACAAGTGTCCTCAAGGTCGCAGCAGAAGAACAGGAAGAACCAAGAAAGGTCGTTAGATGGTAGCACTGCAAATGAGATATCAAGTGTGCTGATTCCCATGATGTTCGCCGCACTCAAGGCTATTCTCCGTGCCAGCCCATCGTTTAAGAGCATCCCTGAAGTAGAGGCCATCCTGGCTTTGGAACCGCTAGTGTCGTCTTCTTTCACGGCGCAAAGCCGTGATTCTTCGCAGTAGCAACGATGGCTTCGCCAACAATCGTCTCACAAGCGGTGTCCACCAACAAACACTTCCGCACATGTACTATATTCCAGTGGAACGCTCGCGGATTGCGCTCGAAGTTAGCAGACTTTAAGCATCTTACGCGAGTGTACCGATTCCCTTTTTTAGTCATTTCCGAGTCTCGCGTCGACGAGCACTTTAGGATAAAGGGGTATTATTTTCATCATTCAAGGCGACAAAATGGAATTAGCCGACTGCTCGTTGGATTTCGCAACGACATACCTGCCTCTGCGATTGACGTAACACCACATGACAAGAACGAATATATTTGCGCAACCACAGTGATTGCATCCAAAGTGTTTACCCTAATCGGCGTCTACTTGGAACCAGGATCACCTTTCGACGTGACCAGATTGGAAAACTTGTTGACAAACACTCAGTCGCCACATATTATTTGTGGCGATTTCAACGCACATAACGAGATCTGGGGCAGTTCACATACATGTGGTCGGGGTGCCAAGCTGGCGAAGCTTTTTGCAAAATACAATATAGAGCCCTTGAACGATGGCAGCATAACGTACCTGAAAAATCCGACGACTGTTAGCTGCATTGACATCACATTCGTATCAAGTCAAGTGGCCCCGATGTTCGGATGGTGTACAGATTTCGAGACTCGAGGTAGTGATCACTACCCGATCCTAATCTCTGCCCTTCATTTTCGGACGTCGCCCAGAAAAGTGAAACTGAAGTCGGTAGACTGGGAAGCTTACACAGCAGCCGTAGACAAAGGAATCACAGCCTCGACTACAAATACAGAAATAATACCGACAATAGCTCATTGCCTCAAACAAAGTACCCGCTCTGCCACTAAGCATTGTAATGTACCAGCAAACGACGAGGAATTTGAAAGGTTATGTGCCATTCGAAGGCGTGCCGAAAGGAAGGCTCTACGTACTAAGAATATCGAAGACCTCAGAACTTGTCGACGGGCACAAAGGCATATACGACGCTACCTCACCAAACTGGACCGAAAAAGGTGGAGGGACTTTTGTGGGACACTGGACATACGACAACCGCTGAGCAAAATCTGGCGAGTCGTCAGAGGCATTCGCAAAGAGCCGCAACAGCTTTATCCTTTTATCGCCCTCTCATTACATGAGCGCGCATCCCTGAAAGAGGTGGCAGAGCAGTACTGCAGGCTCCTTTCCAACGGGGCACAACCTTTGCGGCAAATTGCAAGTCGTCAGCCTAGTCCACCTCGAGCTACCCTTCCTGACTTAGAATTACGATTCACCATCGAAGAGCTCACGGCAGCAATCAGCGACGTAAACAAGCGATAATCACCTGGCCATGACGGCGTGAGTTATGAAGCGCTCGCAAAACTATGCCACACATCTCGCCTACGCCTTCTGGAGTACTACAACGCCTCATGGATAACTGGGGAGGTTCCTACGGAATGGAAGCTTGCGAAAGTCATTCCTATATTGAAACCATCGAAGCAGCCAACAAATTACGCCTCCTTCAGACCCATATCTCTGCTTAGCTGCGTAGGGAAGCTATTCGAAAAAATGATCTACAAACGACTAAATTGGTTCCTGGAAACTGCAAAAGTTTACCCGGAGGAAATGAATGGCTTCCGGCAAAATAGATCCGCAATTGATAATGTCATTGCCTTGGTTTCATCACTTGAAGAGGAATTGGCCTCTGGAAACATACCTACTGCATTATTTTTAGACATTCATGCAGCATATGATTCGGTCTATCATACAGCGATACTTGACGCTTTGGAAACTCTTGGTCTTGGAGGACGGCTCTACGCATGGATTGCAGACTATCTTCAAGGACGCCAACTTTTCATGTGTACCCCGGATGGCCCCACAGCGCTTTATGCCGTCGAGAAGGGAGTGCCACAAGGAGCTGTGTTAAGCCCGGTATTATTTAATTTAGTCCTCATCCATCTGAAAAGAAACCTGCCCCCTGGCGTCAAAATCACACTGTATGCGGACGACATCTGCATTTGGAGTGCGGCGCGTTCCCGCAGTACCACCCAACAACGCCTCCAGAGAGCGCTAGCAAATATATCGGCCTCCTAAATCCAAGGGGTCTGAAATTGTCCCCCGACAAAAGCGTTGCCATGGCTTTCACGCGGAGGCGTATGGAAAAATACCCACTAGTGTTGGGTGGTCGCGCCCTTCCATACGTCAAGACGCAAAGGTTTCTTGGAGTGACGATCGATAGGAACCTCACATGGTCGCCCCAAGTGAAAAAACTGAGTGAGAAGATTTCCTCGGCGTCGCACGTATTCCGATTTTTAGCCGGATCACAGTGGGGCAGCAACTGTCGATCAATGGTGCTCCTCCATAAGGCCTACGTCGACGGAACACTACGATATTACCTCCCGATCCTGCACAAAGTGTCTCCCACAAGCAAGAGAAAACTCGAGGCAGCACGAAACAACTGCCTTCGCGTATGTCTTGGCCTTCCGAAGGGGTCGTCCCGCTCAGGGACTGTAGCAGAAGCCGGATGCCTGCCTCTGGAAGTGCTATGTTCGCAGGAGACACTTCGGATACACCTCCGCCACGTCATCCATACGAAGAATCACTTTTTAAAGGATATTTCCAGAACCCGTGCTACATCCAGCTTTGGGCAGGCCGTCGGAAGCATATCTATTTCGATTCCTGCTCAGGCGTCACAAATTATGCCGCGAAACATTTCACCATGGACACTGTCCCCACTGGAAATCGTGCCATACATACCTGGAATCAGTGCGAAAAAGAAAATGCCTCAAGCAGCGACTTATCAGATAGCTTTAGAATATATGCACAAAGAATACGCAGCCGCAACGCACATTTTCACAGATGGCTCTACAACTCCACATCGTTCATCATGCGGACTTTTTGTTCCCTCTACAGGACAACGATTCTCGTTTCGTCTTGAGCGAGCGACATCATCTACTTCAGCGGAGCTCTATGGCATTAAGGAGGCCCTTGTGTATATACTTCGACAGCAGCCGACAAAGACATGGGTGATATTCACAGACTCAAAAGCAGCCCTACAAAGTATACGGAACCGGCACAAGCGTTGCAATAATCAACCAGTAGCATTTGACATTGCTTATCTTCACCACAGGGCTAAGATTGCTGGGCATTGCATAAAGTTCCAGTGGATACCTGGCCATGCCGGCATTTCGGGAAATGAAAGAGCGGACGAAGCTGCCAGAAATGGACTCCAATACCGCAAATTCAGAAGAACATATTTTACAAAAGCCGACGCTTCAACCATGGCAAAAAAATATGCCTATCAAGAAAAAGACCGCATCTTGAATCTGCCGCTTCACCAAGACAACTTCCTACGTTACATTGACCCAGAAATGAGACCGAAAATTCCACGACCACTTCCTCGACACTTAGAGACATTGTACCATCGTCTTCGACTGAACGTGGCATACACGAACAATTATCTGTACCGCATAGGACTTACCACTAGCCCATACTGTGATAACTGTCGCAACATAGAGACAATTGAGCACGTATTACTAGAATGCCCCGCGTACCGCGACGAGAGACAATTTTTTGAGCACCAAATGGACATGATTTGCCCCGAACCGTTAACGTTACCGACCATCTTAGGTCCAATGCCCGGCCCTTCGAAACAGCGACGGGTTTTGGATTTATTGTTCCAATACCTGACAGAAATTGGTCAAATAGGAAAGCTTTAAGAATTGCATCCTTCCTATACAAAAGCCTAAATTTACCCGCCGTGTCACCTGTAAAAATTAGTATCAGGTCCAGTCGGACATTTCATATTTATTTTTATCCTTTTTTTTTCTCCCACTCTTATCTGGAATCTTTTAATCCCATTCCCCATCCCTATACAGAGTAGCATGCCAGCGGTTATATACGCGCCGGCAAAATTCTCTGTTTTTCTAATAAAGAGCCCTCTCTCTCTTATATATATATATATATATATATATATATATATATATATATATATATATATATATACATATAACCCGATTCGTCCAGTCTCCCGCGCCGCGAGCACCGGTGGGGAGGGCGACCTACATTCTCCTCTGTTTGCCGCCAGGAGGCTGTCCTTCCCGAGCACTGCTAAGGTCCCACTAAGGGACCTTAAGAGAGAGAGGGCGAAAGATAAATGAAAGGCAGGGAGGCTAACCAGGACTGAGCCCGGTTGGCTACCCTACGCTGGGGAAAGGGAAAAGGGTACGAAAAGGTGACCTTAAGCGTTTCACCGTAGTATATAAGCCTTCCGACGCCACAGAGCTCCCGCGCAACAGCACGCGCATCTCAAAGAGCTAGGCTAGTTGATGCACGGGGCCGTGCCCCGCGACTCAGGTACGCGAATGCAGAGGTGCTTTGTATGCAAGTGTCGTGCGTAAAAGTCGACTTGACCACCACGCGTGACCGGGCGGAAGAGTCGAAGAAAGTTATTCGCTTGAAAAAATTAAGTGTAAGAAAGTCAGTATAGTCAATCCTCTATTGGTAAAAAAGCCTATACCTTGCATTTTCATGGAACCAGTGATCAAATCTGCCAAGCGTCCTATGCCTAAAAGGGGCTTGCACAGGGACACTACAGAGAATAATGTGTTGGGTCGTATTAGTCAATTAAGTTTCTATAAGAACAAGAAACGCCACTACGTCCTTGACAACATACGGAGGCCGACACCGCCTTCAAGTCATAGATTTGTTACGCCATGTACTTTTACGCCGTCTGCTCGGTGTAAACTCTTTATCGGTAAAAATGAACAACATCGCATTCTAAAAGACATTCATTGGGGAACGGCATGCAGATACCTATGTAATGGAACATGCCTATATAGTGGCCCACTTTGGTGGTGGCGGTGATAAACTTTATTGAAAGGGGGAAGGGTAAGGGGGGATGTGGCTGAGTGTTTGGGCTCAAGTAAGGCCCTGGGCCTGCTTGGCCCTTCCCGCCCAGTCCACCAGTTCAAGCTGTAGGTCGACGTCCCCGGAACTGAGCCAGGCTATCCAGTCAGTCTCGCTGCTGACGGGGGGATGAGAGAACGGGGGCGAGGTGCATTCCCACATTATGTGTGTGAGTGTTCCTGTTTCTGAACAGAGCCTACATTGGTCGCTTTCCTTGCCCCCTGTGATTTTGTTAATGTACTTTGGGTGTGGGTATGTGTTTGTCTGAAGTCGCCGAAACGCGACCGCTTGCGTTTTGTCGAGTTGCTTGGCCGGTGGTGGGAGCGCGCGACGCCTCAAGCGATACCGATGGGCTATCTCATAATAAGTGTCGCTGGGTTCCTCGTGTCTCTCCTCCTCATTCACGCCGTCCGCATCCGCTCGGCGAGGCTCGGCGCGCGAGATCTCGAGCCAGACTGTGAGCCGACGCGTTGCCGGGCACAGCCGCGTGAGCGGGGGTCCACACGAGGGTTTTCAAGCCGCTTAGGGGGCGTCGTGTGAGGACATGGTACGCCTGTTTGGAAATTCTGCCACGAGCGAAATTGCCGATGGCCTGCTTGCTGTCGCTGATGACGGTATTCGCTTCCGCGTGCATGGCCATGGCAAGCGCGGTTTCCTCCGCTTCCACCACTCGGCCAGCCGTTGATTGTTGTATGTTCTATCAATCCTCCGTTGTGGTCCGCTACCACCCACTTTGGCGGCACAGAACATGTGGCACATAACTCTGCTCCAAGTTGGCATGGAAGTGTTTCACTGAACAGCGACACTTACCCAGTGCCACTAACATATGCCTACATAGAGACCGAAGTTGGTCCGACGGTTGGTTTGGCACCTTGTTCCATCGGCACACGAGCCCTATGCGCTACCCATTAGAACATGGACTACCCGCCTTCAGTAACACAGGTTGGCTTGAGGCGGGTTAACTGGTGAGCAGCGAATACGCAATGTCAAATACCCTAGACCGAATGTTAGCTCGACGATTGGCTTTGAACCTGGTTCCCTCGTCACAGCAGCGCGATGCTCTATCCACTAGACTATGGACTATCCGGTGACCTAAGTTGGCGGGAAAACAGTCAGAGACTACGCGAGAGAGACAGCTTGGAAAGCGCGTGAAGTACCCATAATAATGCTAACCGCGTTAAAAGAAAACGAAGGCCGAACTTCTCTACTTACGAATATCGCGCCAGAACTCCAGCGCGTGTACGTCAGCGTGACGTGGCATATCTCAAAGTATTTCCTCGTATTTTGACTGCTGTGGCCAGCTGCCTGCTACAAGTTCGGTCTTTAGCTCTTTTAGAATACAATGTGGTCTGTATTTAACGATAAAAATTAGCTAAGGTAAGCTACGTACTAATACAGCTCGAATTATTTTTCTCTTTAATGCTCCTGTAAGTCTTTGCGTAACGAAATACGCGCGCCAAGGTGTAATGCAGTCAAAACTCGTTATAACTAAATGGGATATAACAAGATAATGGATATAACGAAGTGAGATTACTTTTAAAGTACCTTTGGATATTCATATTTCAATATATCAGTAATGGATGTAACGAAATAATAGACATAGCGAATAAATGTCTCCCTCATCAACTTCGTTATAGCGAGGTTTTATACCACCGTATACACTTCTCACTAGAAGTGGCAAAACATCAATTCTGAGAATGCCAGAAGACGTCGTAGCGATGATAAGACAGACAGACTAACTTATGTGTCTGCCAAGAACCCAAACGCCTCTGCGACAGTACACAGCCGTATGTATAAAATATGTCTAGCACACAATAAAGTAAATGTCTGACAGCGCGATTTGGCATGGAGTGAGGAAAGTACCACTCTTATGTAATTGAAATATAGTAACTTCGGCATAATATATTTAGGAGTATGTGAAACTTTTTCTTCCCATCCCTTGCACCGAATTCATCGTATCTGTGTCTCTCACTTTCTTTCTTTCTTTCTTTCTTTCTTTCTTTCTTTCTTTCTTTCTTTCTTTCTTTCTTTCTTTCTTTCTTTTTCTTTTATGACTCCCCGTAGTAATCTGCAGTTCCATTTGCACTGTACTTACCTTCCTATTCAGCACATCTATAGCACTATTCAGCACATCTGTAGCACATTCAGCACATCTATAGCACATCAACGAATTCAGCACATTTACAGCCGTCTATAGTGCCGCTGCCACTGGAATCGCGCGCCCTTGACGTTACCGAGAACAGCTGTAAAACGGACAGAACGCCAGATTCACTGAGCCACAGCGACAGCTGAGCCACGGATCCGCCGTGCTGTTTTTATGTTAGAAAGCTTGACCAGTTTGGTTTCCGATAACTGATGCATTTCCAGCGCTTCGTAAGAAAAAAAAAAATCAGGGAGTAAAAGAGAACACGACAGGGAGGACGCATTCGTATTCAAGAGTGGAAGACAGGCGTCCTCTCTGTCCTGTCCTCTTTTACTCTCAGATTTCTTCTGTTTATGCTGGAGCGCTGGAAATGCATCAGTTATCCTGCTGCTTTCATCACGCGCATCAAAACCAGATCATCCAGGTGCCTGAATTGTTGGGGCGTATCTTCAGCACTATTTAAGCAGGGGGTTAGGGGGGGGGGGCGGGATGCGATAATCTCCGCGCACGCTAGCAGACGCCATAATCGCGCCGGACACGCTCGTAATCGGCGTGACAGTCAAGTGGAAACTTTCGTGTGATTCTTGAGTGGTGCGTACGTGACGCACTCGAACTGGCGAGAGGTGAACTTTCTTCGGTTGCCGTTTCTCTAAACGACCTTCAGGAACTGAAATACTCCTTCGCTGTATTTTACGCCGCGTAAATAAAAACAAAAATAAATAATATGACATGCTGCGATGTGGCAAAGCAAGAAACGGGCAATTAGAGACGACGTAGCAGGGAGATCCGAATTGATATCGGCCACCTGTAGTTCTTTAACGTGCGCTTAGGTAAATCTAAATACAGGAGACCCCCGCTCTGCTAAGACGCACTCGGATAATCCGAATTTTCGGATATGAGGAACATGTTGTCCATTTTGGCTGGTTTTCCAAAAACCCAACGAAGAAAAATATATATCCTCAGGAATAATAAAACAAAAATTCACTGACGATTAGGATGCTCCCGAATGCGAAATTTGAGCGCAGCTCTATACGTGTTTTCATTTAGTGATATATCGGCTGGCGCAGACAATCTTTCTCGTGCGGTACGTTGCAAACGGAGCGAAATGTGGTGCGACTACCTCGTTAATCGGGAGATCGCGAGGCAGCGCGTGGCTAACTCGTGAACGCGATTCATGGCAGCCGCCGCAGACAGACCTCCGCTCACGTAGCGCTTTGTTTCTGTATATGGTTTTGGGAGACGCGCTCACCTCGTGCCATGTCGGTGATAGACGATGACGCGCTACTTTGGCGCCATCTCGTAGCGGCCGTCGCCGCAGAGCCCGTCTTGCGCAGCACTACGCTTTTCTTCTCGCGCTTTCGCCACACCCTTCCCCTCCGGTTTCCGCCGCATGGTGCCGCTGCACCCTCCTCCCCCGCTCTTTTCCTCGCGCTGTCTTCGCACTCGCCATCTTTCGTCTCCCGCGGCGTTCCCGCTTTCATCCTTCGCTGTGCTCGTTCGCTCTCAAGCCGAAGGACGCCGACGCTCAACACAATTATGTAAAACAGACATACAGCACATCCACTGCTTAGGGCACATTCACACCGGCGACTTGAGGAGGTCGCGCGACCAAGTTGGTCGCTTTGCGACCAGTCGCAAATGGTCGCAAACGGTCGCAAACGGTCGCTTTTCTCGAAAAGCGACCATTTTTGGCGAGTCGCTCTCTGCGTGATTTTTCAGTCGCGCGACCGTGGTCGCAAAACTGATAAACCAATCAGCGGCGCACCGGAAGTGATCTTTCGTGTGTCTACATCCGGCCTCCTCCGGCGTCGCATTCAAATTCCGCGTAGATTCCGAGAGTTCTCGCTGAGAACGATAATCTCCGGGATTGCGACTGCGGGTCGCGCTCGGCCGGGCTTGCCGGTGTGAACATCAGTCGCCTTCGGTCGCTTTTTGATTGCGAGTCGCAAACGGTCGCGCGACCTCCTCAAGTCGCCGGTGTGAATGCGCCCTTACACAACTTGGAGGACGCATAAGCTTCGCCTTTAAGAGTGGAACGCTACAGCATTCAAAGATCCCTCACTGCTTCTCACGCTTCCCGGCAACTTCACTTAATGTAATCGTAACGCTGGTGGCGAACGCTCTGCACGAAGGCGAGAGGGAGAGAGAAAGGAAGGAAAGGCAGGGAGGTTAACCAGACTGAGTCCAGTTTGCTACCGTACACGTGGGGAGGTGAATGGGGAGTGAAAGAGAAGGCGAGCTTTCTGGTAGAAATACGACCTCTTGCGTGTGCCGATCCCGGAGGTAAAGCGCACAGCCGCGCCGAAAAAAATTAGATAATTTTTACGTTTCCGTTATTGTTTCGCACTCTTAATATTTTAGTCTGAGAAGATTAGACATAAAAACGTGCGCTGTCGGTGTTTTGTTTCATGACGTTCGTTTGCGGGCTGTCATTATCAAAATTCCGAGGAATAATTTTGTCATGAATGTAAGAGAAGGTATGAGCAACTTTAGTGATAGAGTGGTGACGCAATATAACCCGCATATATCGCATGTCATATAGCAAGGCGTGGCATATACATATGCCTAAACATAAACAGGAATTCCCGCTCGCGGGGACGCCCGCGCCAAAAGCCGAATTTTCCGCGACACGGGGCCCTTAACGCTATCGCGCTAAAAGTGGTGTACTATACACCGCTCTGAAATGTATACTGATAAGCTGTGAGTAAGATTTTTGCGAAACTTTCTTGAACATTGTAAAAATTTCATGTAACTTTAAAATTCAGATACATCGGATTTGTCCGCTTTACACCCGCCGTGGTTGCTCAGTGACTTTGATGTTGCACTGGTAAGCACGAGGTCGCCGGATGAAGTCCCGGCCACGGTGGCCGAATTTCTATGGGGGCGAAATGCAAAGACACCCGTGTACTTAGATTTAGGTGCACGTTCAAGAACCCCAGGCGGTCAAAATTAATCCGCAGTCCCCCACTACGGCGTGCCTCATAATCAGGTCGTGCTTTTGGCACGTACAATCCCATAATATAACGTGAGTGTCTGTCCGCTTTGCATGATCTAATGATTAGGTGTTCGAGTGTTAATGTTGGCAACTAGTGTGCCGCCGGCCTCCTTACAAACAATAAATTGTCCGATGATTAAACAATAACATGAGGCGATATTAAAAACGTGCTGGCAACAAAGCACATTCCGAAAACGCGCTCAAACTGTCAATATAGAAAATAAAGCTACAAAACGGCTCGTTCTACAGGTTCTGAAATTAAATAGAAGTCAATCGACATAAATAAATAAATAAAACATGCGCACAAGGTCATGCTAAAGTGTTACATATATGCGCGCTATCACTTTCAATAAGCAGACATTACTCCTTTAATGCTCAGCTTCATCATCGTACCTACAACTTGTGCCCTAAAGTGAATATCTAAAAGTTAATGAATATTTTCAATTCGCTATTTGGACACTTCGATTTCTCATGCAAGTAATTTCCACCTGGAAATGTGGAACAACGCTATCTGTCAAAGCCAATTAACAAAATCTGTTAGATCTAAATAAAAGAACAGATGGCACAGATTAATGCAGTATACAGTATATATTTTGTGTTATCGGCAAAATCGGTCATCAAACACATGCGACCGGAAGTTGTCTGGTAAACCACAGGAACCACCGTTTCCATCGCGCTAACAAAAAGGGCGTCGGCGTACGCTATAACCGGGAAAACGTATCAAAAGGGAAAGAACAAAGCGGGGTTCTATACAGTTCTGCACGCTTTCTTATTTTATATTTTATGGATAAGGTGGCAGGAGATGGCGCACAAATGCCACGCCGGTTATGCTACAGGCTCCTGAACGGATATAGTTGATAGTTCACAGTTACGGATATAGTTTTGTGTATACCTTTGCGTTTCTTGTTTGTACTACCGCGGTGTACATTTTATATTATATATTATAGTTATTGAGGGGCATCGCTGCTTTCAGAGTTATCTCTTTATCTATCTATCTCTTTTCTTTTTGCAGTCAAGGTTGAAGACTGGGCGTGTTGGTATAGCATACTAGAGGTTGGATTGCGCAACATTCTGACAAAACACACAGAAGAAAAACACACACCACAGAGCGCTCTGTGGTTTGTGTTTTTCTTTTGTATGTCTCGTCAGAATGTTGCGCAATCCAACCTCTAATCTTTTTTGCAATGTCGCGGTGTTGTTTTGACTGCCACGGGATAACGTTGTCGAGCGTGCATTAACTGGCCTGCTCTTTATATATATCCTGTGTGTCTTGGTTGCGCCTCAGGTGGGAAAACACGGTGGTATACGTGACCGCTGTAAAAAACCGCGTCCGTTCACGTTTAGGAAACCCTGTAGTTTACGTGACCAATCGCTGCGCAGGAGGCGGGTTTCTTGCGCACAAAGGGGCGCTGCTCCGCTCCTTTAACCGGAAACCCTTCTTTTCATTTTATTTCTCTCGGTCCGACCGAGCAAACAGGATAATCCTGCTTTATATATATATTTTTTTTCAGTTTCTTCATTATTACCTTAAAGAAAAGAAAACATGCGCCCCTGTTAGCTTCAGACAGGTCGACCTGATTGTCCTCTAAACGCTGGACGATTACGGACCCGGAGGCAACAAGCGTGGAAACGTGTATCGTATTAATGTAGCTCCAAATACCAACCGCTCCAGCTACACGTACACGGAGCAGCTAAAATATGAGTTCATGCGAAATGCTATGACATGAACCACGCAACATGACAGCCAACTTTCAAGTAAGATTTAGTAAAGTAAAGAAAAGGCATTTAAGCCAGGTTAGTTATTACGGTATGCATTACTTCCAATGATAAAAAAAGCGCTCAGGAGCGGTCTGGCATATCATTACAAGCTGCTTTTTTTTTCTTTAAAAGTAAATCTCGGAAGATGACGCATTTTACCAGCGTGCACTGTGTTTTCTCGCGATGTATAGTTATAATCTTCGCCACAGCCTTTTGCATTGGGCGTACTAAGTACACTACTGCTGTATCGACCACCCAACTATGTAACTAATTCTACTATAGCCACTGCTCTACTCCTATACCACAGTTACTTCTACTAGCAATACCACTATACCATTATGTATGCTATCAGAAGCCACAGTTCCAGTATCAGAAGCCACAACGTTTGCTTTTTCCCTTTTTTACGTTTGAAGTACGCAGTGGTGCGTACACCATCCTCCCCCTGGCTAACTGGCAAAAATCAAGTTATTTCCGTGGTCATCTTTCCCACCGACGTCTGGAACGCTTTGCCCATTGTCTCGACGGCCCGTATAGTGTCGCAAGACAAGAAAGCACTGAGGCGCACACAACATTTGAGACACCGGACATGTACGGGTGCGCAGGGTGGTTATTAGACAGCCAAGACAACAGCAACACACAGCCACTCGAGCAGCCTATGCCCCGTTGCCGGCGTGTGACAAAAGATCGGCAGAACGAGCAAAAAAAAAGCGGAAGAATGAAAGAAAAAGAACGGGAAGATCAGCGTGAGCAAGAATTGACAAAACAAGAAAAAGAAAAAAACTGAAGTGAGACAGGTGGAGGAGTGCATCGCGCAGGCGGTCACAGTGGCCACCCACGCTTTCAGCCGCGAATCAAAAAGAAAGAAAGAAAGAAAGAAAGAAAGAAAGAAAGAAAGAAAGAAAGAACAGCAACACCTTCCACACGGCGCTGCCACTGTGATTCTGAATGGGGCGTTTCCGGCGCACGTCTTGGCAGAATCGGAGCCAGTTCCAAGAATAGCCGCAGCAGCAGCGCTCCCTCGCCCACCGTCGATTGCGGATTAAGTGCGAAAGAGCAGCATGCGTAATACGGTCGCGAAAGTGGAGTGAAAGTTTTGCGCGGCCGTATGCCATGGGCGCGTACGCATGTGTGTGTGTGCAGTGATCTGCAGTCCGCTCTTGAAGGGAACACGTGAGTGCAGGTCACGCGCACGTGGGCGGTGCATCGACACGCATCTTCAGCCGGGGCTCGCGGCTAGAACGCCAGCGAAGCGAGATCCGCACGCTGTAGTCGCTTTAACAGTGAGTTGGATGTACGTATACGTGCTTGGAGGATGTGGGCGCCGGTGTGTGCCATCGTGAGCGCGTATGGGTTACGTGTAACAACAACAATAAGAACAACAACCACAACAAAAAACAGCCTTCAGCACGTAGAAATGCCCAGTCACAGTGTGCCTGACCGGACCCGTCTTTGGGCCGGACACCGGGCCCTGTAACCTCCCTCTCCTTGACAGACTGTCGTTTCTACAAAGCCTGAAAGTTGACAGAGAGGGTCAGTGCTCCTGCACTCGCTGAGCCCTCACGACGGAAGTATCGCAAAAATTCGGAGGGAGGGGGGGGGCGGAAGAGGCGAGGGGACGGAGCGCTACACTGAACTAAAATTTTTATTCCGACAGCCTGTGTACACATATAGTGGGGACATGCGCACACCGCGCTTTGCATGCAGTATCAACAGGGCAGGTTTAAAGATGACAGCTCAAAAATTAATACTCGTACATTTTGATACAGAATTACACAGGGTGCGATGACTCAGCGTTCACCTTATCTTTTTTATGAAAAATACCTTCGCTGATTCTCGTGCAATCGAACTTCGGCTTAAGAGCGTATTTTTTGCAATGGCTGGCAAAATCGGGACTAGTTCCACCACATAGACACCGCGTGCGCTTATAGGGGCACCTACCTATCTGGCCCACGTTTTAGCGCAGCTGAACAGAATTAGCTATAGCTGGGTGCTATATAGCCCCGGTAGAAAGTGACGTCAGTCGCGGTAAGCGAGGCGTGCATTACGCAGTGTTGCCATACCTGCGTTTCATTGCGCTTATTCTGTGATGTGACTCAAGTAGATCGAAAATTTGCAAGAGTTCTGCGCGTGTAGGTGGTCGGTGTCGAGAACTTGTAACGTGACAAATTGTCACGTAGCGCACGTGACATTCGTCTGAAGCAACGGTATTGTGACATGTGTGGCAACGGGTAGCAACTAATCAGCGTGTTATGAAACGTCAGCATTACAACATAAGGGGAAGATTAATGTAGCTGGGAAAGCTTATTGCCACTGTAATAACAATAAATATCGCCCGGAGAATAACTAAAATAAGAATACGAAAAAGAGGCGGTAGTTACTCAAACTTTCACATAATATTGTCATGAATGCAAAGTTTAAGGCATGAACTCAAATAGAAAGAAAGGTGTCGAAAAAAAAAGGGGGGGGGGAGGGGGTTCGCAAAAACGAAGATTTCGCTATAGCAAGTAGATTGCGGCTTTTTTTTTTTTTCCTTCCTCCAGAACTAATTTGTCAGCGCTCACGAAGGCCCACCATGCCGCATACGAAGCAAGAATATTCGTAAACACAAAATATGTTTGTAATGTTTACCGCTACACATAGCGCGAGCGTATGTTTTAAATTTTATAATTGAACCGAAAACACGCGGAATCACACGGCTTCGTCGCTCGACATGACAGTGGGCATAGAGCTGAGGACCAGTCAAATACATCAATCACCATATTCGCAGCATCGCAAATGAAGAAGAGAAAATCCCGCAAGAAGTTTTGACGTATGCATGCATGTGGACTTAATTGGGATACAACGCCCAGCCGTGGAAAAACGCCAACCCAAATAAAGGTCAGTTTAAATAAATGGTTGATGGCTGTAGAACTTAGCATGGTTGCGCCACCCAAGCGTACCATAGAGAGCGCTGCTTCATGCATAGCGTAAAAGAAAAGAGCCTAATGTCACGCAAGTGTGCATACTTGCCTGCATACGAAAGGGATGCACAGAGTACAAAATCGCGCGACATCTGGCGTCACCACAGGCAATCCGGATGCGGCTCATACTTCGTTTTTACCGTTTCATCAAAAAGAACAAACAATAGCGCTCCACCGAGCAAGTACACAGATGACGGCACACATTTAACTGAAACATAATGTTAGGTTCCTCGCGCAGAATAGAATGATTTAATTGCGGCAATCGAAGAGCGGTACAGCTGGAGTGCTAATTAACGACCTCGATCCTTTCTGCTAAGCTTTGGTGATGCAGCCCCAATTTTTTATTGCTCTTTCCCTCTCCTCGCGCAGATACAGGTTCTTTTACGAAGCGTACGGTGAATCTAGGGACTCCGTATGACTGACAGGTCTTTGTGGCTACGTGTCGACACTCCAGGGTCGCTACAGCGGCTGTCACCCGTCAGCGACATCCTCTCAACCTCTCCCCCTCCGCAGCTATAACAATCCAGCGGTTGCGATGACGTGAACGCGAAACTGCCACTTAGGCTTTCTTTTTTTCTCCGTACTCTATATCATCTCGTTTTCGTGGCACAGAAAACTGTCATCGTGGGCTCTCTTTTCTTTCCCATTATCGTCGTCAACCCGTGTAGTGAAGAAAACGAGCTCCTTATCTGTCGCGCACGACTTGTGTGCGTCGAGTGGACGAAAAGATACACCTGTCTGTTGAAAGCAGGTGCCCTCGGCAACATGCCGTGGACAGGCTTCACACAGCTTGGCCAGAGAAAGACTAACGTTTATTCTTTCATTTACGATTCGTTTCACTTGTGATTTCTGACGTAACTGTGAAAGAACACAGTTGTAGCGAGCGTGCGCGATGATGTATGTTTACACATGCAGCACGCAAGAGCGCCGTGAACGCAGTGCGCTATTGTTGCGTCACTGCCGCTTTGTTGTTACAACCCTTCAACCTCTGCGCCAAACCGCGCGCTCAGAGATTTCACGACGACGATCGCCACATGTGCGACCGAATGTGGCGATCGAGACGTGTAAGGACGACGCGGCTGGAATTGCGAGTGAGCTCCGTTCTCTGTGCTGTTCGACAACACGCTTCAGCACGATTCCGCTGTGTACGAATATCGTAATCGAGAAAAGGCAATCGTGCCGTACCGGGGCATCCGCACGCTCACAGCTGCGTGTACAAGAAAGCTGTCGAGCTAGTAAAGAAGACAGCGATGGAGAACTCCCGTGCACCGACATCTGTGTTGATCGAAACTATCGCACACTCGCTCACGTTACAGAAACAAAATCTTCACCGATGAAGATGGGCGGCTGCAACGTACCGAATCGTCGCACGTTCATCGAGTGGATGGTGAAGGCGTACTCCCAACTGCTTCCAAAGCCGGTGCCGTAGAAGAGTCGCACGAGGACGACCCAGCGAAGAGCATCGTCGTCGGGGCAACACATGTGACGACGCCGATGTTCTCGCCCGCGCTCCGGCACACACCGTACAGCTCGTCGTCGTCAACACGCTTTCGCGCGAAGTGCTTCGCTCGCCGCACGGCGTCTTTTCAAACTCGCCGCAGGTTCGCTTTGATTTCTTGTTTGTTTTTCGCTCTCAAACGCGGGAAAGGCGCGCGGAGAGAAGAGACGAGCTGGAGAGTTGCGCCGCGTTCCCCAGATGGCAGCACTTACTGCTTTGTGTGGCGTGGATAAATGATAAATATTCGTTTTGGCTTCACTGAACTAATTACCGCAGTTTGCGGAAACAAAAAGAAACTATCTAATTGCAAATTATGCTTCAAATTATTGAAGTCTACACCTAATCGTGGTCAATAAAAGTGAGGCTGGGCGCTACTACAACATTTCCTCATTTGTAGACTATAGAGTGAATCTGTACAAACGTTTACCGTGTACTCTTTGTGAAAGCAAATATGACTGGGCGTTTTCAAAAATGAACAATAGGTATGTGTGCTACAATTCGCTTTTATTTTTCAGCTTTTATATGGCTTTTGCCGGAATTTCTCGAAGTTTCGTTGTCGTACCATCTATCCAGCCGGGTCATCCCACTCTCGCGAAATCGCGTTGGCGAGCAGAGGCTTCGCGAGAGTGTCCGCTCTGTGTCGTGCGGCAAAGCCGAGCGAAAGCTGCTCGGCTGCGCCGATCTTGTGAGGGTAGGGTAGGCCGCGCATCGTCCGGTCCGTAGTCGCTGACAGGCAGCACTCCCGCTTCGCGATGCCTCTCGGCAAGAGCTTCCGCATCTACCACAAGGTGCGGCCGCCGAACCCCTACAGCGTCCTTCTCGAACAGCGGTCCAAGAACGAAACCCTCCTCTTCGAATCCAGGGCCATCGCAGTGCTGTGTGAGTTTCAACTTCGCTTCCCGAGCCATCGGTGAATGTTGGATCGCGGCGGTATCTCCGGCCGCTGCGCCTCCTACCTGCCGATAATCACCTGACCCGTTCCTTTCGCAGCTGATCTTGGTTTTACCGCCGGAATTAGACGCTTAACGCGTACCAGCGCCGTGTTTCGAGGACCCGATGGCCGGCAATTGCAGTGGTTCTCGCGGTTAGCGCACGCCAGACGGCTCGGTTTAATTGCGGCGCGTCGCCGAACTGTGTCGACAGTGTGCGCTGCAAATCCCCTTGCCCATTTGTCATGCTTCTGTGCCATCTGTCACGGTCCGCTACCTGGCATCGTCGTCCCGCTTGGCTGAGAATTCTCCAAGTCTTTTCCTGATCGAAGCGCGATCTTGACGGGTATTTCGTGCTCGCTCTGACTTTCGCCCGAGTATTTAGTCTCTTCGTGCTCCGCGCCGGACGATCTCTGCTTCTCTCACTCGCACGTAATGCGATGTCCGTGTCGTTCATGTGTCGTGCCGGCTATTTGTTTACCGAGACCCGAATGCGCGGTGCTGTACGTTGCGATCACCTGACAGCGGCTGGCTGCTTTCAATAAATGCGCTGAAGTTGTCATCACGCTCGGATAGCTTCAATATTTGACACTGATCGGAGTAGACTTACGCTAAGCTAAAGAACGATAATCAGTTTTGATGGTATGGAATATACCACCGCAGGTTCGTAAAGCCGTCAACAAGATTTAGAGTGACACACTACGCTCCTCGAGATATGATTACAGGTAGTTGCGATATTAAAGGAAATGAATTCGCATTACACTTTGAGAGCACGATCGAAGCCTGAAATCGAGCATTCTTGTATATTACGTGTGGCAGCGCTTTATCTCAATTCGATTCGACCTGTGGTAACGCGAGTACGTTGGAAAATGCCCGCGTTACAGTAGTATGGATTACCGTGCGACATGTAATATGGTTCTTGATTAGTTCCACATCTTACACCTGTTTGATATGCGGGCAAAGTGGTTATGATGTTCTAAAACTTAAGTGTGGACATGATGTTTCATGCTACACACCATTCTTTTTTTCCTCCTTTCAGCTCAACAGGAAACAGACACAGTAAAAAAAGAATACACAATGCTTCTTGATGCCCACGGCTGTTTAGGAGTGCTGCAGCTTACTGCAGGTTAGTGGAATGTTTTGCCTTATCCACAGAAATGTGTTTTGCAGTTAACATCTTAATTTGGAGGGAACAACTTGACATGTGAAGTCTAAACACGTGGTAAACAGCTGCTTTACCGCTGCAACTGTGAGCAGCTGGGAGTCTCTGTGGGGGACCTGTTGACTTGATTTTGATTTTGTGTGTCATTGTCACAAGAAGGCATTGTTCCAATTTGACGTGCAGTGTCAAAAAAGAGCTTGCAAAGAAACTCGCTGCATAATGTGACTAAATTGCACTGAAGCTGCATTTGACAGATCTGTCGTAGACTTCACTTTTAAACTTGGCAAAACAATCATGGCCACTCATTTTGCACACAGCCAGCCATGTGCAGAAATGTTACGTCAGAGACCACCTGTTAAAATTGGACATCATGCTGTAGGTTACGCCATGACAGCTCTGCCGTGAGTGATAGATAGATAGATTGCACATCTGTAGAATGTCCGAAGGTACTTGATGCCCGGATTGCAAAAATGTGCGCATGTGTCCAAGCAGTGATGAGCCTTGCGTAAACACATTCCGGAGTGTCAGTCAGGAAGGGGGGATCAGGAGGAGAAACAACATCCATTCTGTTGAAATTCACTCCATCTTTTTGCTCTCTCATTTAGAATCCTAGATATAGAGGAAGTAGGTAGGATAAATTTTGCCAGCTCATACACTAATACATCACTGCATAGCAATGTCGATTGGCGTGATGTATGTTTTATTCTTCACTTTTATGGCAAGGGTTAGTCTTTACTAGCTTTTTTACCATTAAACATTTAATTTTCTCTCTCTCACACACTTTTATGTGTTAGTATGCAGCTTTGTTGCACCTACGAGTTTATGCTTTTCTTCTCTTATTCTTGTATTTTTTTATCTTTGTTAAACTGGCACTGGAGTGACTGCTTTTGTGTGTTGTTTTGTTGGCTTCGTCTTTCTGCCTCTTTTGTCTGCTTTGTTTACTTCCATTTTTTTTTATGCGATGCTCTGATGTTTTTATGGTATGCTGCATGTGTGAGTATTCCTCTGCTTCCACTTATTTGCTATGATGTCACTCTTACCCAATGCATCATCTGACAACTGCAAGGAATTCTTAAATGAATAAATAAAAAGTAGCCTTCAATTTACAGGCAAAATTGTCCTCTTAAAAATTGCAAGGTTGGCCTGTGGTGATTTATTGAGGACCTGAAATAGGAAGCATACGAGGAAAACAAAGCTTGCCAGCCTTGCTGCATTTTTGCGCAGCGCAGAAACATATTAGATGAAACAGCAACGCATTTCACTGTAGATTTTGAGTACTCATTTTTCTAAGGTTTCTGACGGAACGTTAGGTTTTCAGTATTGGCTGACTTCAGTTCAGCAATTACATGGCCCCTAAAATCAATAGTTAAAATTTTTTGAATTTGTGATCATACCAGCAATTGTCGCACAAACTATCATATCTGCCTCTGCTATGAAGCTCAATCAGTAAAAATTAACATTTTGTATTGTACTCCCAATTTGTAAAAATTTTATACCTTCCTTGCTGAAATGGAAAGCTAGCTCACTGTAGCTGCAACATGAGGAAAAGGCAGAAGCAATGAGAAGGAGCAGAGCATCGGACTGAGTTGTGCAATGAGGAGGTTCACATGTGTAGACTGGGTACAGTTGCTCCAAGGCACAGCAACCTCTTGTACAAAGCTATGGAACGAAAGATAGGTCTTACGCGGGTCAGTCTAATACTTTGAAGACTCCAAAATGTATAACTAAAAAGATAAAGAAAACAAGAAGTGATTAAGAAAATCATATTTGCTCGGCAGTATAGATCTGTTTATTCCGTTGGCCATCTGCAAAACAGATATTTTTTTGTAAAGAAAAGTTCATATCTGTGCTTTTACATGGAAAAAACTACAATCTGATTACGAGACATGCCGTAGTAAGGAATTGCAAGGTGATGGTAACAACTTTATTGAGACTCTGCTCAGTTATGATCTGGCAGGCCCGAGTCCTAGAGTGGCCCCTCAAGAGGAGCGACCCTTTCGGCCCAGGCAACGAGGGCTTTTTGTAGTTTTTCATCCGGCGTTCTGAGCAGCTCCTCCCACGTCTGTTGTGAGGGAGCTGGCAGGAGCGACCTGGGAGGGGGTAAGCCCTCGCACCCCCAAAGGAATTGCAAGTCAATTTTTTACCACCTGGGGTTGTTTAAAGGTACTATAAAGGGAAGCATTAAATCAGTTTAGATTGCAATCATTTCTTTCGAAAATATTATTTAATTTTGCAGTAATGTATGATTATTAAAAAAGAAAATAAAGGTCAAAGTTCACTTGTTTAGAAAATTTAGCACTGAAGCCTTAGCACCGATACGTCAGTGTGCCATTGAAATTTAAAGGTATTTTCTCTTATTTTGGACATTATGGCTCAGTTTCCTTCGACCTCTTATGAAAATTCAGTATAGCAACATATGTGTACACCACTGTAAATTATCATCCTTTTCATGTCATCGTTTCGCGTGCCTTGTTGTGTACTAAATAATTATGTTTTGGTAATTTAAATATACCTCCTACTAATAATGTCTACGTCAGTGAACATCTGCTAAAATTCTGTGGTATTAAAATCTGGAACACTATTCCTTTTATAATAAAAATGTCACCTGATTTTGCTAATGCACTACAACACCACTACATGGAACAGTTAACAAATCTCTGACGTTATTAAATATTTATCAGGTGTGCAACTCATCTGCATTTTTTTTTGTAGATTATGTTTATCTCGTCTTTTTTTTCTTCTTCTGAAATATATACTTTTGTGTGATGTAGTTTGGATTTTATATTTGATTAAATTGATTGGTCTTATGTTCAATTTCATATTTCATTGAAATTCTATGCTTTCTTGTTGATGAACCTGTTGATTTGATATTTGGTGATTGCATATCTGATTTTGTTCAAAGTTGTTTACCATGTCTGATTAGCCATTGTAATAAAAATAAATTCTTTCTTGGGGGGGGGGGGGGACCCAAACTAGCCTAGGGCTAAGGGTGCACTTTGTGTGTGCAAATTTTATGTTGCAGAAGAAAGTATTAAAGTCAATCAATCAATCAATCAATCAATCAATCAAAGTTTTTCTAATTGGCAAAGTTCAGTCTTTGGCTCTTTTACAACACAGTGCAGTACACCTTTACCAATGAAACATTGGCTAGACGTGAGAAGATGCCGTCATTATCAATAGCATCACGTCAAGCCAGTTCAGGAACTTTTGAGTAGCACCGCCACTCGTCTTTCATTTCTGTGTTTTTTTCTGGCTTGCCAAGCTTCTTCTCACACAAGACCGGATTTGTTTTTTATTGTACAAGTATGATGTACTAAAACAGCTTAGATAATTGTTCTATTTAGTATTCCTTTAATTTATGCCCAGTTCACGATACACGAGCATTTTTACATTCCACCCTCATTGGAATGCCGCTGCCACAGCCAGGTGCGACCTTGTGCACAACAGTGCAATGCCGTAGCCACTAAGCTACCGTGGCCGAAACGTCTTTGTTTGTAATTCAGTGCTTTGGTTGTTTACTTTTTTTCAGACCTTCCTATTGCTTTTCTTTCCAAGGCAGCTTTCTGTACTAGCTAGCCCAACTTTGAACCACTGTCAGTCTTGATGACATCTTCTTTGCCTCTGCAGGTGACACAGTGGTCCAGTATCTGGTGCTAGTGACGGGCTGTCAGTCGGTGGGCAAGCTGGGTGCCTCGGAGGTGTTCCGCATCACAGACACCCTCTTTGTGGCCTTGCGCAACAATGCCCAAGACCTGGAGAAGGTTCAGGATGTGCGCAAGGTCCTCAACGCGGGCACGTTCTTCTTTGCATGGACACCGTCCACTGCGGAGGCGGCTCTCGACCTCACCCTGTGCGCCCAGCGTGCAGTCATGACCAGCGAGACGGATAACCGCTTTTTTTGGTGAGTGCGGCTGTCGTGATGGTGGTCGTTTGCTGTCGCATTAAAGAGTACCAATGCTAATGTATATAATGCATCTAGGTATATAACTAATGTACATCTTGAAGTTATTGAAGGGAAAAATTGTCATCCGCAAAGAACCGCAAAGGAAATCCTTATGAGTTTCTCGGAGAGAAACCTTCATAATTAAAGAAAAACTTGTCCTGATCTCAAGAATTTCCTTTTAACTGCCAAAAAACCTGTAGGAGGGTTTTCCTTTGCAGTTCATGCTACAGGTGCTTGCATGAGAATTATCCTATTCATGAATCTTCGTCCATGGCTTTCACAGAACTGATTTGCTATATCTTTAAGTTCTGTAATATGCTGTAGACCCTTTTCCTAATGGTAAGATTAGCTTTCCTGCAAGGCAGTTTCCCCTGCTAGTGGCGACATAGCCATTTTCTCAAACAGCGTGCACAGTCTGAATCACGCTTGTCTAGAGTAGTTGTGCGGCCGGCTGCGGACCGCACCAGCATCCACAGCTGATACCCCACAATAGCTGCTGGCTTCCACTCATGCTTATCCTATAGCCCATGAACCTAGCATGTGGCCTGACCATTCGTGGTCTCATTGCTGCTATGGCCTGGGCTCTCTCTCTCTCTCTCTTTGCAAAGGACGGCAGCCAAATTGACAGGTTGCCCACTCTAGACAAGTGTGATTCTAACTGTACAAGCACAGTTGGCTTGTGTTACAACATAGAAAATGCAGGCATTGCTTTCATGATGAAACCATGTGCATGAGACAAACACTAGCATGTGCAGCACTTTGTCTTCACTTGAACAATGACTGGTGTTGTTGACATGGCAACTGGCGTTGGCCATATGGGCAGTACAGAGAAACACACTTGCAAATTACGAAAAGGGTCTGTGCACATTGTAAGCAAGATGTGTAAACATAAGTGGAGGTTTCAGTTTTCACACTGACTGTTTCATACGAAGCATTTCATTGTTATGTCCACATTTCTTTACATTGGGAAAAGGAAGATGATGCAATCAATCAACCGACTGATTGATTGATTGATTAATCACTTTCTTCTGATTCCAACCACTTGCAGTAAATAGTGAAAAAAGTGGCTGGGTAAAACGAGTCAAATTGTTACTTCTCGTAGCTTATGTTGCTAATAGAATTCAGTCATAGAATTCTATTAAGTAATAGAATTCAATGTGGGGTGCGTATTGAAAGGAGGGAACACAGCGAATGTGCTTGCACATGGAATGGTACAAGTGCAGATATTCAATAAGTATTGCCAATCTCTTTCTCTGGCACAGCCTTCATCTCATTGATTGACCGGTACTGATGTGGTACTGTGGTACTGATGCATGCTGTGTCATATTTGGGAGATACACTTCTCCTTCTGTACAGCTCTTGATTGCATGCATGTGTGCAAACTTCATTTAATTACTGTTTAATGGTGTACCATTGTTTCTTCCATGGCTGACATGCTTGTTTTGCACCATACTGATTTGGACATTGGTACCTGCCTCCTTATTACAGTCAAACCTTGATATAAGGAATGCAAACATAACAAAGTAAATTAAAATATTCCTTGCTGATATCAGCGTGTAGCGAATCTATGCTTATGTTTTTTCATGTCCAATGTGACTTCATTATAATAGATTTAACTGTATTATCTATTTCTCGAGGCATTTTTACTGATTTCTTTAGTTAGATATTCATTTAGTTAGTTAGCTGGGAGGTGTACAAAGAACATACACATTATATTGCCGAGGCATTCAAAGACCTTATAGCCATTACAGCTAGTGGAAAAAAAAAATGCTTGTATTTTTTTCCAGCAGTTATAAGCAAATATGGCTTATACGGTTTTGTCACTGGTACAAAATTGTCTAACATAATGATGGACCAAAAAAATTCACCAATTTATTATGATACTCCCTAATGGGAAATTTGAGCTCAGCTCTGTATGTGTTTTCACTTCCCGATATACTGTGGCATGAACAGCCTGTCTTGGGCGGCACTTTGCAAATGGAGTGAAATGCGGCATGACTGCCTCACTAATCTGGAGATCGTGAAAGCCACTGTATAGGTGACACATTAGCGTGATTCACAGCACCCGCTACTGAAAGACCTCCCAGACGACGAACTCTACTCGGGCGCCATTTCATAGCCATCGTTGCTGCACTTCACTTTTCTTCTCACACTTTCACCATACCCTCCTCTGCTTTTCGCCTCATGGTTATGCTGCACCCTCCTCTCCGCTCTCCTCGTCACACGTTCATGCCCAGCTTCACTCTTCATTCGCTTTTATCTTTTGCTGTGCTCGTTTGCTCAGGTACACTGGTGCTCGCCGTAGGAACGGACACCTAAAAATTGTGCTCTAAAGAAATGACATAAAATGTAGATAAACACAAACAGCAGCACATTTCAAGAGCCTGGGGAAAAGCAGATAAATAAAACACAACGACACATCAATGTCAATGTTTCACGCATTCTGCAAATACTTTGTTTGTAGCAGTAAAACATTTGTTGCGCTTTTAATCTTGTGTGAAATAGAATTTTATGTCAAAGTTGTCATGATTACACCTAAATCGACATGAGCCAATGTTGCTGTCTACTTGCCATAGGCAGCTATACGGACAGTGGCTATATTAAGTCTTGTTTCAATTCTGATGAAGCCATCAAGTAAGACACCTTCACAAAGACAGCATAGAAGTCAGAAACGATGCCGGCTACGTTGCTGTCCAAACAAGAGTGGCTGAGCAGGATGCTTGGATACTTGATGGGAAGATCATCAGCACACAAGAAAACATAGTCACACTTTTCTGTGCTCCTAATGCAAGCGAGATTATGTTTTTCATTGGTGCTCATGCGCATCATTAATATAGAGATAATATCTGCTTTTCCTAGCTTTATTCACTAAAAATGTTGCTGTTGCCGTGAGATTACTTACTTTAAGACATCTTCCCATGTCTTCTAGATGGTTCCAGATGCATTCCATTACTTGGGTTCAATCTGTCTCCTTAACTGTCTACGTAGACTGTCTTCGATGCTGGCCAGAATTGGAACACGCCGCAGTGCTAAGACAGATAGAAAACACAAGCATAAATGCATTGCCATAGTTTCTGAACTGGTGCAGGGACACCAGCTCAAAACAGCAACTGCATGTCCTGTGTGTGGATATTGTGTCTGTGCCTTCACTTTCCTTAGCGCTGCTACCGTGCTTCATGATGGCAGTAACCAACTAGTCCAGCTTACAGCAACAGTGGCATGATGCTTGGCCTCCAGGAACCGTACCCTGCACATTCCTCTGCTCCGCTATGGCGTGGACTGCAACAAGTGGCTGCTGAAGGCGGTCTGCGGAGGCGTGGAGATGCGCACCCTCTACCTGGGCCACCAGCAGGCCAAGGCCTGCCTCATCTCGCGGCTCAGCTGCGAGCGGGCAGGCACCCGCTTCAACGTCCGCGGCACCAATGACGATGGCCACGTCGCCAACTTTGTGGAGACTGAACAGGTTAGTGTGATCGTTGTGAAGCAGCTTTGATGTGGAAATAGCTTGTTGTGCAAGGCAGTGTTCAGTGATTTACTGAATAATATTGTTGAGAGACGCAAGGCTTCAGCGATGCTGCAGTGTTGACCACCAACATTTTCGCCGCACTATTCTTGTCATCACAATCCACCATTGCTCTTTCATTCTGCTTGTGTAGCTGCCGGGATGCGTCCTGCGAGATGTGAGATTCAGTGTAGATGGGCAGGGTAAAGCACGCCAAGGTAGACAATCTCAGGACATGTGGCATCATAGAGCTGCACACAGGCTAAGCAGAAAATTAATTCTTTTTATTGGCTAGCCATTACATTGGTAAAGAGTAGCTATGCTGAACTGTGCCATGACCTTATGGGGTATTCCTGCAGGTAATCTACTTGGAAGACCAGATAACATCATACGTCCAGACAAGGGGCTCTGTGCCACTTTTTTGGGAACAACCTGGTGTTCAGGTGAGTATTGGGCTTAACAAAAGACTAGATGATTATGTAGCTCCTATAGCTACCCTGCTTCAAACTTACTTTCTTCAATCTTACTCCCTAACCGAGTAATGATCACTTCACAACTCCTTACGGCTCGTTTATGATCTAGCACTGCCCACTGTCAGGACCTGCTGCTGCTGCAGAATTTGTGTGTAGTTGCGGGTTCAATTTGCACTTGCAAGTGGTTCTCCTGAGCCATGCCGTGCATAGTGCAAACGTTAAATATGCGCCTTTCTTTTACACTGACTTACATGCCACCACTGCTCAAATCAGCATAAGTGAGTTTTAATGTGATGGCAATTATATGGACACTCCAAGCGCATTTCTGCCGTTGGCGTCGTGAGGTCCCTGTCAGGATTGGGGGCTCAATCCCTTCGTCCGTGGTCCTTTGCCAAGATTGGAGTACGGCATGAATTCGAAGGTAGCTGGCCCATGCCGTCGTCCAACTTATTTACGCTGAGATCGTTGATGAAGTGAAGAACTGCTTCTCATCGAGAACGAGGAAAAAGGGGTTTATTTACAGAAAATTAACTCAGTCTAACATGACTGTTTGAGAAAAATAGTATTAGTCCAACAGGACTGCATGAGAGAAGTGAACCAGTCTAACATGACTGCTCAAGAGAAGTGTGTCCAACAATCGCACAACCACAGTTTTTATACACTCGATCCGCTGGTCCTACGACGCGACGGCTGTTCGTTTACACATCACCAACTCGCAGCTGCTCTGAAGACCAGTTTACAGACACAAAGGCACACACATTCCGAAGCCCAAGCGACGGCGTTGAAGGTGGTGCCGTTCCGGAAAATCGACGCCGCTCGAGGGACGCTCGTTGTTTGGCAACATGCGGAACCGTGAGAGCGCAAAAATAAGACGTTCCCGCGGTAGCTTCTTCAGGCGTGTCAAATCAGCGCCGCGTTGAGGAACTCTGGAATCATTGTCCACACACCAAACTCGTCTTGTCACAATGTCGAAGCGGGCTGGAGGAAGGCGGCGGATTCCAGCGCAAAGGTCGCTTCTTTGAACGCCTCGCAGCTGCAGCGGCGGAGAGCGGGAGGTGCGCGTCTTGCACCCCTTGTCGTAATCGGGTGGCAAGGTGACAATCTTGTTGTGCAACCCGCCGTTCTTTACAGCGCCTCCATGGCCCCAAAAGTCTCGACTGTCTAGCGCTGACAACCGCTAGGCAGGAAGAGAACGGCTGCTGGTCAGGGGGGGATTGATGTCTTGGCTCGCAGCGACCACTTGTGCATTGATGTCACCGCCCCAAAACATCCAACAAGGACAGGCAACTGCAAAATGAACCCCACAACACGGCTCTGCGCCGAGATGACGTGCATTGGCTCTCACTTTAGACTCGCTAGGCTTCAAAAAAAAACAACAACAACATAAGTGCAGAAACAAAAAAAATGCTGCATTTCACTATGCCAATTTCTGAAGCAAATTCCTGCTGACAAATTCAGCAATCATGGAGGGAATCCTGCTAAATGAGAGGGGATCTTCTTCGCTTAATAAAATTAACACTAGTAACCCTAAAATTTAGGCGGGACCCTCAAACGCAGAATTCAAATTAGCCTGCTCAAACCATCCGCATTGCTATGCAACTTTCCCTTCTTATATCTAACGGAGAAGTTGTACTCTTGGAGAGTGAGGCTCCATCGGAGCAAGCGGCCGTTTTTGTGTGACATTTGATTGAGCCACGTCAGAGGACAGTGGTCGGTCTCGAAGATGAACTTCGCTCCGTACAAATAACACGACAACTTCTGGGCGGCCCAAACCAAACAAGCGCATTCCTTCTCTGAAGCGCTGTAGGCTTCCTCTCTTACATTTAGTTTACGGCTGGCGTAGAGGATAGGATGCTCCTCGTTATCGTCGCCGACTTGACTAAGTACCACGCCCATACCTCTGTCGCTTGCGTCGCATTGAACTATGAATTCCTTTGTGTAGTCTGGCGCGCGAAGCACAGGGCGAGAAACCAATAGCGTTTTCAAACTTTGAAAAGCGTTCTCTTTGTCCTTATCCCAGTGTACGTTACTCGGTGCTCCCTTTCGGAGGGCGTCTGTTAATGGACTTGCCAATTGTGAGTAATTCGGAATGTACCGTTGATAGTACCCCACAAGTCCCAAAAATGAACGAACGTCCGTTTTCGTGCGCGGCTGAGAAAAATCTCCAATCGTAGCTATTTTCAGCTCAGCCGGCCGTCTCATGCCCTGACCAACAACATGGCCCAGATAAGTAACCTGCGAACAACCAAACCTACACTTTTCCGCTTTCATCGTTAAGCCGGCTTCCCTCAACCGTGAGAACACCTGTTTGAGGTGCGATACGTGTTGTTCCCAGCTGTCCGAAAAAATGGCCACATCATCAAGATAAGGTAAGGCGAACTCCTGCAAGTCCTTTAGGACAATATCCATTAACTTAGAGAAGCTAAACGGCGCGTTCTTCAGCCCGAAGCTGAGTGCGAGAGGGCGAAAAGTGCCTACAGGCGAGATGAATGCAGCATAGCGGCTGGCACTTTCTGAAAGGGGAACTTGCCAGTACCCCCGCACGAGATCTATAGTTGAAATGTATTTAGCAGCGCTAACTCTTTCAATTCGTTCCTCAATGTTGGGTATCGGGTACAGCTGATCCCTAGTGATCGCATTTAACTTCCTGTAGTCAACACACGGACGAGGGTCCTTGTTAGGGGTTTCTACGAGTATTAGCGGTGACGTGTAGTCACTCTCAGCGGGCTCAATAACTCCCAACTCTAGCATGCGCTGTATCTCTGCCTCCATAATCTCTCTCTGTCTTGGAGACACCCTGTAAGGTTTTGATCTTACTGGTTCGGTAGAGGTCAGCTCAATTTCATGCGTTATCAGTTCGGTTCTACCCGGCCGATCGCTGAATCTGTCGAGATATTCCCCTAACACCCCTTTTAGCTCATCTAGCTGCTCGGGTCTTAGAGCATGCGAGCTTACCGAGTGTTCTACTACTTCTTCTAGGCCGATTTCAGAGTTGGAGGTTGCCCTATCCTCCTTAAACTTGGTACCGATGCCATCCGGCTCTTTGACAGTATAGTTAACGACTCCGCTCCGCTCTACATACGGCTTCATCAAATTACAGTGATATATCCTCACTTCCTTCCTGCGACCGGGCATTCTCAAAGCATAGTTGGTATCTGAAAGTTTGTGCAACACTTTAACGGGCCCGTCCCAGTGAACTTCAAGCTTGTTCTTTCTTGAAGGTTTGAGGATCATTACCTGGTCTCCGGCGTTAAACGTACGAAGCCTCGCATTCTTGTCGTAATAGAATTTGGCGTTCTTTTGAGCTAGTGCCATGTTCTTTCCGACTAGTTCTTGGGTTGCGCTTAGCCGTTCCAGTAAATTCAGCACGTATTCAACCACGGTTGGACTCTCCCCTCTTTCCTCCCACATCTCTCTTAACATTCTCAGTGGAGAACGGAGTGTCCTCCCATACACTAGTTCTGCTGGAGAGAACCCTGTCGCTTCATGTGGAACCGTTCGCAAAGCAAACAAAGTTGCCGGCAGACAGTTCTCCCAGTCCTCCTTGTGCTCGTAACAGAGCGCACGCAAAACTCGCTTAAGCACCGAATGCCACCTCTCTACACTGTTTGACTGAGGGTGATAGACAGAACTGTGAATTAACTTTACCCCGCACTTTTGCAAGAATGTGGAAGTCAGTGCGCTCGTGAATACTGACCCTTGATCTGCCTGAATTTCGGCTGGAAACCCAACTCGTGCAAACACTGTCAAAAGCGCGTCTACTACTTCGGTGGAGCTGAGCTCTTTCAAAGGGATTGCTTCTGGAAACTTGGTGGCCGGACACAGCATGGTAAACAAGTACCTGTAGCCTGATTTTGTTTTTGGAAGAGGCCCTACCGTGTCTATTACAAGTCGTCTGAAAGGCTCTGTTATTAAGGGCACTACCTTCAGTGGAGCTTTCCAAGTCTCTCCTGGTTTACCAGAACGCTGGCAGGCGTCGCATGATCTTACAAAGTTTTCTACATCTTTGAAACAGCCAGGCCAGTAGTATTCCATAAGCAATCTTTCCTTTGATTTGTTTATGCCTAGGTGGCCGGACCACCCATTTCCATGACAAAGACTCAAAAGGTCCTCCCTATACTTAGTAGGTATGACTAACTGATCTAAAATCCTACCCTTTCGATCTCTGTAATGCCGATACAACAAACCTCCTTTCTCATGTATCGTTACGTTGCGCCTAGCAATGCCTTCTTTAGCTGTGTTACGTAATTTAGCTAAGCTCTCATCATTCTTTTGCTCAGCTGCCAGTGACTCTCTATCCACGCGTAAGAGTTGATCAAAGTTCTTTGAGGCCGGTGATAATAACGACCCTGTCTCGCTTGGGAGCGCGTCTGCATGCTCTTCCTGCAGGCTAGAACTCTGACACTCTAGTGCTACGCTCTCATTGAGCTGGTCAACTGGCAGGCTCTCCTCAACTGTTCTTTTGTCCGTCGGGCCTAGCTCGGATTCGGGTATTGAAGCTATCCCCTTTTCTGCTTCAGCTGGAGGAGCTTGAGCATTTTCAGCCGAAAGCGCCGCGATCTTACGAGCTTGGCCTCTGGTCAATGCCTGTACTATGCCCTCTCCCAGTTTGAGCCCTCTGTCACGCAGTAACTGATTCGAACGATTCGAAAAGATGTAGGGATACTGCAGTGACAAAAATTTGGAAACTGCAGCCTCAGTCTCTAGCTCCCCGAATGGTCCACTGATTTTGACTTTGGCCATGGGCAGACACACGCTGTGTTCTTCTACAACCTGTTTTATCCATGCTACTTCTCCGGTGAAGTCCTCTACCATCACGTAAGACGGATGGACAATGTCCAGCGTGGCGGCACTGTCTCTTAGCACTCGGCATGGTTTTCCATTAACTTGCAGGTCGTGGAGATATGGACTTAAAAGTTCCATATTCTCATCCTTTTCCTCCACGTAGGAAAAAACTACGCTTGGCTTCTCGCAGTTTACAGCTATATGTCCCAGTTTGTGGCATTTGTAACAGCGAATTGGTCTGACAGATTCGAATTTTCTTTTCTGTTCTTTTTGTGCGGTTTCTCCGTTAACTTTCTCCTCGCTCTTTTCTGCGGGCTTTTCCGCCATGTCTACAGGCTCGGATCGTCTAGCTTGCGCACCCTTTTTGAACGGAAATGGCTTCCGCGGTCCATTTCGACCGTCCCAGTTTCCCTCCTCGGCGTTCAACTTTCTACGGGTTGCGTACTCTTCGGCTAATTCAGCCGCCCTTTCCACAGTGTTTACATTACCTCTATCTTGCACCCACAGTTTCACAGCTTGGGGGATGGTTTTGTAAAACTGCTCTAGACACATGCATTCAATGATCATGTCTCTGCTGTCGTACGCTTCCGCGCTTTTAAGCCACTCGACTAGGTTGGCCTTTAAGCTATATGCAAACTCCGGATAGCCCTCGCTATCTTTCTTGCCTGTGCCCCTAAACCTTTGCCGAAAAGCTTCGGCTGAAAGGCGGTATTTCTTCAGGAGACTAGCCTTAACTTTTGCATAATCATATGCATCCTGCACACTCAATCTGGCGATTACTTCCGCCGCCTCACACGGCAACATAGACAGCAACCGCTGTGGCCATGTACTCGGGCCGAAGTTCATCTTTTCGCAAGTCCTTTCAAAATTGCTTAGGAACAATCCTATGTCGGTCCCGACCTCAAATGGCTTTAATAGCCTGTCCATGCGGTACGATTCTGCCTCACTTGATCGTCCCAGAGCGCCTTCACTTCCTTGAGACATCTCCAAACGTTTGCTTTCAAGTTCCAGTTGCATTTTTCTTAACTCGCGATCTTTATCGCGTTCCTCCCTTTCTTTATCGCGTTCCTCTCTCTCTCGTTTTTCTCTTTCTTTTTCCCGTTTCTCTCTCTTTTTGAGAAGTTCCAATCCCATTTCAATATCTTGCTCACTGGCCTGATTGGAAATTAGCTCCAATAATTCCGATTTGAGCATTTCCTTGCGTACATCTAGGCCCAGTTCCTCACCAACAATCAACAACTCGTCTCTCAGCAGTGTCCTTAACTCCATGACTGCTGCTTTACTGCCTTGGTTCTGCTCTCTAAATCTAGCTAGGAAAACACAACCTAGCTAACACACAACAATCTAGCTTCCCTACTGTTCTAAACAGAACAACCACAAAATGAAGCCTAGAGAGTCAAAGCAAAAACCAAGCACTCACCACAGATACAGCACCATGTCGCAAAGTCCATCCCACCGCTGCCACCAGTTGTCAGGATTGGGGGCTCAATCCCTTCGTCCGTGGTCCTTTGCCAAGATTGGAGTACGGCATGAATTCGAAGGTAGCTGGCCCATGCCGTCGTCCAACTTATTTACGCTGAGATCGTTGATGAAGTGAAGAACTGCTTCTCATCGAGAACGAGGAAAAAGGGGTTTATTTACAGAAAATTAACTCAGTCTAACATGACTGTTTGAGAAAAATAGTATTAGTCCAACAGGACTGCATGAGAGAAGTGAACCAGTCTAACATGACTGCTCAAGAGAAGTGTGTCCAACAATCGCACAACCACAGTTTTTATACACTCGATCCGCTGGTCCTACGACGCGACGGCTGTTCGTTTACACATCACCAACTCGCAGCTGCTCTGAAGACCAGTTTACAGACACAAAGGCACACACATTCCGAAGCCCAAGCGACGGCGTTGAAGGTGGTGCCGTTCCGGAAAATCGACGCCGCTCGAGGGACGCTCGTTGTTTGGCAACATGCGGAACCGTGAGAGCGCAAAAATAAGACGTTCCCGCGGTAGCTTCTTCAGGCGTGTCAAATCAGCGCCGCGTTGAGGAACTCTGGAATCATTGTCCACACACCAAACTCGTCTTGTCACAATGTCGAAGCGGGCTGGAGGAAGGCGGCGGATTCCAGCGCAAAGGTCGCTTCTTTGAACGCCTCGCAGCTGCAGCGGCGGAGAGCGGGAGGTGCGCGTCTTGCACCCCTTGTCGTAATCGGGTGGCAAGGTGACAATCTTGTTGTGCAACCCGCCGTTCTTTACATCCCACATAAACTCCAAGGGCGATTGGACCGTGGCCGCACGCCCTACGCTGTATGTACGAATGAAAGCTTGCAAGTGGAGATAACTGTCACAACTCAATTTCACCCGTGCAAAAGGGACAAATGCGAAGAGGAAGCGTGCCATCTTCTCTCGCGCGTGACACACCCAAGGTGCAAGGTGCAAGGGGGCGGCATTCTTTCTGGCTGAAACTGTACCTGTGGTGGCTGCACATAGTTGCGCAGTCATATGTTGAGAACAACCTGCGTTGGGGGCACAGTCTAGGTACTTCGGCTGCTCATAGCTTTGTGCACGATGTGTGTCCTTGACGCTCGCTTTGTGTTAAAGCGATAGACAGCACGAATGTCACTTCACTTGCTGCTGCTGTCGCGGTTCCGAACGCCAGCGCTTTGACAGCTAGTGTCTACAGTCATCAAGTGCGATGTGTTCATCTTTGCTGTGCGCATTGACACCATGCTTATTAATTTAGTAAGCAAGCGAATGTTTACAAGTTGATATGGCCGGTAAAAGTACTATCTTTATCTGCTAATTTGCTATTGCAATCAATGCTTTGCCTTTCGTGCAAAACTGCGTCTTTCTTCCATAAGAAAACCCAATAAAATCTACCAAACTGCTTTTCATTTTATGCTGAAATCTTACATGTAAGTGACTTTTAGTTATCATCAGTGGTTGATTACAATTTATCAATGACAAACTGAAGTCATCAGAGCCGCTACTGCAGTGGTGTCATTAATCCTGTTCAACGTTTGCATTATTTTATCACCTGAAAAAGCTCTATTTGGGCACCTTAAAACACTAGCCTATCACTTATGCCTGCTGTGTTTTTATAAATAGATGGGAACAGAAAACAATAATTTGTTACGCGTATAGTACTTAGGGGCTCATTTTAAGGGGCATTAAGGAGAAAAGTCATTTCAGCTGTAGGAATAAATTACCGTTCTACAATACCAGAAAAGCCACTCTTACCATGAGAAGAGTACCGGTAAACGAGAAAATAGGGTAAAAGCGAAAATGTGGGTGGTGACACAATCTTTAAGTTCCCGCATTAGCTCACCGTGATGTCAGATATTTTGACGGCATCTTCTCAGGGCTATTGATAACTTTTTATCGGTACAGGTGGATGGCAGCGTCTTCTAAAAGAGGCTAAAACTAAAATTGGTGTGTTTCAAAATGATTTACCAATCCACAATAGCCTCAATACTAAAAAAATACTTTTGTGACCTGACCGCTGCTGAGGTCTAAATGTGAAAGTAATAAAAGGAGAATTTTGACCTTCATTTCATTTTCTAGTAATCTACCCCTTATGTTGAAATTAATGAGCATAGAGTTTTGAAAGAATGCTTCATCCATTTGTGTGGTAATACATGAGTGGTCAAATTAATTTCAAACCCTCCATTGTGGCACAACATCTGATGTTACATCCTTTTTCATGGTCTCCACAACTTAAAAGATACGTCCCGTTTGCTGCCTCTTTGCAGGTTGGTTCTCACAGAGTCAAGATGTCTAGAGGCAGCGAGGCGTCGGTGCCAGCATTTGAAAGGCACGTTGGCTTCCTGATTTCACGACCCACTTGCTTCAGCTTTCTTGCCCAATATTCAATGTATTGATTTTCTCTTATCATTGAGAATGCAGTTCCTGTGCTATTTCAAGACCCCTCTCTGACATCATTCACTTCTCTTTCCGAAGGCACATGTCCATGATCAAGGAGCGTTACGGTGATCAAGTCATCATAAATCTTCTTGGCTCGAAAGAAGGAGAAACAATGCTTACACAAATGTTTCAGGTATGATATGTGTGGCATCTTGTGTTTTGGTTGCTAAATGTGTTGACTGCCAGCATCACGCCACGCCCAACATTGTGCTGTGCCGTGTTTCCTTTCCTCCTGTTGAAATAAAAGTAGTCTTTGTTTGGTCCTCGTTAATGGAAGACCTATGCTTCTTTCTGTGGTGCTCCACACTCCGGCCATTATGCCTGCCCTGTAAGCCTGCCCCTCAGCCGGCGTCGTCCGATGCCGCCGCAGCAACACTACAAACTCACTTCTAATGAAGTTGAGTTTGTCCAAATAGCTTAGAACGTATCATAATTTTGTTCTTAAAACAGTTCATTTAGATGAAGTACCTTACAATGTAGACATTCACTTGATGTGGGCATGACTGTAAAATGACGAAGTGGCAGAGCTTCCATAATGTTCATTTAAGGCTTTTCATACCAGGAACCAGGTTTGTGTGAAGATTGACAGATCTTGGATGTCTGTGGTTTCGAAGTTCACACGATCACCAGGAGTGGTCACAGCAGTGCTGTGAATATCTTGGAATAGTTATTGTGTGACGCAGTATTTGAGGTTTTGCACTTACTGGGTTACTGGGTTGAATAAAGCAGAGTAACAAATGAGAGTTGTGTTGTACAACTCCTTTTGTAGAGACATTAGATCATTTGAGTATGCTATCATGATGTGGAATCTAGGGCTTTTGTTATCAATGTATCAAATGTTTTCTTCTTTTTGTGCTTAAACGTGCAGCACCACTTGAAGGCATCTCGGCGCAAAACATCCATGGTGTCGTTTGATTATCATGCACTATGTCGCGGCGGCCGACAAGACAATCTGATTCACCTCAAGAACCAGATTTCGCCGCACCTGACCAGTTTTGGCTGCTTTTACTTTGACGGTAGCAATATCATCATGTGAGTACAACACCGCTGCCACTTTTTTATTGTAGGGTTCAGTTTCTATTCAGTCAATTCCTCATTCACTCACTTGCCTCAACTTACTATTTTCTTTTAAGGCTATCTGACTCCAGTATTAATAACTGTAAAAAACAAAGGTACCTTTGTGTGCTAAAGTATTAGACTCTACCCAACCTCTGCTTTTGCCCTAAATTCTGTCTTCTAGTAATGATGTCATCGTTGCGTTTACTTGAGGATATTCTTCATCTGTACAACTATGGCTTGGCAAGACTATAAGGTAGATGTACCAAACTGATGTGCAATGATGTTTTTTAAGAATTAGGGATCTTTTGCACCGTGTAGTACCAGTTAAATCTATAGCATATTCCATGTTTGAGTGAGACAAATATAAAGTCTTACACCCGTATTCAGAAATGCATTTTAACTTGAAACGCATGCTTGTCTTGAATTAAATTATGTCTGTTGTGAACACGCCAAAGGAAATGCAATGACTGTCTTGGGCACATTCACGTGACGCGCCATTTATATCAAGTTAAGCATGGGCTTCAAGTTAAGATGCATTTCTGAATAGGGGGGTAAGTGTGAGAATGTTTACTTGTCTTTAAGAATCTTTCATTTGGGTGATCTTGACATTCCGAAATATACGAGTGCTTTCACAAACTTCAAGATGAAAAATTGGTAGAGGGTTTCTTATAAAGAAATTTGTAAATTATAACAAGAGCCATTTTGCCCAAAACTGACATCTTGCAGTCTAGTTCTCCCCCCCCCCCCCCCCTTTTTCATATGTATTACAGCAAAATGAGTAAATATACTACTTAAACATTTTTTTTTGTATTTGTCTGTGTACAGATGCAGTGTAGTGTAGACATCAAAACAACTATATATTCAGCAGCAATTTCTAGTAGCCAGCAATCAGTGTTTGCTTCTATTCCTCATTTTGTCTCTAGCTTTTGATTAGGTCATCCTGATGATGAAAGAATTGTTTCTGCTGGCTAGCTTGCTTATGGAAACATCTGCTGAATTCTTCCCTCTAACCTATGGAAACCAACATCAGCTTTGAGAAGCTTTGTACTACATCAGCAAACTCAAAAACAAATGTGTGATTAGTGAATGTTCTCAAACCATAGCATTGTATTTTAGACAAGACAGGGATGTAACTTTAGCTTGGTGCAGATAAACAAGAAAAAGTGGTAAGGGGTTTTCTGCACTAGCCTTCTGTTTCTTAAGAAGAAGCATATAAACGTTCAAGCTTTTATTGGCAAAGTGTACCGCTGTGCCTGCTGCAAATCTGCCACCTATTGCTTAGCGTTACCTTTGTAGTTGTTCACCTGTATTACCTGTTGTACTTATTAGGCGAAAAAGACAAAAGTCTGTGATTGCCAGTCGGAATAACAGCAATAACGTTTTCATGATAACATCTCCAATCAAGTCATTCCGAGATTTCTTGAGCTTTGAAGACTAAATTTGATGACATAAAGCATATTTAATTTGAAACCACGCTTCATTACCTCTGGTGCTCTGTCTCTCACATATTCTGTCCTCAGTCGCTTAAAAAACATGTCAACAGTGCTCTACCATACCACGTTGCTTTTCTATTTCCTGAATACATCTGGGTTCATGAAACCACATTCTACGTATGAAGGGACAAGTCTAGACATTTCGAATGGATATCGCAACTAGAAGACTAAATAGTATTCCTTGCTTTCTGATTGAGCCATTGTTCTGAGTTTATTTGTGTTCAACTGAAGGTTTGTAAAGTTCTCCAGTTGATTTATGTGTCCTCCAACAGATCTGTACATACCCAAATAAGTATTTGGATTTGGCATTATTAATGTTTGAATCTTGGAGCATTGGAATATGCCACAATTTAATTGAACAGTAAATGCATCATAAAATAAAGGAACCAAGAAGTGAACAAGTCATTACACGGCAGTGGTCAGGCACCTTGCATTTTCATCACTATTCTAGAGTGAAATCCTAACTGCTATGCACCACTTGTTGCAAGTGAACAAAATGAATGAGTTTCTCACTTTTTTATCGTCCCCCCCCCCCCCCAGGCGACAGACTGGAACATTCCGCACAAATTGCCTCGACTGCCTTGACAGAACAAATTGTGTGCAGACGTTTATTGGCCTTGAGGTAAGATATTGTACTGTGCCATGTTCACCATTGTTTCTACTGTTCGGCACATACTGGTGACATCATCTTTAGTGCAGATGTAGCACCACTCTCTTATCACCGTTTATCTGCCTGTTGAAGGGGTTGTTCGGTGATATGCAATAAATGCAGAGGTTTAAGGTGCTTTGTATTTTCTTGTAACCAAAACAATGTGTGCATACTTTTACCTGCAATAACAAGTTATACTTAGTGTTGCACTGGTCTTGTCTGGTGTTCTTGTCCAACACCTTTCATGTGTCATATGGGTTTCCATGATATGTGATCACTTTTTTATAGAGAAAGTTATAGCTTGTGTTTTTACTGTTTCTTGTCACCTTGTCTAAATTCTATTGTGTGGTATGGATCTAATCGCTAGAGCGCACGCACACACACACACACACATAAAATGTGGAAAAGGCTTAAAAGTGCACACCGCAATCTGTCTCTCAGCAGCAGCTGTTATTTGCTGAGTGAATGTTCGTTGGCACCACAGTATTACACCTCAGAAAACACAGTGCCCACACCAATGTACGTAAGTGTTTGCACCTTGGTCGTGCAAGTTTTTCCAAATGTTACTGGAGCAGCACTAAGGAGCAAGGGTACATATGGCAGAGAAAGTTTGCAGGCGAGAACTGAAATTACTATCGCAAGTCCTGTAATTTGCAGTCTTTTTCGAAGAGCTTTTATTTATTTATATATATTTTTTTCAGGCATCAACAGACCACCAATACTTCTATAAAAAAGTATTAATTCTCTACTTCTGGGTGAAAATTAATGCCACATGGCTTGGCTGAAAACACAATGTCACATATGGCTTGTTTCCTCTTGTGTGCCCGGTAACAGCTGCTAGCCGAGAACAAACGCTGCCTACTGAGTGTCCGCATTCTGATGTGCTTCAAGAATGCAAGAATCAAGGAATTAAGGGACAGCTGGGATATTGCATACCACTCTTGGCATGGGAATTTAAAAAGCACGAGATGTTATTACGTATGCTCCAAACACCATTTTCGTGCCATCCTGCTTTGCTCACTATAGGTCTATCAAAAGCAACCTGCTTACATCTAAGGTAGCTCTTTTCCTGGTGTATGATGTTGTATAGCTCTTGAAATCGAACTGTTCGCTTGGCCTCATGTGACTGGTCTGAGACACATTTTTGCTGATGTAAGCACTGTTCTGACCAATTGCATGAGGTCATAAGATCATAAGACCGCCATAACATCGAGCCCCAGGTTCTAGGTTGCTAGATAATCACTTTATGTCTTCGTCTGGATTCACACTCTATTTGTTCTATCACAACCCATCTCCTCATGCATGCTTTTATAATAGTGGTTTGTAACATGTAACATTCCAGTTGTAGAAGCACGTGTGTGCATTCCATCTGCATAAAAAGGCTCTGCAGAAAAGGAAGCTATTTTCGTGTGGTAGAAGGTTTCCAGTGTGCAGTATCATTGATGGAGTGTACCTGTTATCCTTGCATGTTGTCTTCTTTATCTGTCTCCCTTTCTAAAGCACAACACATTAAATATGGCATACTGAAGGAGCCACTGCCTAAATGTATCTCACTTGGTTAACATTTGATCGGGCCACTTTACAGGTTCTAAGCAGCCAAATAGCCTGTCTGGGTCTTCAAGACAAGCAGCAAGTGGTGTCCAGGTTCGTGGAAGTCTTTCGCCAGATGTGGGTCCAGAACGGCGACCAGGTCAGCAAGATCTATGCTGGCACTGGTGCCTTGGAAGGAAAATCTAAGGTGAGGCAGTACAAAGGCACTGCTTGCATGCGTTAGAGTACTGCTATGTCACAGGGATATAGCGATCACTACTGGTCACTTTCAGACAGGGTTGAACAACTGTACTTGGTGGACGTATCTTGAGAAAGTGCTTTGGTTATCGCTTTTTTTTTTTTTGAGAGAGGGCAGGAAAACACAGGCAGGGAACATAATGTGCGTTGTGTTCATTTTCTGCATCTGTTGTGCTTTCATCCTCTTATACATTGAGAAATACCAAAAGCAAGACAATAAGTATGCCATGATGAAACGCAAAGCAAGTCACTGTTACCATAAGCAGATCTGGGCAACACAGGAAGGATATGCGGTTGAACATTGTTATAACAAGGTATCACCCGACAGCAAAATTGCTTTCGTTGTTTCCGATATTCACTATAAGCATACTTTCGTTACATGCTGATATCAGCAATAAACGTTATATGTTTATTTACTTCATCATATCCTATACTTCATTATATCCATGTTCGTTATATATCAAGATTTGACTGTAAGAAATATGTGGGCAGCGGTGCCTCCCTGAAATTCATGCACGAATTTCTCACCATGACGTCCAATTTTTATGGCACCTGCACACCTGCCAACTCTTTTGGTGTTTTTTTCTTTGTTTTTTTTGTAATGTTTATGAATTTTTAATTGTCCTAAGCTTTTACGATGTTTCATCAGTGATTACAAAAAATCTGCTCCGCGAAAAAGTTCCACTCGTTAGTCTTTCAACCTTCCCTTGGAAGTCTTCTGATGGTGAAAGGACGCCAGAGCAAGATTATACAAGCAAGTTCCTGAAGCAGGTGAAATCAGCAATAGCATAGTTGCTGAAGAAGTCAGTGTGATCTAAAAACAATACGTTGCTTGTCAGTCTCAGTGGTCAGTCATCCTTGCTGCAATGTTTGAAGCACCTTGTGTGCTGCGTCTAAAGGTAGATCATCGTTAATAAAGTGAATATGTATTCCACAAGAGGCATTTGCTCAGGGCAAGCTTTAATGAAAAACGAGTACTACGCGTTCTTCCTCACCGTCCTCCTTCGTGTCTTGTTGGCGAGATTTTACGAACACTCAAGTTCACCAGTTTGCAGGTACGCGATCTGCTTGAAGCTAGCTAATCACTCACCAGTGAAGAGGGATTGCACTGCATCTGAAATGTCGCGGCAACTGCGCAGCTGAAGGACGGCTCCCGGTCGATGGTGCGCACCATCCAGAACAACCTGCTGGACAGCAGCAAACAGGAGGCCATTGACGTGCTGGTCCTGGGCAGTGCTATGTGCAGCGAGCTGGCCGACAGGGCAAGGGCCCTACTTCCCACTGCCATGCTGCACCGTGAGTGGATGTATAAGAGAGCCATTTCTCTTCCCTCCCCCCCCTCTCTCTCTCTCTTCAACCGCTGTGGTGTGCCAGTGGCTATGGCGAGTGGATGTATAAGAGAGCCATTTCTCTTCCCTCCTTTCCCTCCCTCCCCCACCTCTCTCTCTCTCTCTCTCTTCAACCGCTGTGGTGTGCCAGTGGCTATGGCATTGCCCTGCTGAGCTTGAGGTTGCAAGTTTGATTACGGCCGTGGGGGTCCCATTTCAATGGGGGCAAAATGCGAAAGCACTCACATACATAGGTGAAGTTAAAGAATCCCAGGTGTTCACAATTGATCCGGAGTTCCTCGCTACAGCGTGCCTCATGGTTTATGCCACATGTGCACAGGTCTCCCGAGCTTGTACTTCTAACAGCGTATATGCTTCCAAATGAGAGTACAGCCGAATCGAAAAGTTTTCAGAGCACGGATTTAGAGAAAAAGCTAAATTTTGTTGCATCTTCATCGCTGGGCATGGAATTCACGGGTTAGTCGCCGATTGTGTCACGTGCAGAGGACTCCCAAGGTTGTTCTTGTGACAGCAGATACTTCAAAAAGAGAATACAACTGACCAGAAACATTTTTTGAGCACATATTCTGAGAAAAAGCTGTATTTTGTCACATCTTTGCCATAGAACCTGGAATTCAGGAGTGCAGCGAGACAGTTGCATGGAGAGAAATACAAGTACATTAAAGTTCTTACTTCTGGGGAGGACGTGCTATCACCGACAAAACTTGATCTTCTTGTGAATACCACACTACAGAAATTTTTGCGGTTTGGGTTGCTTAAGATTAATGAGTTTGTGAGGCTTTAATGTTGGCCGAGTTGGTAATCTATTGTGTTGTAAATATTTAGCAGTGTAATCTATGCTGTTGTGTTTGTGGATACAGATGTGCTGTGCTATTTTTCTTTCATTGTTTATGGCATCTCTGACTTCATTTTTATCAAGTGTGTTGTTGTTATCACTGATTGGGTGGTTGTCTGGCATAAAATGTAGTTCTCAACCTTTTGGAAGTAGCAATGTCTGTGTTGTTGCCTGTTCCTCCTTTTCTCAAACGTAGTTAGCACTAATATATACAATAATTTGAGCTGCTAAAAATGCGGGACTGCTTGAGCAGTTCAGTAAGAATTGACTATTTCAGTTGTGAGCTTTAAAGTGGCAGAATACGTCTGCGGTTCATGTGGTTCCTATAAAGAAATATGGTCGCAAGAGTGAGCCTCCCACATGATACACTTGGCTTTCTAGGCACTCCTTCTCGTGCCACCATTTCTTTTCCGCTGAAATTCTAATAGGCCTGCTGCAGCCCTAGTTTACACGTGCTATTTTCATTTGGCTGCCTTGTAAAGATCACCAAGTCATTATAATCAGATTCAGCCAAGAGTACCACAGCTGTGCAAACAACCCTGGGATAGTTTTGTACGATGCCTTTTCGATTGTGCCGTTTAAGTTCCGAGTAGTTACCTACGGGTATTAAGATTAATGGTGGGTGAAATGTTAATGTTAACTTGTCTTCCTTACTGGTACGGTGTGCTGCTGGCATGGCATTGCTAAAGGTTGGGCTATAGCCTTGTGGCACTCTGGCCATACTTGGCCCTTGTGGGGGACAAAAAAAAAAAAAAACACTTTATCATCATTGTTGTGCTACAGCCCTAATCTTTGGACTTTTGTCTGCTCCTTTCATTCTAATACTCCATAAAGATTGTCATTCATCATTATCATTATCAAATTACTACTACTACTACTGTGTAAATGACTCTGAAGCATTTTGAGGGATGCCTTTTAGAATTTGTGGTTAAAATTGCATGTGTTGTGAATCAAGCGCAGTGCCACGTGAAATGTTGATGACTCATCTCGGTGTGGTGTGTTGTGGTGTTGTGCCCCAGTGCCCCCCAGTGTACTGAGGGCCATGTGCAGCCGGCAGCTGGAATACACCATTCCCCTGAAGGTCCGCATAACAGTGGCCACGTGGAATGTGAATGGGGGGAAGCACTTCAACAGCGTTGTCTTCCGCAACCACCCCATGTCGGACTGGCTCGTCGACAATAGCTCTGTTGGCGGAGGATGTGGTGAGCACGTCGCTACGATGGCGACTGATCAATTTTCCAATTTTGCAGTCTTTCCAAAGCACTGCTTGTCCTATCGAATGGCATGTTGTACCATGTGTCTGCTTAAGGGAAAGCTTCTTTACTTAAAGAAGGACAAATTTACTGCTGTATAGATGAATGCACATTAAGGAATATATACACAGGTGATCCTTTAGTAAGTACCAGCTAGGCTGGGGGCATGTTCTTCTGGAGTACTTTATTTAAAAGCTTCATGTTAAAGGAAGCCTTTCCTCATATTGTTGTTTCAGGTGCTTTGCCTGCATATGCAATTTGGAGGGGCAGGATAACGATATAGGTTTTCAGGCAGTGGCAGCCCTTTTTTGGTGTAATCATTTTATTTATTTTTACCCTCAGGACTAATTGGCTTTACCGAGATTAGTAGGTTCTTATACAAAGCAATTGAAAAGAAAGCAGTCAACATAGCTAAGTTGTAGAAAAAAAAGCTTCTAATTTTATAATGTCGGCTAAAACTTCATGAAACTTGGAGTTATAATTATAGGTGGCAACTTCAGCGGGAAGCTGGTTCGAATTCTGTGATTTGCAAGGCAAAAAATGTATGCAAAAGTTCTTTGTCTTGCACGATGGGTGCCTACTTTGTAATGATTATCAGTGCTATTAGGATGTGTGCTATGGAGAAAGGAGTAGTTGGTCATTAGACAAAATAGTGCTGATACAATTCGTAGAACAGCGTTAGGCAAAAAAAAACTTTTTGTAAAGTGCTAAATAGGGAAGTCTTCATAGCAGAAATGTTCATGATTCGGTATCTAATTAGAGAATATGATATTAACAGAGTTATTCTGTTATCCAGTTGATTGGAAGTCACTATATTGTCATAGTTGGATCTAATTACTAATTTGCTTTTTCTCCTTAGCCCTCGTCGATGTCAGCCACCAAGTGGACTTGACAGCCACAGACATTTACGCCATCGGCTTTCAGGAAATAGTTGACCTGAATGCGCAGAACATTGTTAATGCGAGGTAAGTAAATGAGAGTGCATTTTCAGACGGTTTTCCATGTTTGAATTTGTTGTGTATCGTGAGAGCAAAATGGCGTTGTGTGTTCAAGTTGTTGATTCCTTGATGGAGGGCTAATATTTCTTCGACCGGAATGTTTTTTTTTTTTTTTTTGGAAGAGCCAATATAATCCTTCTTTTGCAACATTACAGTTGAATGGATGGCAACTTCCCCTATCAGAATAAGCATTTTAAAGGCCTAATGTTTATGTCCAATCAGAGTAGTGTATTAGTTAGTGTTTTGTAGCACGAAGATAACGTTGTTTTTTTTCTTCTCTCCCTCTTTTCTCGCTATACTTTGGCAATCACTTGGTTGAGAAAGCATGTCATCATAATATGAACCACGCTTCAAATGTAATGCATTTCCTTTCTGTGCTTCTGCGTTGGAAGGCGTTAAGAAGCATATTTATTTGGATTCTGAGCTTTGTGAGGAAGGCCTTTCGAAGTCGTAGAAACAAATCCATGTGCACATGACAAGGCGCAAATCTGCGCGCAAGCAAAAGCACAGTAAATAGAAAAGGGTGTCTCTATGTCAGCATGTAGCAGCACGTAACCCTCTTAGTTACAACAGTACTTGCCTGCATGCAAATGCAATTATATGCAAATGCAGCTTGCACTCTCATCCTAGTGCACCGTGGTTTCAGCATGGCAATCTCTTGCCACTAAGCATGCCTGTGCGTATGCAAGGTTCATGCATCGACATTCCTTGATGTGGCACATTTCATGTTGTGCAATAATGAAAACTTCTACTTTAAGCCTGTGGCTGTGATTCGATTTTGCATTTGTAGTCTGCCTTGTAATATCACCATTTAAAAAAGTTTCTCAAGTTTCGAATTGGCTCTGTGATGCATCATACTGATGGTCACCGTTTTCTTGGGGAAGTATGGTGCCTTGGTAAGTCTTCACTTGGATCAGAATCAAAAAAGGAGATTATAGATTATTTAAATTGGACGAGAATGAATGTGTCATCGATATTAATGAGTTCAAAGCACAGACGTGTAGATATTGAGTTGCACTTCAATATTGCCATAGAATGTACAGTATGCCCTCATTATAACGAAATCGCATTATTAAAAATGCCCCTTTGTTCGAGGTTCTTCAAGTTCTCGCATTTCTGTGACTCTCCCGTAGCTCCTCCGCTTTTAACGCAATACTGCTTATAAAGTTATAATTAAGCAAATTTTCTGTCCAGATTATTTCATTACGAGGGTTTACTGCATGTAAAACATGTGCATTCTACTACTTATTGTTTTGAAAAGTGCTCTCTGTAGCTGTTTGTTGCGACTCCACTGGCAGAGTCGGGTGACAGCTTGTGTTACCTTCAGCCAAGGAACTCCCACGTTTCTTTGCTATAAGTCACAATCCATGAATAAGTAAAGTTCCGTGCCTCTTCTAAATACTTCTGCGGGGCTCTTTAAATGCAGTTAAGAATGCGCAAGACAAACTTAGCCTGGCTTCTGAAAAAAAAAAAAAAAGCACCTATCTGTGACCTAAGGTTTATAAGCCAGACTGCACATGTACGTGATTTTTTATTTTTTTCTGTGTTTTCGTGTGTGGACAGATGTTTATGAGCCTGGCTTCTGTGTCAATTTCGCTAACTTGCACAATGGGCAACGTCCAACATCTTAAAATGCAATAGCATTACACAGGACAGTCAACGGCCTTCGTTGATGATGTCGACACGAAACTTCCAGCTGGTCGATCTCAGGGGCAGTTGGAGGCAATCAAAGGTGTGGGAGCACTCATCCTGATACTAGTGTATGGTGTACGTCATCGCAAGGGTTTCAGTGCAACAGAGGTTGCAGGATAATTGCGGTGTTTAATTGTGCTTTTAGCATGTTAAACTGCAGTCATGCTGTTGTGTTACTGGTGAACTACTCACAGTGATGTGTAATAACCACTGTGGTAGAGACATATATAGATGACACGCTATAAATAAACTCAGTCAGTAGATATACGGTTTGTGAGAAGTAGGTGGGCAACATTGCTGGATCAAGGTCGTAAAGAGTTAGTAGGTAGTACCAGTAGATTGTAAGATCTGTTTACAGATAACTTTGGAAGGGGGAGGTAGTTAGAGGTAGTTAGGTAGTGCAGTGTGCCAATTTCTGTCTCCTTTCTTCTCTATACTCTACAGGTACCCGCCATGCTGGCGTAGTCGTTTTGGCGTTGCGCTGTTAAGCCCAAGGTCGCGGGATTAAATCCCAGTGGCGGCAGCTGCATTTTGATGGGGGCGAAATGCAAGAAAATTGCCGTGTAATGTGCGTTGGATGCACGTTAAAGAACCAGAAATGATCAAAATTAATACGGAGTCCCACGCTGTAGTAGGCCTCACCTTGGCACATAAGACTGTGGAACTTAATTATACTTTAATACGGTGCAGCTCATCCAGCCAGAAGGAGTGGATGGTGGAACTCCAGAAGACCATCAGCCAGAAGCATAAGTACGTGCTGCTCACGTCCGCGCAGCTGGTTGGTGTCTGCCTTTTCATCTTCGTGCGGCCTGAACATGCCTCCTACATCAGGTCAGTCTGTTGCAGAGCCTCTCTTGCCTGCTTTAGCTCAATTTGTTGGTTTAGCCTGTGAGTTGTCTAAAAAGTTTTTTATGACTTGGGGCCATCTTGAAGTACTGCCACAACGTTTCCGACTTGCCTATTTATTGCACTAAATGAAAGTCCAAGCCCTCTTAATCTTTAGAAAAATACGTTAGAAAATTCCTTTTCGATTTTCAAATTCCTTTTTCATGCACACATACTTTATTAATGGTGCTTCTGTGATGTCAGTTACCTCTTATAAGTATCTCAGCCTTCGCCTATCAAATAAACTTTCTCAACATTTGCATATTGACTATGTTACTGGTAATGCTAACCACATGCTTGGGTACTTACACCGTAATTTTAGCTCGGCCCCTTCCTCGCTGAGGTTAACTCTTCGCAAAATATTAGTTCGCTTCAAATTTGAGTGTTCTTCAGCCATTTAGGATCTGACTCAGTCTTTATTAGTTTCTACTCTAAAAGGTACTAAAAACTGAGGTTCATGCTTTATCTTGTCTAGTTATTCTCACTACACAGGTCTCTCATGAATGAAACGAACTCTTATCATGCCGTAAATGTTCCCGTCTCTGCCTCTTTCACAAAGTTTTTCATCTGAACCCCGTATTAAAAGAAATGCTTTTTGCCCCTCCGTCTTGTATTTCATCCCGCACTGACCACAGCCTTAAAGTCGGGGTGCGATTGTGCCGCACAAACCGTTACAATGACTCACTCATCCCTAGTACAAGCACGGACTGGAATCGCCTTTCTGCATCACTGTCTCTACCAACTTCAAGACTGCTGTTCAGAATGCGTTTTGTCAACATTTTGGTTGTTTTTTACTGCATTATTTTTTGTTCTTGACTGCACTCCTTTCTTTAATTTCTTCTGGCCTTGAAAGCATGTAGAATAAATAAATAAATAAATAAATAAATAAATAAATAAATAAATAAATAAATAAATAAATAAGGCATATGAGGGTTAACGCTGTCTTATACTCATTCTGATGTGTGTTTCCTCCAGGGACGTGGCAGTGGACACGGTAAAGACAGGCCTGGGTGGAGCAACGGGAAACAAGGGTGGTGTGGCCATCCGCTTCCTCTTCCACAGCACCTCGTTGTGTTTTGTATGTGCCCATTTCGCAGCAGGACAGTCTAAGGTGTCCGAACGAAATGCAGACTATGCCGAGATTACACGCAAGGTCACCTTCCCCATGGTGAGAACTTGTGGTTCTTGGGTTTGTTGCATTTGTTGGCACTTGCTAATGAATGTCTGTCTATTTTTAGTGCTGTCAAAAAATAATAATAATAAAAATAGAGCTATGGATTGCTCCAAGGAAGATCTCTTGTGCCACCCAAAGCTGGTAGCTGCCGTGATGGAAGCAAAAGTAGCATGGTGGATGGATGATGGATGACAGCACGAACTGTAAAACAATGACAGTGTGACAACTCATATATATTGCACACGTAAGATTGAATCCTGGCTCGGGACAAATAGTTTTCTTTTCTGCTGACTTCTGCCAGAGAAAATATTACAAGGATAAACAAGATGATAATATTGAAGAACACGAAAAAGTTGGAAGAAGTGCTGTTAACGGGTGTCTCCAAAAATGTCAAGGAGAGCACACCTGTATGGTTTTGTATGGAAAAGAAAATGCAAAGACAGGTATTATAGTGCTGGGAGCTGTCATTACTGCAACATTGTGTCCACTCCATGAGTTTGTGAGGCTGCCATATGCTGCAAAGCATTGAAGAAGTGCAGTATCTCAAATATGTGATGGCACTGAGGATAAAATGCTCTGGGCTCTTGACAGTGATAAGAGAGAGTGATGACTGAGAATGAGCGAGTTATGCTGAGCCCATGACTTCCGTGACTCAGATGCAATGATATATTCATTTTTTCAAATGAGCACAAAGCAGCATTACTTTCTGACTTTCAAAAAGATTTGTTATGTTAGCAGTCAAGGGCAGTGCAATTAAAAATTTTTGAAATACGGCCAGAGTGCATTTTACGATTGAGAGTGCTTGAGAATTGAGTAGATACGGTGCACGGTTTGATGTCCTGCAAAAAAGTATTGCAGGATGGTGTTTCTGAGTAAGCGTCACCTCTCTCGTGACACCGCTGTGTAGGGGAGGACATTGAATTCCCACGACTACGTCTTCTGGTGCGGGGACTTCAACTACCGGATGGACTTGGAGAACGAAGAAGTCAAGGACCTGGTAAAGCAGGGCAACTGGCCAGAGCTGCTCAAGTATGACCAGCTAAAAGTGCAGCAGCAGCAGGGGCAGGTCAGTTGGCAAAACCTGTGGTCACTCACCCACTTGCCAACCCATACTATCATTGGCTGATGAAACACTAATGAAAAGTATGAAGCAGGACACCTCATATGATTAACCCTTTGGGTGCTGGGTGTTTTCCTTTGGGTATCAGGTTATTTATTCTTGATCTGTTGCCGAAACATTTTACTATATTTTTCATCTTAAAATACGACTTATGGTTATTAATTACTTTAATTACAATAATGAGTGTTTCTGAGGTGGCATGGCTTCTTTGTTGGTCTCGTTGGCCGTTGAAGACACCTTGTAATCAACATCTAAGTCACGTGAAACCATAGTTCAGGAGAAGTCCTTGAATTTCTGTATCACTAAAAAAATGCACAGGCTTTTTACACTGGTCTGCCATGTTGGAAAACGAAAGACATGAGTAACATGAATTGTCAGTAAGCTTTGTGATTTAGCATCTTAAAACAACACTGGGTCTATGAGAGACACCGTAGTGGAGGGCTCCAGATAATTTTGATCAGCTAGGTTTCTTTAACAGGCATCTAAATCTAAGCTAGTATACAAGGTGCGTTGTTTGCACTTGGCTATTGGTCAGGCCCCATTTGAGAAACTGCTGTGTTTAAGCTAGCTCTTGGATAAGCTACCTGTGTTGAAGATTGTTTATGGGTAAGAAGGCACAAGCATGGGTTAAAATACATGCAATAGTAAATTATTTGTCAAGCAAGCCCCGGCAGGGATAAAGGTTTGCAATTAGCACACTGCGTTGGGATGTTGTTTCAGTGGTGTATTATTTACACATTTCTGTCTAGAAGTGTTACATTCAGCATGCATTTTTCTGTTAGTTCTACTGACACATTTGAGGGCACTGCCTATTCTCTTGACAACAGGTGTTCAAGAACTTTATAGAAGGGGAGATCAACTTTGCGCCTACTTACAAGTATGACCTCTTCTCGGATGACTATGACACAAGTGAAAAGTGCCGGGTCCCAGCCTGGACAGACCGGATACTGTACCGCAGACGGCGACTACTTTCAGAGACAGGTGGATATGTATACTCGCTTCCTTTGCGCTTTAGTAAGACTAAAGTAACTTACTAACTCAGGAAGTTAGCCGAAAGACAAATTTCAACGGCAGTGCAAAACACGGATGCAGTGCGAAGAAGAGGGACCATAAAACTCGGTGCTCACTTCTCTGTTGAATCCGTGTTTTGCACTGCCATTCAAACGTGCATTTGGATGCCTGTGTTCTCAGCTCGTTCGCTACCCTACGTCAAGCCAACTCAAGTTCTCTCTCCCTGTCTTGAAAGGACATTTGCAACTGAATGTTAGTAATGGACGTGCTCGGTCAGGTTATGTTAAGTGTTAGGCTATCTGCAGTAACTAAAGCAGCCTATCAACGCTGTCAGGAGAAAATCAAATTTATTAGCAGGCTGTCAAAACTTATTTCTTATGTATTTTTTTTTAAATTGCCTAAATATCTCTGTAAGCACTATACTGAAAAGTGACTATCTGAAAAATTTGGTGAAGTTTAAGTTGGTGCGTGTTTCGGCCGTGGTTGCGAATGTCTGTAAATGTGGCTGAGCGCATACGCAGCCGCGCACCCCGCTTTATAAGTAATCTGCCGCGTGTCCAGATGGCGGGCCATCATGTAAGCTGTCTTCTCGCGTGTTTAGTATTGGAGGTTATGTAATCTCGAGTTTCAGTGACTCCTTGGAGCGAGAGGCAGACGAAGCGTTCGCTCCCCGCTGCTGGTGCTTTTTAATGATAGTGTCGTCCAAGTCGGGCAACGCTGTCAGTCGCGGGGGGCGAAATGCACGCGACAAGGTGGTTGACTTCACTTAATTCAAACCGCCGATGTGAAGATATAGTTCACATACGTGGCATGAAATAGTATCATTAGTCGCCTGCTCTCAAATTTATCAAAATAAATTTTCTCATTCAAGTCTTTTTTTTTTTCGATTGCGTGATAATTCAGAAAATTCTGCGGCCCCTTTCCACCTAAGAACATTTTTTTGGCAAATGTGCTTATTTGGATAAAAGGTCAAATTACAGTATAAGGAAACTTCAGTAGAACGAATTAAATTTGCATAATTGGTCAAATTACAATATAACGAATTAAATTGCCAATCTTGCTGACTTTGTTACGTTGCAGTTGAATTGTATTATAACCTTTTGTTGCATTTCATTGCATAAATCATTGCGCTTAATTTTTCTTTAAGTTTACCGCTATTAACGCCAATTTAAAGCGTGAAAAGGTCTGAACAGACTGAAACATACTTGTTTTCCTGTGTTCTTTAACATCTTGGAGGTTACGCATCTAGCATCTTGTAGGTTATCTATAGGTTATTATTATGTAATAATAAGATTGATTGATTGATTGATTGATTGATTGATTGATTGATTGATTGATTGATTGATTGATTGATTTGTGACACGCTTGCAGAAATTAGAGTCAGGGTGTTACAGAATGTTTATTGATGGTTTTCGAAGAGCTACAGCACTTCCTATTCACACAACTGGTGTTCAAACACCTCATAGCCTACTTTTTCCTTGGCCGGTATGATGCAACAATTGCTTTCTTTCTTTTCTTTTCTATTCCTTTATTGTCCGCCATGCACAACTGGCCGATCTTGCTGATCATACAAAAACTTACTCTTTTTGCAGAGGACCCTTTCTGGAGCCCCGGACGCATAGCACATTACGGTAGAGCTGAACTCAAAACGTCTGATCACAGGTGAGGGAGTAGATCTACCCGACTTGTCTATGTTGTTGTCATCCAGACCGTCTTTTTATAGGTTATCCTGCCCTAATTGACATAAATTCTAGATACACTCCTCGTTTACCTTGCCTGTGTTACCTTGCTTGACTTTTTTCGTTAGTACGGGCAATGATTCAGATGCGCTGCATTTCATTCCTTCTCATTGCTTACTGTTGGCACTTTGTTTTGGTGTTGTTTCTGTTGCAGCAGATAACTGTTTTCACAATGGCTCTTCCCTTCGCAATTTTTTCAGGCCCGTGGTGGCCGACATTGACATCGAGGTTTCCCAGGTGGATGAAGCAGTTCGAGAACAGACTTTCCGAGAGGTCGTAGAGCTTATGGGACCACCGGATGGCACCGTGGTGGTGCACCTCGAAGAAGAAGGGGCCACATTTGAAGACACATTCCTTGGAGCACTTATTCAGGCGTTTGCAACCGTGGGAGAAGTTATCCTGATCAGGTAAAGCCATGCCATAGCGTATTTAGACTCGGAAGTGACATTCGTGCCTTCTCCGTGTGTTTGCATGAATATAGCAGAGAGGTGGGTAATCGTCTTAATTTTCTGTTTTCTGATTAGCGGCCTTTTAGTAACACCTTAGTCGACAACGTGGGCACCTGGTGGTCTGCGAATCCCATAACATGGCCTCAGAGATTTACGGCGTGTCACGGCACAGCCCTGTGTCACAGGTCACGCCCAGGTGCCATGCTGGTTTTCACTATTCCAGGTTCAACCTAATTTCCAGCAAGTGGTAACGGCAATGCTTCTATTTCATTTGTATAACACTGCCTCTTGCCCATTATGGGTGTATTGGTCTAGAAGCGGGCAATTTTACAAGTGTGTGTTTTTCTGAAGTAATATTAAAATTCATAACCAAAGTAAAACGTTGATTATTAGAGTGTGAGTGATAGAAAACAAAAATGCATCAATGAGAAAGAAGTAGGGGTGCGCAAATACCGAATAGTAGATTTTGAATTGATTATCAAATCAGATTTTTAAAAAAGCCGAATATCGGAAAATGTTTCACAAAATTTAATGCTTACATATTTTGTGCAAGGGAATAAAGGTCTGCGCATGCTTGGGAATCTCCTAGTATTGCATAACAATAATCTATCAGTAACTTGGGTACATAGAAATCAAGATATACAATATGGTCTATACTCTTAATAAATGGAACACCAAATTAGTATGTCGGCACTGATTACAGCTCAGTTCTAGTTTATGAAGGTCTGTAAGATATTTTTTTATCAATAAAATTTTTTTTTGCATAGCATCAAGTGCTTTTTTTTCTCTGAACCTAGTGACCAGCTGACTGAATACCAATGAGGCTCTCAGTGTAATAGTGTACCTGTGATTTGCGGCAATCCTTTATTTGGTGGATAGAAACTTTTGCTTTAGACTTTTTCTTAAATATACAGAAGGGCTATCTCAGCTTCACAACAGGTGGGTTGTTAGATAGGTTATCGATAGGCCAGTCTGCACGACAGATGAAAGGACTGAGCATCATATGACTCAATCATTGCTCCGCACGTAGTTGGCATTGACGGTAAAGAGCAGGCGCCTTCTGCCCCATTTCGTTGTATGTACATTGCTAGTATGTGGGTACAGAAAGCTTATCAGTGATTGGTACCAAGATCATAGGAGGTGCAGTTCAGATTGATGGCTGTTGAAGTTCATCGCAATGTATCCAACGCAATCTGCGTGCGCGTTGGCAGCTAGTTGACCTAATCTTACAACATGCGATCGCACTTTACGAAATATGTACTGCTTTTGTTGCAGTTTCCTCTGTCCGCTTCGCTTTATCATTTCAGTCGGTACAGTTGTCCCTGACGAACCTTTGCTGACAGGGGCAGGTCCGGCTGACGGGGCACCCTTCTGTAAATTGGGGTGCTCCGGCGATGTGTGTGCAGTCCCCTGACTGAGCCGATGTTGGGGAGCGATTACAGTGACAAAGTCCGCTATTGCGTCGGCTGGTAGCAGACTTCTCCACGGTGTAGTGTTCTGCTCTCCTCTTGCGCCTAAAACAAAGTGAAACGCACGCTTGAGCAGAATCGAGCACGAGGGGCTCGGCAGCGCACACTACATGTGGCGCTGTACGGGTCTCCAAATTGAGTATATCGAATATTCGAAAAATCCAGTAGTGCATATTCCATTCACAAATCGAATGATTCAAACATTCACAATTTGATTTGGTGATATTTGAGTATTCCCACACTCCTAGAAAGAAACGGTAGAATGAATTTTGAGATAAAGTAATTTAACATGAAAAAATAAACTTAAAGAAGCAATCGCTAGTTTTGAAAATTTAGTAAGATTGTTGTTTTGTTTTCCTGATAAAGTTCTAAATTACAATACAGGCATCCATGTGGATGAAGCCTAGTAAAGATGCACCAATGTAGAGAATGGCTGAGGAGGTTAGCAATAGCCCAAGCTCGCAACATGGAACATCCAAAACATTTCTTGAGAATTGGTGGCAGGATAGAAACATAAATTGTCACTAGATTCAGGTACATTGTAAAGGTAACAAAGAAGCGCTTTTATTTTTAAATTTTAGTATTGAAAACATTTTTTTTTTTTTCAAGGTGTTGTGACTCAATCATAAACTTCAATTTCAGTCGTAAAATTTTACCCATAGGTTTATCTATTTCTGCGCTACATGACGCTAGGTTTTTGGCAGTCCAAAATTTCATTGAAAATTATATTGAAGCAGCCATAGCTGTTTTACTTTAAAATTAATGCTTGCAGAATCATTGTTTGTTAAAGGATTGCCAACAAAAAAATTTTTCTGTCTTTTCCTGCTGCAATAAGTAGCTAATGACCCAGTAATCATTACATGAAACATCATTTGTTTCAGAGCGTGACAGTTAAATGAGTCTTGTTTGTAGTGACCAGTTAAAGTTTCGGTTTCAGAGAGCAGTGAGCGGAGATAAGAAGGATTGTAAACACCGCTGGATACGTAATCGCACCAAACTGTGAAATGTTCACCCTAACACGCTCGCCGACACACGAGCTCCGTGTTGCTAGTTCATCCTCCACACTTGCGTGTGCTTTGTGATGTCCTCACGATCACCGTCGCCCTCGTTTTCATCGTCCAGCGGCGCCTGTTTCCTGCAGGCGGGAGTGGCCGCCGTATTATACGTGGCCAACCACTTTTTATTGGATCCACTACAAAGCAGCGACTCGGAAAGTGCGGCCAGCAGTAGCTATCAATATGCGTGTGCATTGCTACAAGTAGTACAAACCATTCGTCGAGGGCACTTTGGGAATGAAGCATATTCCGGAGCAGTACTCAACACGGGGTAAAAGTCGGCACAGCATCAGGCTTGGGGGTACATAGTCTTGATGGAAGATTATCGGACTGCTCTAGGCTCGGCGGGTTTTGTTTATACTAGGTAAGCTCAAAATGAATCAAGCGAATCTGGCTGTTCTTCAAAGGGGTCCGTTCTTAGCGTCCAGCGGCGCTCACAAACTTGGACGATTCCTGCCGCTTATCGACGTCGATGGTAGCGAACGAGCAAGCCAGAAGACCTGTCGATTGCTGGGAAACGGTATAGGCCTAGCTCGCTGGCCGTAGGATCCGAGGCCGACTGCTCTGCGGCCTGCCCCGTCCGCAGCTCATAATAAACCACCTATATTCGTCAACAGTATCAATGTCTGCATGTTTATGTCGCTCACAAGTGGCAATACAATTCGTTTTCCCGGTGCCATTGGTAGCGATGAGAAAACACGTTAGCCAGGCAAGCCGCTTCGCTGAGACGATTGCTACAGCGGCTACGCTGACCACTTCTGAGTCAAAATCACGCCAATGATTTACTATTTAAAATACACTGGTGCAACCAGAGCGGGGAGAAAGTTCCATCCTGACGGCAGGGTAAACTCGTGGCATATCATTTTCTTGGTTGTTTACAATCCTTTCTTGATGTCAGTGTCGCAGATTTGCTACGTTTTGCAGTTGCCTGCACACACGTACTTTAAATATGATTTTAAATATGTCCTATGCTATATTTCCCGTGGATATTTTGCAGATGATGCGTGTGTGCCCACACGAATCGATCGCACATGTTAACTCAACTTAGAAATTTTGTGTCAGTACTCCTTTGATAAATATCTGCCTGGCTCTCAGGTCAGCCACATTTTGTTGCAGTAGCAGTTAAGGTACTGAAACTTAGTTTTCTCTGCCCATCCATCTGACCTTTCTATCATGTCATCATCACTGTGCCATTATTGTGTTGGCATCATCATGTCACACTGTCACATCACCACATGCGTCACAATGCAGCATGTCCGGTGTTCGACACAGTAGCTGTTCACAGCAACTTACAGCACAAAAGTCACTCTCAGCATTTACCTCACAGTGACAGCTGTTTGCTGTCTTGGATGTCAGTCAATGAAGTACTATATTGTTATGCCACTGGCACTTGACATCGTGCCATTGCTGTCATCATGCCACCGTCGCTGTTGTGTTGCCGTCATTGCATGCAGTCGATACTTAGTGCAGTGTGTCTGGACATTCCCAGGTACGTGGCTGACATGCTTTGGGTGACATTCCTGGAAGGCCAGAGCGCGCTAGCAGCCACGCACCTTTCAGGAACGCAGGTGAGCTTTCCTGAACCCCTCTAGTTTCCATGGTGGAGGGTGCCCTCATAGGCTTGTAGTACAGAAAATCTGTTCTTTTTTTTAAAGACATTTTTTGAAACCTATTTATTATGTTATGTGGTATAAAGAGTCGTGTCTCTTCATCCTCATACTCCTATAGGGGCACTAAGAATGCATTGAATCAATTTGCACTATATGGCAACCTAAGAATTCAGTACAAGCTTCCCTCACACAGCTGCTCTTCGCCTGGCCTCTGTGTCTCCATGCAGCAAAATGTACTTTCACAGGGACACGCCACAATCTTTCACAGAATGAGATAATGCAGTTCGTTGGCACGTCTGTAATAAACATAACAAAGTCGGCAATTGGCTTTGATTCGAAGATGCGGTTTGGCAGCAGTTGTCAAACTGGGGGGATCTCTCTGCAGATTTCGAGATCTGGCAGCAAGCCATGAGATTCCAAAGGTCACGAATACAGCTGATGGACTGGTGTGCGCGACAATTTTTTTTTAAGAAGCTCAGTGTCTCATCGTAAGCGAGGACAGCACAATGTGGGAAGAATAAAGGGAAAAAAAAAGAAAGCCAGGATGTCGAGAAGACGACAATTAATGTTGCATATGCTTGCGACAAGCTTCGAAAACCGCAATCAAATCCAGCTTTTCTCACAGTTTAATTCCTTTTTTTTTCTGTTTGTGTTATACATGAAAAATTTGTTTCTGTTCTTTTTTTTTTTCTTCTATTCTAACCTCATAAATTTTGGGGGTCCACTTAAAATCAAGGCCGGCCTAGATTCAAATAAATATTGCACAAATTGTCCCCAAGTTTCACAGCGGTATATTTACCGCAGCACTCCTAAGTTGTCACAGACTTCAATCTGTTAGATCTCCATCGCAGAACTTCACTAAGTTTGTTCAATGCTGAGAGATGACTTAGTGGCAGAAAAAATTCTAACTTAAAAGGGCCACACTGTTCTCCCATTATTGATGAGCGGGCTCACTTATGTAGCAGTGCGGGTACTGTTTGAGGCCTTGCTTTGCCAACTACTACTGGCTACTTTCGGCGGAAATCTGTGCAAAGAGGGCACCGCGCTCTTTCAACTAGCACTAGGTGACTTATTCTTCAGAATGAATACTCGTGCAAGATGTTGTCGAATCGGCCATGCTGTTTAGTATTTTATGTTAAAATTTAGTATTATTAACATTTATCTCATCAGTTGTTTAGTACAGTTCTGCAATTCAGTACATTTTAGTTGTTTCAAGCGGGGACGCTTGCACGTACAGTCGCATTCAGCACAGGTGTCTGTGGTTTAAAGTGCTTTAAGACTGCACGACAGCCCCAACAAGCGAAATATTGGTTTAATACCAGTAATTGTAACTAAGTTTTGTTCTGCAATTTTTTGCGCTGACGCCACCATGCATTTTTGGATGGTGGAGCCCCTTCAACTATGGTCATCGGTTTTGCAGCTCATATTGAGCGCAATTGTACCACTAAAGTATACCCTAGATATCCGGGTGGGGTGCCTTGTAAGCTGGGGACTTTGCTAGTTGTACTGGACTGGGTGGAGGAGTTTTTAAAAGTCTGTGCACCATCTGCTTGTGGTTCTTCCCTGTTCCTTGCCGTTATGTCTTGTAATTAAGGAAACACTGAGTTGTGTTACCACCTCGTCTGCCAGCTGGTGTTTCCACAAGGCTTTCATGAGTGATCCAAGCTTTACTTACGCATAATCCTATATAAGCCACCTCGGAAACCCGTAATAATTGCACTAACAATAGTAATAAAGAATTCCAGTTCAAGGAGATATAATTAAGCCTAATATTGCCGTTATTGCATGGCTGGGTCCTACGTTAAACATCATGAATAGTACTGTCGTTGCAGTGGAAGTGATTCCAGTGGGCCACTTCTGGATGAAGTCAACGTAATGGAACCTGAAAGTGATTGCAGCAGAAGCAGATTCATGCAGAATTTCTGAAACACTGTTGCAGTTCCTTCTGTTCTTTTCCCTCACAATGTTGCCTTCCTCACTGTTTAATAATCACAATAAAAAACTCGGTGCCCTTCCACTGTGTGAAGGATGACTAGCGAAGCTGTGTATGTGGGCCCCTTGATGGCGAACTGCAGCTCCGCCGTGGCTCGGCCCGGCATTGCACTATCTTCAGGATCACTATCTTCAGGATCTACCCACGTATGGGGAGTGCGTAACGCCTGCTTCACCTCCGCCGCGGGTTGGCCCTGCATTGCATTATCTTCGGGATTTTTTTCTATATGCAGACATGATAGCAGGGAAAGTAGCCCTCAACAGTTTCGCTGTAATAATAATTGTACTAAAGGCCCTGTTCACTGTTTCAAACTAGTAAAGGATTAATAGATGCAGGACAAGAAAATGTACTGTTTGCTTTCTCATGTAAATGCTTTTTAGTGTAACTTTTTATATATTAGGTATTTCAGCCACAGTTGTCTCTAATTAATAAAAAATAGGAGATTTCAGACACGATGACAGTCTCTGCTGGACAAGATTGGGGTCAAGTGTGTACAAAATAAAATTCTCTGAAGAATCACTTAGTAGCCTGATTAACAAATATTCGCTAAATAACTTTTTAGTCATCTATGTTAGTCAGCCATTACCACTTGGGTACAGTAGCTGAGGGCAAGCTTATGACAAATTGGCTTTTAAGAAAATATTTTTAAGGGCCCCTTCTTAAAGCACACTGCTATGAAGCATTCTGTCTTACCTTCAGCACGAAACCGAAACTGGCTGTGTCAGGAGCATGCGTAACCACACCTTAGAATCGTGTCACACAGCAAGAGCCATGTCACATGACGAAAGCAAGAAAATCTTGTGGCGAATAGATGTGCATGGAGAGATAGATGTATGGATGGATCGGTGAGATATGGGTAAACAGATAGACTTTGTTCTACCAGGAGGATGGGATTTATCAGGCATTGTACCTATTACCCTGCGAATAGAGATGCAGTATATAAAAATGTGCCCTGCGGCTTGGAATAAACTTGCAACCTTGCTGCAGGTGGACGGCCAGCGCATAGTGGTGACCCTGAAGACCACCAACTGGGCGCAGGCGGTGGAGCACGAATTGAAGCTGTGCTGCAACAACACGGTCCCTCTGGCGGAGCCCTCCAGCAGAGATGCCGAGGAGGAGGCGGCACCGCTGGACGGAAACGATGCCGCACCCGATGGTCTGTCTATGCAGCTGCCTGTCTTAGCCTGCTTTCGTGAGAGTGGCTTGTTGGGCTAGTTCTTCCTTCCTGTCTCTTTGTCTATTTCTGCCTCCTGAGTTTTTTCTACTCTCATGTTTGCTGGCATTCCGTAGTATAGCCTGCTTTCGTTCTTTCCTTCACCTTTAGTCCACCCCCTTATCCAGAGTATCTTCAACCTGTTCAACGAATAGTGTTGTTAACTTTATTTCTTTTTTTGGGGGGGTGGGGGGGTGGGGGGATAACCAAGCTAGGAACCACGGTGCTTCGTTTCAGCAACGAGTCCCTAAGTGATGATGATTTCCTTGGAATAGTATGCTTCATATCTTTTCGTTTTTCCTAGGCGTATTCCTTATTATTTTGAAGATTTATAGCATTAAACTGCCTTTTTCTGCGGTGAGTCACACAGTCGGAACGTAAAATGGGAAAGCAAACCCTGATCTTCTAAAAGGATATCACATCTCGTGATTTTGCTTTGCTCGGAAAGAGCAGCTGTAATGTACCCATATTTCTTGCTAGTAGGTTCCTTTGTTTGTCTTTAGAAGCAGCGACAAATTAAGGCACGTATATCTTCTTTGGGATGAAATGGGGACGAGGCATTGAACTTAGTCAAGGTCCCTTGAGTAGTTTTACCAAGGCAATGTAGTGGCTATTAATGTCCATGAAAATGTTCAATAAAGATGTTGCTGAAACTCCAAAAAAAGCTTAAGTTGTTACTAAGGAGACTAATCGCTCACTAAATTTAGCGACTTTCTCATTAAGTTCCTAGCACTGCAGAGGAACAGAAGAAAGAACTATCACATTTCCCATCCAACTTCCCCGTATATGTTGTCCTGTGCTAATTACTAATTTCAAGCTGGACTAACCAGCCCATCATTAAGTGCTACTAATATATCTCCCGGCTCTTCAGTGTCACTTACTAGCGTGAACAGACACCGAGGATCCAATTGCACTTTCATTTTAAGAAATGAATATAAGAACATAACGTGGCCTGAATAATGTACCTATATAGTTTGATCACGTGCTTGAGCGTATGCTTCAGTGCACTTCAGTGCCATCATGCATTTACTTTTTCAATATTTGTCATCTTACTGCCGCAGAACTTCGGTTGGTGGTGGCAGTATTACGCAGCAGCAGTTTTCCCTTGTTTTTATTTTAAGCTTTTATTCGCTGCAAGAGAATAGGCAGTGTCTCCGCATGCCAATATGGGCCACATATTGATCTACATACTATCGCAGAAATAGAAAGCATGGTAGCTTCGGCAGGTGCCCAATGGGGGTTAAATCCCAGTGGCAAATTTTGAAGTGTGCATATACATGTGCAAAATAACAAGTTCTATTTGCAATAGTAAAGTAGTAGAATATGTGAAGCGAGATATACGCGACTAGTGCAGCCATTCATGTGCATGGCACTGCAATACATCATAAATCTACGGCCTTTAGTTGGTTTGAATGTGGGAAGGGATCCTGTACATGTTCGGGATTTGTTTGTGCATTTTTAAGATTTCTTTATATTTACAGTTGAATCTCGTTAATTCGAACATGCTGAATTCAAACTTCCTGTTTATTTGAACTGATGCTGTGGTCCCGTCAAGGTTAAGTGTCTTACAATGGCAAAAACACCCGGTAATTCGAACACGCAAGTATTTGCGACAGTTAATTCGAACATACCGCCCTCCGAGAATGTTCTCAGCAGTCCACCAAATCACGTGGCGGCACCTCCAACCAGCATAGAAGAAAAGCTTAGGAGATACCCATCAATGCCATGCGTGAAGAAAAAAAAGAAAAGGATGTAGTGGACATTTCACACTCTCTCAAATGGCAAGGTCGCCATTTCTGCATCGCACCATAATGCCTCAGTCGCACTAGCGGCAAAACTTGCGCCGCGGGAAGCGTTGGTCGTGGGCCGATTTTTCGTGGCTTGCCGCAGCACCAAGCGAGTCGCGAGCGGAGGAGACTAATATGAGGCGCCCCTACAGTGATGTACGCAGGGTAAACTGGTGTCATGAGGACCTACCCGACCACTCTATTCGTACTCGCATCTGTTTCAGCTGGGCCGCTGGTATCACACTATCATCTGCTCGCGTCAGCTCTCACTCGCACTTGTTTTGGTTGGCTTGGTTTGGTCTCATTCATGCTAGTTTTTTTGCAATCACGAGTCTAAACAGAGACGTCCCGATGAAAAGGTTGTTGGAGACAGCGCGCAATATCCAATTCTGTACATAAGACAGACCCTGAATACAAGGATGTGAAGGTGACACCCAGTATCTCATTCTCGTTGTCTTTTGAACACGGCAACGCCGCAACATAAGAGGGCGCACCAACATGTTTATGATCAGTAATTAAATCTTGTTTTAATTCGAACAAATTTTCAGGCCCCTTCGAGTTCGAATTATTGAGATTCGACCACACACACACGCATACACACATGCACACACTATTCAAGAAAAAGTTCTGTAGGTCTGGTGCATAGGTAGTTGAAAAAATGAAGGCGCACACTTACGAAAATTGCATTTTTAATGCTTAATGTCACACACACACACACACTCTCTCCCCCCCTCTCTATCTCTCTCTCTGTCTTCCGGACAAGATGGGCACAGTCCTGTATCTCACTGTTCGGTCATCAGATTGTTATCTTTGACTAGATTCGTACTATGAAATGTGGCTGCATTATCTATATGACCTTATGCTGTAAATATCTTCCTCACTTACCTTTCTAGCAATTTCGTTTGTGTATAAATCGTTAAAGCAGCTCTCTAAAGTCTCATTGTCCGTACAATTCAAGGCATTCGGGATCAGCGAGCGCATTTTTATTAACCTGCATAAGAAGTGTATCGTGCTGCACAGTCGTGCCTCATTTGTGTGCACCCAGTGCGCCATAACACAGACAATGAAAACTTGCTGTAATTTTTTGGTTTTAGTGTAGTAGACACCCGAAGAGAACAACAGCAAAAGAATGTGAGACTGCAAAGTGAGGTGGGGAGTGTTCATACTGTTGTTTTCTTTACTGGAAAATTCACACAGTTTTATCTCCTGTTGTATTTTCTGTTAAGCTGTTTAGTTGCAGTGTACCGACTTTGTACTAAATGCTGCTGATGCACCTGACTGGCCACACATGTAGTATTCAAGGTTATCTTTATTTGCACTGCTAATAAAAAGCGAGTCAAACTGTGGCCTCAGCAGCTGGCTGACGTGATCATTGCTACAAGTATATCAATCTTGCCCACTAGCGTTTTGTCACCTTGGATGGCCTAAAGCAATCCAAGGTGAACCATAAACAGATTCTTCTAAATGCTGTTTAAAAGTGTGGGTTTCATCTAGGCGTGCCTTCACTCTTCACGACACGCAGAATGGTCAAACGACTACGAGTGCCACTCGCAGTCTTCCTCGGGCAAAAGCAGCCCTTCATTCTCCGGAGAGGTGGGGTTTGCCCCCGAGGAGTCGGCTGTCCCGCCCCCCGTGCCGGGCCGGTCAACGCCAACCATGAACCCACCGGGTAGGCCTCCACCTCCGCAGAGACCACCGCCCCCACAGAGGCCACCACTTCCCCAGCGGCCACCTCCCCCACCCGAGCCAGAAGTCAAAGCTGGCGTGCAGGAACAGGTACGCTGGCATGTTAGCTCGCAGCCTACACTTAAATCTGTGTGTGCAATACCTAATGCACCCTTCTGTGTGCGTGTCCAGTGGCTACAACCTTTAGAGTTACAGCCAACGCCACACGCCCTAGCCCAAGCCTTGCACAAGGAACCATGCTTTTCCCACTGGCAGGGGGCACACAAAAATAGCCAGACAATATTCCCTTCTATGAACCTTCCTCCACCATGCGAGCTTCCACAAAACTGATTTGCTATAGTCAGATAAGGTATTGAGAAATTATAAGCTTCTTTAAAAAATCAATCAACCAACCAACCTTTGCTTCAGTATCGAATGTGTTTGATGGACACAAACAAAAAGCCATTAATCAGGCTTGACACGATCTGAAGACACAAGAAAATAGGTGGTTACTCTATATCATGTTTAAATTACATCCAGTTGCCTTATTGTTAATTAAGATGGATCTCCGAGGAGTGTCTCCCGTGAAACCTCGTTAAACCGTAGTCAGCCGGAGCTCGGAAAAAGTACGTACTAAACGGTAGTACTGTTTAAGCGAAATAGCATGAGATCGCCCACTTATCTGTCAAAAACGGAACTCAGAGAGAGTGCCATGAAAGGGGAAAAACATGCAGTATTTATTCACTTCGCGGGACGTAAATGTTATTTTCGTTTGATATTGCGGCGGCCTAGCACGACGACAGCGGCCTCAAACTTACTGAAGCTGCGTGCCAGCTTCTCAGCCAGCCCCCCTCCTCTCGGCAAACACTCGCACGGCAGATTCCTCGTTGGCGTTACGTATTCTCCGTGCACGCGCGCAGTAGTGCTGCATAAGTCCCGGGGCGCCTTTTTCACTGCCGGGTGCCGGAGTTCGGAAAACTTTTCGTTTGGAATAGTTACGTTATCGTGCCCCTGTTCTCCTTGCGACGATCGCATTCATGAGGCTGACGTAACGCGCAGCTTCTGCCACTGTCGGGCCTGAATAGCCCGTGCTGTCGCTTTCCGTGTCGTCCTCATCACTGTCGCTAGTTGACACTTCGGAAACAACAGCGGCAACGATGGTGAAAAGTCGAACCTCGTAGCCGACATATCTCTTCGCGGTCGCAGCAGCGCTGCCGAGCAACTTCGCATTCCAAATGCCACACACTGTAGTCAACAGCAGATCCATATCGCGGGCCAGCGCCGACTTCCGTGTCACGTTCGGTAGCACGGACGATGTCTAATTTTTCTTCTATGCTGAGCACCCGGCGTCTTTTTTATCCTAGCTTCGGCATGACGCGAGTCCTCGCTTGCACGACGCCACAACGCTCTCCGGTACGGCGTCCATGCGGTGTCGAAATGATGTTGATGTTGATGCGGCTTCACGTGCAAACGCACAGGGCGCTTGGAGGCCGTTGTACCGATCTCTGAGGCTTGTTGTTCTGCCGGGCCGCCCGATGGAGACGGCGCACCGCCGTGTTTGCGCGACGAAAAGTGGAAACGCTACGTTTTAACCGATGCGTACGCAATAAGCTGGTACGGTTTATGCGGATACAAAATACATTATGTTCAATGGCCGCTGAGTCGGGGAATTGACTTTACTACTTTTAAACCGAAACTACTGTTTAAGCGGGTACGGTTTAACGAGGTTTTACTGTAGTCAGATAAGGTATTGAGAAATTATAAGCTTCTTTAAAAAATCAATCAACCAACCAACCTTTGCTTCAGTATCGAATGTGTTTGATGGACACAAACAAAAAGCCATTAATCAGGCTTGACACGATCTGAAGACACAAGAAAATAGGTGGTTACTCTATATCATGTTTAAATTACATCCAGTTGCCTTATTGTTAATTAAGATGGATCTCCGAGGAGTGTCTCCCCCTTATTCTTCACATTTTCTGGAAAAGTAATGAAATGATTGAAGTGCCATCGAGCCAGGTATGGTGGACTTGTTTTAAAGCACACGCCAAGGGACTTTGAAAATTGGTTCATCTTAACAGAAGAGCTCTGAATCTCTGTGGAACTGATCAAAGGCACTAAAACTGTTCAACTTGTCAGACAATTCAGCATAACATTAATGAGGTACTGAACACCATAATGTTAGCTTAATATCAAGATGCTCGTCTTCCCTCCCAATTCCAGGCGGCATCTGCTGCTCCCCCAAGGCGAGTCCCCCCACCACGACCGGTGCCGCCACCTATACGGCCTCCGCCGCCTGCCACGGCTCCTGAGGCGTCTGCTTCAGCCGGTCCGCCACCGGACACACCTCCTCCTCCGCCTCCGCCACCCAGAGTGGATTCTTTCGAGAAGAGTCCGCCGGACACTGCCAAGAACGGCATTGGAGGCGCAGAAGAGGAAGAAGAAGCACCCTCCTCCCCCTGGCAGACCCTGCCTCCTGCCCCGCCTCCACCCACTCATCCTTCCGCTGCAGATGAACTCCACAGTCAGCAGCATCCCGTGCTCCCATCAGCCCCACCTGCCTTTTCGCAGGGCCCACCCTCTCACACACATCCTGCTCCTTCGGCCCCACCTCCCTTCGGCCCACCAACCTCGGCACCCCCAGCACCCCCTACGCAGTCAGCTCATCCCAGCCAACAACCTTTGCCACCCGCCCCATTGCAGGCCCCTCCTCCTGTGCCGCAGGCCCCACCCCATGCCCCACCCCCTGCGGCTGACAGCGTGGTTTCTCCCCCGCACACGGCTCCACCCGTGGGGCCACCCCCGAGTCTGCCACCAGCCCCACCAATACCGTCGAGGCCAAAGGTCATGGCACCCGTTAACATGCAGGCTGCCGACACAAAGCCTCCGCCCATTCCTGCTAGGTCAAAGGCCGGCCCACCGGTGTTCACCAGGCCTAACAACTGAAGCTTCTGAAGGCGCTGCATTCATTGCACTGATGACAAGAATTTGCGCCTAGGAGGAAGCATTGCAGAAAGCATTCCAGTTGTGGCTCTAGTTGCAACAGAACATCGTTAATGCATATGCGGTGGAAATTCAGGGAAAGTGCATGCAGATGCTAGAACATACTGGGAAAGATGTGATAGTGTCAACAGGTTTGTCGATGCTGCCACGTCTAAGCTGGGGATGCTATTTAGGGGGGTGCGTATTAGTAATTGAGATTCCGCTGCACAGCGCAACATGCCTGATGCAAATGACCTGTCATGCTCCTCGAGTAATGCAGGAGCTTATTCCTAGCGCTAATAGTGAAGGAATCTTCACCAGCCAGTCGAGACCAAAAGTTCTTCATAACTATTACTGGTATCTGCGGGAAAGCTAACCAAGCCAAGTATTTATAACTCTGAGCCATTACTCATGCAGGGCTGTAAGCGTTGACAACTTGGTGGTTTGTTGTACTAGTACTATGCTGCTCTAATTTACTGCTTTATGTGCACAGACACGCGTACAACTTTTGTTATATGAATGAGGTCCTTGTTTCTCATTATGGTACTCCTTAGTACTCACTGGCCACATTCTCTGAATAGAATTCCATGTCAGCCATTCGTAGCTGTCGAGGATAATTACATATTTGCATATTTGCAATCTGTGAGCGTGCTTCTCAGCCTACCCTAGTTTTGTGTGCTGCTGTGTCTCTAGTCATACCGACATACCTTTATTTAAGTAGGAACAGTCTGTGGACATATATGTGGACATATATGTGGGAGTCTCCTCTTAGAAACCTAGATGCTCCCTAGTGGGTGTCCCTTTTCGTGTGGGAACTTGCCCTCTACTTTTCTTTATGTTAATATTTATATTTTCTCATCGAATTATGCACAGTCATCTGAAATCTGAGCGTGATGTTTTTTATTGTTGCCCTAATATTCTCGGAGATATTTTATTGCAGTAAATGGAGTGCATTATCTCAGCGTGTTGCGAAATGATCCATCAGTGGACTTGGTAGCACATAAACAAAAAATGCACAACTTTTTCTTTTTTTTGTGTTGCATGTTTTACTGTGTTGTGGTCTTTACTTTTTACTCTAGCTTTTTAATGCAGATGTTTCCGACTTAATGTAAAAAATACTTCGACCTATCTTTAACTCATGCCGTGTATTGATAGGTAATAAATTGCGGCTTGCCTTAAGTTAACTCCTAGCTGCCTATTGCTGCTGAGTCGGTGAACTTGTCTTGTTGACTGCTGCTGTTTGTTTTGTCTTTAAAGCAGCTAGTTGCTTCTTGCTGTCTTTTGGCTGGTGCAAAACCAAGGGACAAATGTCAATGTTCCCAAGAACAGCATCTCTAACATAGTCTCTCACGGTTATCTACCTGGAAATCGGTGCTGTAGTCCTTCAGCTGCCATGAGGAAGCTTGAATGTGTTGGCTTTGGATTGACATCTGTCTGAGAACCCCACGTCAGATGCAATGACTGGCCAGAGTCATGTCTGTCATTACGATTTAATGCACTTTCAGGTGGCATAGAGAGCACTTTTAGTAGTGTGTTGTGAAACAATGCTTATAGAATATGAGGGCACCTAAGCTAAAGTGTGTATTATTAAGACATTGACAACATGGGACACTACATTTACACAAAGGACATTATGTGAGTACATAGTATTTGGCAGGTGCAACTAGTGATTGGGCCGACGTTTGTTTGTTAAAGGGGCAGGGTTTATCATGCCAAAACGACATAAAGGACTTTCATTACGGTGGTGTGCAAAAAATGTTTAATTACACAGCTACCTATGCTAATACTTAGTTATCAAATGCGGGAAATGCTGTAGATGGGCTTCACTAAATCTGGAGAAAAGAAGCAAATTCCCTGCACCTTCTTTTCTGGTAATGTTATCCTTGCAGTTGTACCTTTTTCTTTTTGACTTGCTGCACTAGTGAGCCTTCTTTGTGAGGCTGTGCAGCAAAGTGTAGAAACTTTTGTGAAGGGGTAGAGGGGTTGCACTTCTTAAATTGTGGGTTGTGGTGTTGATCACACTTCCAGCTGACATATTACGGTTACATCGCCCTGAGACTCTTGGATATCGTTACAACCGCTACACCCTAAAGTGTGTAGGCCATAAGGGACCCTTTTTGGTTGGGGGTTGTACTGTAGGTTGTAACCATAAAAAAAGTAGGCGCTGTATTTCCTTCTGGACGTTACAATCACGGCACCCTAAAAGCAGGTAGCCAGAGCCTGCAATTTGTGAGATGTAGTGCGGTGTTGATGGGATATCTAGCTTACATTTATATTTGCAGCACTGTGAGGTTTTGATGAACATTGCAACAACTACATTCCTTCATTACACCCTTAAGGGTGTAGGCCAAAGGCTACACTGTTTAGGTTGTGGGGTCTAGTGACAACGCTGCATTTCCTCCTAGGTAACCGTAAGAAGCCCTATGGCCTCTAGTCTTTCGAAGGCAGGAAAATCCTGTCAGGTGGTGTATACGTAGTGCTTGTTATTGGTGGCGTCCTCTGATCATTAGCTTGCAGCAATCACAAATACTCGATGTCTGCCACTTATTGAATGTCACACGTGTGCGGTCCCTGTCCTGTTGTGCGTGGCAGCGGGCAATAATATATACAATGTGTAATATACTTCAGCCCCTTGTGTACACCACATACATGCTAAGCGCTTTGTGTAAATTGTGCATTTCAGTGACGCTTCCTCCGCCATTTGCATATGGGGTGTGGTGGTGTAAAAGATTTTATTTAATTACAAAATTCCCAGAGTCACACACTTCCTTTCTTCTTTTCCTGGCTGCTGGGCCACCGGAGGTTGCTGTTGCCGAATAAAATGTACTTTATATTTTACGTGCCTTCCTCACTGTGCTTACTTTTTATTTCCGTCAGCACTAGGCTTCTGTAAATTCCACAATACGGAAAAGTTCGAGCTTTTGTTTCTCACTTGTATGCACTTCGATATAATGAGTCATTTTCATTTGAGCATGAATGCATGTACTTGTGCTTGCACAGCTTGTTGGTAGGGAAACAAGTCCCAAAAGACCTGAAGCGCGCTGCATTCAGCATCACAAACTTGAGGCCTTACGTTCGTAGGTATCCTGTCATTCTTCTTTGAAAACAGATCGTTGCAAATGGAGGACTGGCTGTCTGCACCGAATAACTAAAGCTGGCGACAGTTCATCATCGTGTGTTCATGACCCTGGACTGAACACTCCGTTTGAATCTTGTCCGACTGATTCGAGTCCTTTCTTTTGCAACGTTCTCATCCCCAAAATGTGCTGTATTGCAATTTCTACGAATATTTGTTGACTCGAATTAGTTAGCAGACTTCACTTGTGTAGAATATCTAATAACAAGGATCGAAACTCGAGTTTTCCTGGCAGTTGCAAAACTTTCAGGTAATGCACACTTGTTTCGTGCCTAAGGAACACAAACTACTACAATGACAGAGCCAAAGGTAACGACTACTATTTGGTCATTCCTCGGCTATGGTTAATGGCAAACATTAAATTTTATTTGTCCTTGGTAATTCGTGGCAACTGATAGCAAGCCGTTCCTGGTGGCACCATACAAAATATATATATATATATATATATATATATATATATATATATATATATATATATATATATATATACATTGTATGGTACCCTGAAAATAACCACGACCTAAAAATAACATTGCGTAACTAAGGGGACCTCGGTATTGTTAGCACGTTTACGTGGTGGAATGAATGAATGAATGAAGTAACTTTATTTTGGTCCAGAGAAGACGCAGGGGAAACCCTGCGTCTTCTTTACGTGGTGGATATGACCTATCTCAAGTTTCATTCAGTTTCCTCAGTTCAGCTTTCTTCCTCGTGTTCGTTCGTGCCTACGGCCGCGTTCTATTGTGCGATTTTATAATTGTGTTTGTGTGTGTGTGTGAGAGAGAGAGAGACTCTCATTTAGCGCGCACGGAGGCAGTGTGCTTCCAATTCGCCGTTCAGCATGACGGCCGGTGAGCGAGTGGTGCGGTAGCTGCCTTTTAAATGGTCACTGCAGCAAGTGCCTGAAAATTTCTATTGACCGTTTTCGCTGAAGCTAGAGTCTCGGCACGCATTGTTCATTCTTAGGCTATAATTCAGTGACCATAATTTGGCGTTAGCAAACGAATCGTCAGATGCAGTTATGGTACCATAGACACTAATAGTATGTGCGCGTCGTAGCAGACGCCCCGTAGTCTGCCACCTTTACGACGGCCACTTAAGGGGCAGAACGAAGTGAAATGCTTGGAAGCTGTTTACTTCAAGTTTGTTTATTGTCCTTGAGGCGTGTGTGTACACAATACTATACTTCAACGCACTTTTTAAGAATGTATTTCGATTCGCAGTGAAGCGGTAAAGCGCCGCGTGGCGTCACGGGCTGTTCACGCTGAAGTACTGCCCTTTATTTTATTTTTTTATTATTAGATGGCACAGTCAATTTGTTGATTTGTTTTGTATGTATTATAAAAGGTTGTAATTTGCACAAATTCAGGCAGATGTCTGAATAATTTATGGAATTGTCTGAAAGACCGTTGAAAACCAGGTGCCGCTGTCGGTAGCCTGCGAATTTTTGTTTTGGTTTGGTCGCGCTTTGGGGATTTCTCGCTGCAAACAGCTGATGTGATGCATTCCCGCTGCTGCCTTTCCTCTTCTCCAAATATGTGATACGGTTGCTAGGCGTCCCTGTGCACATAATTTGCAGGATCAAGTTGGCGCCTCCCAGGGAGGTATGCGAACGCCGTTCATCTTTCGTAGACGCGCTCTTTTTAGCGGCTGGCTCTGTTGGGATATTCTCGCACGCAACCAGCTGTGCTTAACGTTTCGGCTTTCGTGCTCTAAAAACAAACCCTCTAGATTTCGAGGTTGTTGCCTGAACTTAGCCGTTGCGCGGTTTGAGTGCGCTCTTAGCTGGCAATAAATGCGAGTAAACCATGGACTAAGATGCATTGACAGCTCGCGAGTGACATTATAGGCCAGTTAGGAAATTGGCGGAGCGTCCGGTACCTCTTGTGTTTAGACAACGAAATGCAGTTTTTACCGTAGTGAACATGAGGAGATGGTTAGTTTTTCCACATATATGGAGGTGCAGCTTTTAGAATCTAACCGTGGTATATACGTAAATTTAAAAAAAAATGCTTTTTACTTTCGTAACATATCAGTCTAGACAATAAAAACCAGCTTCAAAAGTTCAGGAGGATTATGCATCGTAGCTGTATTTGGGTCTCGTGAAGATATTGATATGTCAATTAGCATCTTTTTATGTTGCTGCCAATTATTATATCCCAGTCAAATTTAAAAACACCACCGAGTCCAGTTGGACATCACTGGAGCTTGGCATGCCAACTGGTCCCAAGTCACTAGATGAGTAATCTCGGGAAACAACAAAATCGTTTGTATTAATAATAGCACAGTTGCAATGTTAGTTTTCAAGTAATGGATCTCTGTATTTTAGTGTGAATCAATGGAGAGAATAATTTATTTTTGTCGAGTTAAAGATCTCTCTGGAAATTTTACCAATTTTTCTGAACCACAGGCACCACTTGGTCAACCAAATTTGGCTTGCATATATAGCACCTGACATGTATCTCTCGTAGTGAAGTGGTGAATGCTGGGTATGTCAATGAAAAGAATTTCCGTAGTGTGTTCATACCTGAGCATGCTCAAAAGGAGTTTCAAGTATATTCATGTCATATGAAGGTTCGGGCCTTATGAAGGCATTTACTTCTCCTTTCCTTTTGTTTTTCATGTTGGTCACAACGAGTCTTATTCAGAGACCAGTTGGGTCCAGTTGTGATCGATAAGTCGGTTGGTCGAATTGGACCTGTTGTATTTTTCCAATGGGTGTCCCAAAACACAGTTGGAAATACCCAATTCGTTCATGTCTTGTGACTGGCACAGCATGGTCTAGTTGCCTTTGTGCCATTAAACCCAAATTAACCAATGAACAAACCAATTTGTTCCAATTGGAAATTTTAATCTGGTGTGAGCGAGCAGTTTTTTTTCACTGAGATATGCTTAGTTCGTGTGTGGGAGACGTTGCAATTTCCTTCAGGTGGGCTCCAGAAAGCATGGCCGTGCCGGAGACGGAGGCGTCGTCGCTCGAGGCACTGCCAAACGAAATTCTCTTCAAGATATTTTCTCTACTCGATGCCCAGTTCATTGACCAAGTTATCGGAAAGCTGTGCACTCGCTTTGCGCTGGTGCTCAGTGATCCCAGCTTCTGGCAAGCGAAGCTGGTCAATACGTGGCCCAAGCCGTACCCCTTACCAGCAGGTGAGCACTGTGAAAGTGCAATTTGTTGTTGCATTTGACTTGAGAGAGCCTAGTAATAAAAGAAATGGCACTTACAAGCCACAGAGCATACGGCAAGGATGAGAGCACAGTTTCTTTGTTCTTTCATTTTGCTCTGTATCCTGTTGTAAGATCAGGCTATTTACTTCATTGCCCGAGCATGCACAATCAGCCAAAGTTGAATCTCTGACATCATCCGAATGTCGCCTCTGAACTGATCATGATGCACTAAGTAATGTGCGTTATTGACTGCCTTGATTGGAATTATATGCTCCGGAAAGCACATAAATTCGTCACTAAATCATCGCAGGTTGTATGCGTCACCCATTCTGTTTGCAGGTGGATTCCTGTGATATTGGGATGTCAAGCTTACAAATTTTTCGGGCCATATTATCGAAAATACTGCTATGATTCTTAATTGTCCTTACACTTACCTCGGCAAGACTGCTGAACCATGGAATTCTAACTTGTAGCTGCATCTTAACATGTTGACAAATTTTCTGGAAAAGGCTGCAAGATGTATGACACAGACATGACCACTGAGTAAGGGGAAGGTTGTGCATATCCCATTGTCAGAACGCTTCAAATACTTACATTTGTGGCATAACTTGCTGATGTTTATATAAGCTCAGCCAACTTGTATATGCTGGGAGCCAAGGGGATATCAGACGTACAAGTTGATCTCAACTCCGCAGTCAACTACGAAAGTGTATGGGGTACGATACCTGTGATAAAACGAAGTACTTTTGCAGCCAGGGCAGACATGCAAACAGCTGTTGTACATGCAACCAAGGTAGTATCATACTATTCTACTATCTACACTTTAACCTGGTTTTAACAAACAAGCTGATGTGCTAAAGGTATTTCAATATATCAGGAAATTTGATACACTCGAGCTCACCCATAACAAACTTAAGCGAACTTCCGTGATATGTTCATATCTTTCTCAGGCACGAATTATGATGGACTTTCAATAAATGTGTCCAATTTACACAACCTCATTGCATTGCATTCGGCACTGCACAGCAAGAGAGATGAGGCGGTAGGATGGTGCTTTGTGCGTTTTCTGATGAATCATCTTAATTAGGGAACAATTAATCATCTGATTGTTGTTCAATCAGTAACATTCAGTTTTTACATAAAAAGATTATTCACAGGCTTTAAGCATACAAATATGCACAATTTTATTACTGACTCTATCCATTACTAACAAGAAAAAAGTGCTTCTATGTTCCTGCCAGAATGCGCCACGTTGAATGCCCCGTCAAACATGGTAATTCTTTCACCAAAGTGGTTGTGCAGTATTTTCTACTGTGCCTTGAACTGTTTCACTGTATCACTATGACTAACGTTTTCAATGTATGAGATTGCGTAGACCTGCTCCAATCCACTTCCTTCAATGACAGTGCAGTACCAGCACAGAAAGGGATAAAAAAGATTGTGACAAAAAAAAAGTAACAAACCTCCCCCAGAACACTACATTTGTTGCATGCAAACTGCTTTAATGGGTTGGCAGGGGACACTCTGAATGCAATATGTTCAATGTCCAGTTCATTATGGGGGAGTTACTTTACATAGCCATAAGTCAGTAAGTTTTGTGTGTTTTATATAGAGAATAATTTGCTGCACTCAAGTGCATTATATTCAGGTTTGACTGTACTAGCACAAAGTTCATCAAAATTCACCCTTTTCATAGAACTCACACCATGCTAATTCCTTGAAGCCGATAGCACCCACGTTGTACGACTTACTGTACAAGCTTTTGTGAAGCAAAATCTCGCCTAAATGTTTGCTTGTTCGATTTTAAATGCTGCCTGCAGGTACAATTCTTTTCTGGAAAACAGCAATGAAGCAGATTGACAACTGGGATAACAGGGTTGTGTGCTGTCCTGTTGACAAGTGCGTCGCCCCATTACGGCACTGTCATTTTCCAGTTCCCATGCACCAGGTGGCCCCAATGTGCTCCATTTTGAACTGCATTTTTCTTCTACTGTTGGAACTATAGCAATAATTATTTAACAGTCCATAGACAAGGTGCTAATCTACACTTGTTGACAATTAGTATCTGGCTTTTGGTATTCAGCATTGTACCACTCTCCAAGCCTGGATTGAAAACGTTGGCATTGCTTGGCCTATGCACCATGCCAAAAGCTGTGCGGTGCTGACACACAGTTGGCCCTCACAAAACAAGCAGCAAAGCTTGTCTAAAAATAAGCTTGGCTCCTTAAAAAGGTAGGGAGGAGGAGGGTACCCACCCCCATCTTAGATGACACTTGTGGCAGGGATTCTGTGTTTAGCACCTATTTCAAAAAACATGTCCTCAAATCACATGAGTATATGCACCAATGTTTTTCCAGTTAACAATGATCAATGCTGTGAAAGCGTCCAGGTGCTTATAAACCCTCTATGCTCCATTTTCGTGCATAGTAAGATATTCAACGAATCTAGGGGCCCTATAGCATAAAACTATTCCAATCAGTTTTTATTCCGAACTAGCCATTAGCCCTCCCTGATAGGTCAGAATGGTTCGGGTCCAACCCATATGTGCGGGCACCACACCCATATGGGCAGAGCCCGAGCCATTTTGAACTATCATGGAGGGCTAATGGTTGATTTGCAATAAAAACAGATTGGAATACTTTAACGTTATCCTGGCTCTAGAGAGAATTTCTCTCTTAGCCACATTCGAGGCTGCAGAATAGTGTTGCAGCTGAAATTAAAGGTATAGGTGTGCATCATGTAATTTGACATAATATTAAGTCTCATACTTCTATGTTGAAAAATACAGTGTAATTATTAAGTAGGAGGTGCCGTAGATCTGAATCTGTTTACCATAGAGCAAGCATAGCGACTCGTTTTTGCTACCAGCTGCCACAGCACGCTGTCTCGTTCACAACCAAAGCATAGTATGTCGCATCCAGGCAGCACAAAGATGCTGAAATATTATGTGCTGTGACGTAGCATTGCATCCACAAGTTGTAGTTGTAATATACAACGCATTCATTCTGTTGAAAGCATTGCAGATAATAAACAGCTGCACTGTGACACATTCAGAGTGAAGCTTCTACATTTACACTGTTTTGTGTAGCGTCAGCAGTATTGCCTGCTAAGTGTAAAATGGAGTGTAAGGGTTCACAGCACCTTTGTGTGACAGTGGGACAAACTTGTTTTGATGTACTCACAATTTTCGCGTGTCCTGTTCCTACACTAGATGAAAACTTCGACTGGAAAGAAGCATGTGTTCAAAGGGAGCGGCACTTAAACCAGTGGACCAACTGGGAGGATGAGATGAAATCCATTCGTATTGCTGATGCACACATAGGGATGATACATTCAGTCCTGTTGATGAATGTAAGTAAGGCGTTTTATTGTGTTTCCATAAGTAGTCAACATAAGTCATTTTGGCCATCCCTGGCCCTTGCACCAAAAAGCCCTAGTGTGGTCAGCTGAACAGCCACTGTGAGCATTGGCAACTTGGCATGGCACTTCGGGCATTCTTATTCGTATTTCACTTAAATTAAAAGATGAGTACTTTTTGGAGACGTCCGGCTGTTGAGAGTCACCAAAGTGATGTTACAGCTTTTGTGTTATAGTTATTTGTGAGAACCTGTTAGACCTCTGTCTGCCCTTTCCACCACCACTGGAAGAAGAAAGTACGATTTCTCTGTGGTATTTTGTGCCTCAGGGAAATTCCAGAACTCCCCGAGAGAAATCCTTGTGATCTCCACGTGGTTTTCCGGTTTATATACCTGCAGTGTAAAACATGGAAAGTATTCAAGTTTTGAAGAGGCACTGCCATCAAATGTCATTAAATTTTGATGTATGGCAACTCCGCCAGAAAAAATGTCATTAGGGAACTTACGGCATTAACAAACAAATATCATCATTTTTTGTGCCCGTATAAGCTAAGCGGTCCACTTGGTTATTTTCATGATCTTGTGTGTTATGTGTGGAGGATGTGCTGTCTCGGGCCAGCTCTGCCTTTACATCCCACCAGCACTCCGCTGATGCAAGGCTTTGTTGGCTGTGGCTTGGAGCCTAGCCCTTACAAAACCTTTGGCTTCCGTATTGGAATGACTGACAATGCTGCTTGTGTGATGTCTGTAGTCACGAGGAGACACCAGAACATGTCTCGTGTGACTGTCCTCAACACAGTGTAGAAAGACAACCACTTGTTCTCTTTGGCGACAGACGATTATCAGAACGAAGCATATTAGAATGCGACCAACCATCGCAGCAGAAGGCTACGGATGAATTCTTGCAGTTCTGAAAGACAACAAACCTACACAAACGACAGCTGGCATCATGTGATTGTGCTGTCTCTCTTTCTGTGTTCTTATCTTTTTACCTCCCCAACACTTAGTCAGGGCTTAAAGCTTAAAAGTCAGGGCTTAATGTTTCGTGTGGGCACTCCTATCTAAATACATAGGAAAGGAGAAATAGTTTTTCTCGGTAACCTTTGCACTAAATTTTGTCAGGTTTATCGTATTGTTTACTGCTAGATGCAAATTTTTGATTTAGACCGTCAATATATTAAAGAAAAATTGACAGAAATTGCAAATTTTCAGCAAATGAAATCATCAAGTTTATAACTGTAAATCAGCAGTGACAAATTATATCATAATTCTTGTAAATTGCATCTAATAGCACATCGAAAGTGGACAGAATTGATTTATTATACGCTACTCTGCAGTGTACCATTATTACATGATTATGACTTTTGCAAAAGTCTTCTAACATGGTAATAAATTCACACAAGCTGTAAATTTATATCATATTTGTCCTTTTTAGATACTCTAACGGATGCAATCTACAGAATGGCGATATCTGTTTTTGATGAAGAGGGACAAATTTGCAAACTTTGGGCTTTCATATTTTTTTTAACTCATGATTTTTTTTAATTCTTGGTAAAATTCAAGTCCTAAATCAGAATTTTGCTTCCAGCAGTCGCCGAAATTTAACTTTCTCTCTAAAATGCAACAAATTTCAATAAAGTCAGGCGGCATCGCGTTGGGCAGCATCCAAGTCGGGCCCAAGCTAAAGCCTCCTCTTAACACATGCACGCACGTGCACTCACTCTGACCTACGTATCTGCCTGCTGCACACCCAATAACATACAGCATACGAGCAGTTCACACATGTGTGACAGCCCCCCCTTGAGCAAAAGACTTTATGCACTGTCCCCACTGTAGGGAAGCAAACTGGATTATTGGGTCCGGTTAACCTTTATTGCCTTTCTCTTTTTTTTTTGTCCCCCTCTCTTCAAACTTGATGAATTAAAATTAATCACCTGCATTTTTTTCAGGATGGCTCATTGTGTGTCACTGGGTCTCGTGATCGAGATCTAAAAGTTTGGGATGTCAGGGACCAGGACAGAGCTGCAGAAGGGGAAGACCTTCTCCTGCATTCAGCCCCTGATGCGCATGAGGTGAGTACTGTCTGTCAGTCTGTCCGTCCCACCCTCCCTTCCTCCCTCCCTCCCCTTATTATTTATTTTTCTCCACCTTGCGAGTTTCCGCAAAACTATTACGCCAAACTCTTGCCTTTGCTTCGAGTTGTTGACAAATTCGACTTCACCCTGCCATCTGCTAGCCGCGTGGTTAGCTAAGATGGTAGAGCGGCGGTTCGAGTGGGTTCGAGTCCTGGACCAGGACGAATTTTTCTTCAACTGCCAGGCTTTTCTTTCAAGGTACCCGTATGAGTTTCCTTTGTAGCAATTGCTACGAACGGGTGGATGTCTGATTTTCTCTTTATTGTCTGTCTATCTGTCTGTGTCTGTCTGTGTCAGTTTGTCTACGTCTGTCTGTTTGTCAATCAAAATGCTTATTGTTTGCAAATGCTTCACATATGGGGTTGAAAGTATAGAAGCAGGTCCCATAGCTAAGTTCAGCATGGGGCCCTCCTATGTCAGAGTGCGTGGAGAGGAGTGAGTGAAGCAACAGAAATGCAACTAATAATTTTGTTCAGTTAAACAAAAGCAGACAGATAAAATGCTGATAGTAAACATAATAAAAGCAATGTCAGCTTCCTGTTAGAAAGAGTACTAGTATTTTCTGAACTGTAATGGAGGGAACAGAAAGCTTTACATCATTAGGCAAGTTTTTCCTAAATGCTTCTGCTGCACTATGCTTGCCTGTACTGAGCTAGATTTCCTTTTGGTATTAAGTGCACGGAACTCTTTCGTTCTGAGCATTTGGTTCGTTTCTTTGCCCCAGGGTTGGATTTGGGCCCTGCACTGTGTAGGCAACAAGCTGCTCACCAGCTCTTTCGACAGCACACTCAAGTTGTGGGATGTTGAGTGTGGACTCCGCGAACTCAAATGCTTCACGTGAGTTCATTACATCATAACCTCGGCTGGCGGCGCAATGTTATATGCAATGGTGAAACAGCAGCACCAACTGTGGTGAATTGCACTGAGAGTGGGCCTTCGGGGCATCCTACTCCAAAACGGCATTTCACCGGAAAATTGAGCCAAGTCTGCACTCTAAAAGCATAAGAGCTGCCTTGCTGGTACAACTGAAACAAAATTCTAACACATGCAAATACGTGACATTTTTTGTGCTTTGGTGCGATGTTATGGTTGTGTATTTTTTTCATGTCAATTTAGTGTCCTGATAACTTTCCCATGTGACCATCATCACCATCATGAACCGAGCGGGCATAGCCACGATTGTAGAGCCTTTTTTCATGAGCCACTATGTTGCATAGGCAGTGGCATCAGCAATGAGCTGTCCGATTGCTGGCTTGGTCGAATTATTCATGCTGTGTGCCAGGTATACGCTTGTCACCGTATACCTGGCGATTGTTTTCAGGATTGCATAGGCTGCTTGAGATGGCATGGGGTCTTCTACATTGGAAACAGTTCTATGAGACGTATTCAAGCACTTTAACTTTGCTTAGCAAGAGTTTCAGCTGCAGGTGAGGTGGACGGAGCACCTAGCATGATGTGTCCGTACATGTTTCAGCACGCACTCTTCCTCGGTGATCTGTCCTATATTTCTAAAAACTCATTTCACAAGCGTGCCCCTATTGCAACATTCTCTCTGTAGTTCTAGCCTAGGGCTTATCTACAAAAGTATTAAGAAACATACACAACTATCGTAACAACATGGGTACCATTCTGCTGCAGATTAAGTTCTGCTGTTTACTTTGACAAGTGTTCAAATTGTTATCTGTAGGTACATTGTGCAACTGCCTCGTTCGTTGACTGCAGTTTTCGCCCCTGTATAACATAGCTTTGGTTAGTAATAACAGCATATCATACAGTGAACCATGCTTGTCGAGTGATCAAGCGGCTGGCTGTGAACTGCACGAGCATCCGATGAAGTGACAGCTGCTGGGTTATAGAGTTGTTCATTCTATATTGCATGGACCAAGCATGCGGCATCACCTTGCATGGTCTTACTGCAATGTTAGCCTCTGTCTGTCTGTCTGTCTGTGTGTGTGTGTGTGCGTGTGTGTGTGTGTGTGCGTGTGTTTGTGTGTGTGTTTTCCTTCTTTCTGCTGCAAAATATGGCAACCACATTTGCTGATTGCCCACTCTTGACAAGCGCCATTCAAGCTGTATGAGCCGTAAAACGGTCTACTCAACTATTTTACAGGGATTGTGCCCTCACAAATAGCCATCTCATTCTTTTTGTGCGATCCCCTTTAAATGTCGCTGCTTGACAGGGCAAAGAGGCAATGCCAAACTTGGTATACCAGTTGCATTGACCGCTGTTTTGAGCCATGCCATCAGCTTCACACCAGAAGGCAACATAGACATAGCACACTACTGTGTACATAAACTGTGTAGAAAGGATGTCAGTGGCTAACACAAATGTTCTATAACGATTGGCACTTAGATGTTTCGGGGTTGCATTGGTTCGGTTGTACGTGAGCGCTCTTATGTTTCAGTTCTCATGCCAAGCAATCAAATACAATATTTTCCAATTCACGCTGGTTCACAGACGCCACTGCTCTTCGTCGAGTGGCAACGGTACAGCCAAAATAGTTCACAACATGTACACACACTGCAGTTGGCGATGCACATCACATGTCTGCTCAGCCAAATAAAATTTACGCGTATTGTAGTTACTGCTGCACACAAAGGCTACACAGTGGTTCCCCAACAACCTTGTATGAACTGACATTATGTACATCTTTGGCAGAATGAGCTAAAATGTCTCCAAATTGTTCCGTAGCCCACAATGGGAACACGTTCAAACAGGACATCGCTGGCTTGCACAAGCCAGAGTGGAGGAAAGGGTCACCGTGCGCTGGTTGGCAGACCTTTCTTCCTCACCCAATGGAACAATCTCTAGCTGATGAGATCGGTCCTCCATTTGCTGTTTTCACTCTTTTGTTGCATTCCTCTCTGGTGAAGGTTCCAATGCTTTCCCGCTATGCACCCGTCTTGTCAGTGCTCTTTGTGGTGCAGCTGTATATTCGTCATACCACTGTGGCGCAACGCTCGGTCAAGGAGGCTGTTGGATCAAAAAGCAGCTTCAGATGATGTTGGCTTAGATGATGGCTTCAGATGATGGTAGCATAGTCGTTGACAGTGTCACTTGAGAAATACCTTGAATTATGCGTACTCAACTGCTGGCTAGAAGGAGGAGGAGATGGAAAAAGCCAGAGAGGCTAGTAGCTGCTGGATTTGCTATTAGTGGAGACCTTTTTTGCAGCACTGTGCAATTGAAAAAGCAGGTCCTGTGATACTATAATTTTAACAGCTTATACATCACCCAACTCACTGTTATGCAGGAGAGACTTTTGTGTATTAGAAGCAAATAAACCTCTGGGTATCTTCTCCGTAACTTCAGTTTAGTTGTGAAAGTCCTATAGGGCATAGTATTCCTCACATGTCCTTGTTCCATTATGTTTTCTTCTTTATTGGTTTGCTTTTTTGCTCGCTTGAAGCATGGTGAATATGCGAACACCTGTTGTAGGTCAAAATGATAGAAGCAGTTTTATACCAGAGTGTCTGGCTAGGTGCAGAGTTTCTGCCTAGGTGCCAGTCTTCTTTAAAGGCTCTTGCTCTGCAGCACAGAGTTTGTAGTATTTTAATATATGCGCCACTGTTTAAGTTTCTAATCTCACCATTTCTAATGAATAGGGTGATAAGATTAGGAAGTTTACAAGCATGGAATGGGTCCAATGACATAGGAACGAGGTAACTGGAGATGCCTGAAAGGGGGTTTTGGTTCTTCAGTGAAATTAAAATAGCCTCAAGATGATGATCTGTGGTCACTCGTTTTTTTGCAACAATGACCTGGACTATACATTATGTTACAGCTGGTTTAGTTTCAACATTGCTTCTTTTCTCCTTCTCGGCAATAAGTTTGAGAAGTAGCTATTTATTCTCAGGAGAATGTTTGCCTGCTTAAGAAATTATGCATTATCAAAGATGTGTAATGCATTTTGTTATGATGCATGCTGTTGTGAGCAGTGAGCATTCTTTCATATTAGTGGTATCGATACAGTTGACCTTGTTAATTCCACCTTGATGGAATTGACGAAATTGATCTAATTATCCGGTGGGTCAAATTAAGCAAGATGCAGAAAAAAAAAACGTCAGAACACACCACTGTTTCATTTTGCAGTATTTGCTTGATGTTAACTCGCATGCTAATCAAATGTGCACCCACTTTGTATGTGTCTAAAAGTAGAAAACTAATGTAGAAATGACTTAACGCTCCTAACCAAAATATAAACGTAACACGCACCCGATTTTTTAGAATGGTGTCCGATTTTCTAAAAGTCAGCTTTGTTGCCGTACAGCATGTTATGCGGTAAAGCCTGTAAAGCCGGTAAAGACTGAGTGCAGATGACTAAATGAATCAATGACTTATTGGAGTCAGTAGGTTTATTTTGGTAGAAGTTACTTCTGTGCAGTCTGGAATTCAGGACAGGTTTAAGTAGCATCATTTAATTAGACATCTTTATATATAGCTTTAGCTACATTTCTCTTGTTCCTTTCAATGTTTCTGTATGTTTTCACACATCTTTCTGGCTTCATTAGCATTCTCTTAATCTGATGTAGAGAGATAAGTAGTTATTTCTTCTCCATACGTAATGAGATTTGGAATTTAGTCTGATGATGTAATTAGTTTGCCCTCTTGTGCCTGGACTCTAAAACATTTCCTAAGGCAAAGTTCAAGGGCCATAGTGAAATCTGTCACTGACACAAAAGCGAGAGGAATCAAAGGAACCAAAGGGCTTGACTTATTGTTAAGAGCAGCCAAGTGGAGGCAAGGAATTCAGGAATACTGCAGTCCTTGAGATCTGTAAGCTTGTGTACTGTCTTGTGTACCAGGCTGTGTACCATCTTGTATGTGTGTGCAGTGTTCTTTTCCTGTGTGGGGTAGCCGACCAGACATCCATCTAGCTGGGTTTCCTGCATTTTGTTTATTTTCTTTCTCTCACAGTCTTGCCTCTGCAACACAACAGAAAACATGGCAAGCCACTCTGATCTGCTGTGTAACATCCAGTCTCATTTCTGTCCACATTGTTGTAGTGTCAAGGCACCAGTGATGACGATCTGTAGCTCTGGCGGGGAATTCGTCCTCGGCAGCTCCGATGGCGTCATGTACCGGTACGACTTCCGGGAGTCAAGAGAGCCATTGCCGTATTGTGCTACCCGGGGCGGCGTAATCACCTGCATGGCTGCAGATGACAAAACCATCTTGGCAGGCACCAATGCAGCACGACTGTACACCATTGATCGTCGTGTGAGCCAGTTCAGGCCGGAGTTGGCCATGGTGAGCAGCACGATGACACTTTTGTGCAAGCTTAATTAAGGACTTGCTCTCCTTTTCTTTTTTAAATACCATCTTTGCATACACAATGTGATGTGAATGTGTCATCTGGATGGTGGTTTTAGACAGACGGCAAATTAAAAAATAATCGTATTTTAGTAAACTTAATATAAGAACTTGCATATTTGCTTTAAGTGCTCGAAAAGAGTATTTCGCAGTTACTGCTGCACTGTTCTTGTTGAAATTTTGCAGAAAGATTGCATGTTGGAGTCTATGCCATTCAGTGTAACACTTGGCAAAGTTAGTTGCCTGGTCCTTAAAGAAAAAGTGCGAAGTTGCTTTCACTTATGAAGATGCAAGCTATTACTAAGACGGCATAAGCATAAACTTCTGCAGCTGCCTGCTGGCAGCTGCAGAACGCAGCCTTTCACTAAGGGTTGCCGCTTGTTCCAGAGGAGCGGGCAACATGTGGCAACATAAGTTTATGCTTCTGCCTTTGCGGCAGCAGTTTGCATTCTCATAAATGAAGTCAACTTTGAACTTTGTCCTTAAAAACCAGGCAAATAAGTCTGCTAAGTGTTAGACTAAATGATGTAGACTCTAAAACGCAATCTTTATGCAAGATTTGGGCAAGAACAGTGCAGCAGGAAGTGTGAAATCTTTCTTAGATTGCTTTCAGTGAAATAAGCAGGTCCCTGTATAATATTAACTATAAACTTAAACTGAAGATGCAAAATGCAACTGCAACCATGGGCCTGTATAGAATCTTTTTTTAGCATCATGAACTACCCCAGTACAGAAAACTCTGTGAATATTTATTTGGCATAAAGGGCTGCTCTCTTTGTGGAGAATGTCTCAATCAAAAGGAGAACTTGCTCAAATTTCAATGCCAAGCTTCTCGGAGCTGCAGGACTATTTGCTGCTGTGTGGCAGTGTGAGGTGTTACAACTCCAGATATTTTGTGCTCAGCGGACCTATAATATTCAAAGGATATTGAACACTTCGAATCAAACCTTTAAAGTGTTCATGTTTCTCACGCAACAGTCTTACAGCGCATGTATATTCAGTTCTACCATATGTGGTGCGTGTGCCCCCCCCCCTTATTTTTGTAAATTTCGTGTGTGTGTGTGTGTGTGTGTGCAATTGTAGCTTTGGTCAATAAGCATTGCTGCAATTTGTTACGTGGGTTCATGCAGCGTTTCAAGCAAAGCTCCGTGACTGCCCTGTCTTTTGACTCGCGCCAGCTATGGATGGGAATGGGGGATGGGACCATTTATACAGTCGACATGACATCCAGTCCCCCCAAGATTATCCAGGTATGTGCACGTTGCATACCTGCCAACTTTTGGGATCTTATTTTTTGTATTTGCTGAAGTTTTAGCACTTGTTTATAACTGTAATGTTGACACAAATATTTAAAGGTTTTTCATTTGAGCATAGTTTAGGGCAAAACCAATTTAAAAAAAAAGACATACAGTTGCTGCATGTATTTTTTATGGCCACATTTTTTAGACCCATCGATTATATGGAGCTTATCATGTGGCAGTGACATTAAGTGATAGAACCAACATTATAACGGCAGCCGGATTTTTAACAGCCATTACATGAATATTTCATGAATAAACATAGAAAACATTTCTCCTTGTCTACGATGCAGATCATTTTTGCTGCGACTGTTCACAGCATCCCTAAGAACAAAGTCTGCAAATCTTTCATAAGTAGCCAACATACTAAATAGCCAAACAATTTATAGTATTTCTTGCCATATTTTATGCTTGCATGCTGAGCTTCGCATATCGTACGCTAAAGGACCGCAGGTGGTTCGTCTTGATCCAGAGGCATGTCTCCTAGCCTTTGCATTACCTTGAGGCATTAAATTCAAATAATTGATAAAGAGACTGACCTTATGGTGCATGCTGTACTTGATCGAAAAATATCAAACAACAAATAAATGCAAGAAGGTACATTTGACAACTGAAATATACTACCAATGCCTAATCCAGTTGTAGCCATGCGTAAAAAGGAACATTTTTGTTGCAACATGTGGTGTGATCCGCCAAAGTGACGGTTGTCTATCTGAGGCCTACGCAGGTGCGTACTTTCTCGCAGATCTCTCCTTCCCTCTCACGTAGAGTGGTTTCTTAATCTTTGGAATTGCAAAGGAAAAGAAAAAATAAAGAAAGAAATTTGATAGTAGTATTTGTACAACTGCAGCATGTGCAGGGAGCTGCATGGGAACAGATACAGCTTGTCATTATACTGTACAATGAAATCTCATTAAACTGTAGTTTTCCGGAGCTCGGAAAAAGTACGTACTAAACGGTAGTACTGCTTGACCGAAATAGCATGAGATCGCTCACTTACCTGTCAAAAATGGAACTACGAAGTTGAGATAGACTAGTGAATAGCTGGTCTTTGACATGACCATGTAACTGGCACATTAGTTTCATTCATTCAAGGTTTCAATCTTAAAATTAAAATTAAATTATGGGGTTTTACGTGCCAAAACCACTGTCTGATTATGAGGCACGCCGTAGTGGGATTGATTTGTCAAATTAAATGTCCCCTTGCATCAATTTGTCACTTAGTTTGCCATCTCTCTCTGGTCTGCTAGCCTTCTGGTTAGCTCACATGGTAGAGTGACTGCCCTGAAAAGGCAGTTGTTTTGGTGAATTGGAAAGATTTGCAGTGCGTTGGAAAGCTGTCACAGCATGACTTGACTCCCGAAATTATTTTCTCGATTGTGTCTGTACTGATCAGTTGACAAAGTATGATGTGCTTACAGTTGAACCTAGTTACACTGAAGTCACATCAGCCATAAAGATGCCTTTGTTATATCCAGTACTCATCATGAGCATACAGGCTGATTTAGGCAGAACAAAAATGGTAGTCAAATCTGTGCAGAAGAAACACAAGTATGGTGCCTCTGACGAGCCAGCAGAGGGTCTCCTGCATATTTTGATAACCCGCCGGCATCTTGCCATGCCGGTCCGTGGCACGGGAACAACAATAAGTTATGTACACACACACACTGCACTGCTGTGTCGGCACACTTGAGTTGTCCTGTCAGCAGGATCTGACATGCAGTGAGTTGCCGCATTGGCACTCGGAAATTCAAGCTACGTCTCTACAGACATTCGCTGCTTCTTTTTTGTCCAACAGAACACACAGGGCTCTCTTGAAGCTTGACAGCATAGCGGCACTTGTCGTTGCTAAAAGTAAAAATTGGCCAAGGTCTCCACTGTTCTTTGCACTCACTGAACAGATAGTTCTTCTAACTACTGCAACCATGTAGTGCGTGGTTTATTGATTCAAGTGCAGGCACAGCAGCACCAAACTCCAGACTAAATTTGAATCCCACTATTCTGTAAGCGCCATTCTGTAATGTTCCCGCATCTTGCGTTGCCTTTGAAGGTGGCTTGTTGCAACAAGTGACCAATTCGCTGCAACAGGCAACCAATTTGTTGCAACATGTGAGTCAGTTTCTCCCAGTACCTTTATATTTACATGGCGGCTGCTTCCAAATGCAATGCAAGATAACAGGAACATAACAGAATGGCGCTGTATCAAATGGGAACATTATACATAGGAGTCAATGGGATTTATGTACAGGGCTACATTTACTTTAGGGCCTGCTAGGGTCTTATTTGCATTTCACAATTGCCGGTTCTATTTAGTCAGCTTCAGCGCAGTAGAACCGTGTTATGCGGTGAAGCTTACACAAAATATTGTGGTAGGGGTCATTGTCACGGAACACAGTACGTGCTCCTGAACTATACACACGTGCATTTGCCATTCCTAGCCATAGTACGAACACCGAGACATCTAATAACTGCACTGGAAGCCACTCTGGCTGTTTTTGACGTGCTGTGGCATTTTGCACCCTTCCTCACGGTTACATTTTCCCGGCTGGTACATTCTCTTTTTTTTTTCCCAAGGTCTCTTTAAAAAACATATCAACGGGGTTCTACTGTACTTATATAATTAGGCACACTATGAAACAAGACGCTTGTGGAACAGCTAACAGGGACAGCTGAAGGTCATCTGAAGGTCACAGCCTGAAGGTCATCATGAGTGAAGTCTTGGAATTTGCTTATGTTTGATTTGCTAGCGATGTGTGATGGCAACCTGTTCCACTTTTTTATTCACTCTAGGCATATCACGAAGGTATTGTTGTGTTGGATGCTACTTCTTTATGGCAAGGTTGGAATGCAATCGTGACCCTTAAGCAGTAGTGCGTTTCATAATTCAGGCATAGCTTTGCAACATTAAAACCTACCAAATAAGTTTGTTGTTCCTCTTCAGACTGTGGACGTGCCTCCAGCAGAACCACGTGGCATGGTGTCCAGCATCCAACACACCTTGGGCAGTGTGCTGGTGTCGTTTGTCAACAGGCCCATGGTTGCCTTGGAGCCAACGCTCGAGCCAGCCGTGATTTCCTGGGGCCCCGAACAGCAGCAAGTGACTCGTGTGAGCATCAGGGTGCCTTTGCAAGCTCACAATTGTTTCTTTGAGATGGTTCGTTGTATACTCGTGGACAACTTTCTGTGGCAGTGAAAGGAAAGCTTACAGAAGTCTAGCTTCTGCACATTTGTTGCTGCGTCAAGTAGTCTGGCATTGTTTGACAGTGCGTTCTGTTTCTTCTTCCTCGAGCAGATAACTGAATCAGTCTGACTAGCTACTTTTCTTTTATTATTCAAGAATGATCTGGCACTGCCCTTTGGCTTTACAGCAGGGGGGTTTACAGCATAAATATAAACAACTCTTCATTTTGACAACATACTTGCTCTTCAGGCAGCTTGTTTCAAGTGATGATTTCGCATTAGCCAAAATGCAGAAGAGCAGAGTGAACATATAGAATTCATATTTAACACTGAGTTTTGTATCTTATGTCATGTTTCTATCGGTGCTGTTGTAAATAGGGCGTTTACGTTTTGTGTTAATTCCCAAGCTTATGCAAACATGAATGGGGCTGTGGAACTGTCTTTGGCAGCGCTGTCATGTGCACACTTATGGTATGTTCGACTAGTCGCTTTCAACGCTCTCGCAGTACGGTTTACACTTGGCTGGTTGAAATCAAGTGCTCGGAACACATTCGTCTTATTCATTCGGAGCGCTGTGCTCCATCTCCGTGCGCTCAGAGGCGCTCCCACCTTCAACCTGGGAGTGGCGCTGAGATCGAGCAGAAACTCGAACACTTCACTGCTCCGTTTGCTCTGGCAGAGCACCTGGAGCGCAGCCTAATGTACCATTAGCCTCCGTAGCATTCCTTTCTTTGCCACAAGTTGTCTATATGTATAGGATTGCAGAGGCTGTTTTGGTTAAATGGACCAAGGTTGAATGTGCAGACCTTGCTCTGCCTAAAATTTATATTAGTGGATGCATTCGGGGCTTGCTGATAGGTTTTCTTCACTGAAAGTGCCTTGCTGTCATAGTGTCTCACTGTGTGCACGACAGTGCAAGCAATCCTGGTAAGGTGAGCTGCTCTTCACAGCCCGGTGCGTGCTGTCCACATACTGAGAATAACTCTGTTTGATGCAGAGCGCCATTCGTGCTTCAGCCGCAGTTAGTTGTGCTGCCTGAACCTCTTTTTTTGTCACCGGATGTCATTAGGCAATCTGTTCGTGAAATCAAACCAGGAAATAAAATAGGGAAGTAAATGTCAACAGTGTTTGATACAGGGCTGGTTAATGATGTTTCATGATCCTTGAAATAGCATAAGAATACAAAACAAGAGTAAGCAATTGAAGCATAAACTAACAACTGGCATTTATTGAAAACACAAAGCAGAAAGAATGGCGGCACGAGAACAAACTAGGTAAGGGCAATTGAAAACAGTCACTTGTGATCACATTTACAGTTAATTGCACCAGTGCAATCTTGGAGGCCACACTTAGCTGCGTTTAGCTTGCGCCAGTCTACGCAGTGCCCAGCCGTAGAAAGTGCAATGCTTAGCCGCTGTTTGTGCTCGACTACTGCTACATGCAACAGTGCGAAAGACCACTGTATCTGCTTATGTCTCTCGTTGAGGCATGCCAAGAAGACTGGTGCAGCTACACCCGACTTTTTAGACCGCATCGGAACCAGTGCAATCTCAAAGGCCATGAGTTGGCCAAGCCACGCCGTAGTGGCGAGGTTCGCTGGCCCGCTCATTCGCACAGCAGGAGCCATGTGAAAACAACCTATCAGCTTCGATAAGATGCGTAGTTGACGCACCACATTGTGTGCCACATGGTATTCGGCAGACCTCATTTCACACCCTGCAAGTTATCTTCGACCGCGTCACCGTTTCACCAGTTTCATAGATGAGCCAAGAGGAAAGCGAAAGGAAGACACTGGAATGGGAAGCATCTATCGTAAAGGCTATCGTACCAGTCGCAGGGCGTTGCAGAAGTCGAAGGGCCTGCTAGTGCTGAACTTGGCATCAGAAGCTGGTGGCTGGGTGTGATTATATTGCTTTAATTGCTTTTTATTTTTTTTATTTTTACACATAACAACATGTAATTATTTAGTATATTTTAGCGGAACCTCCAGGACACCAAAAAGGCCACCTGGACACCTCCAGGACACCTGGACTTGTCCAGTTCAGGCTCGCCGAGGCCTCCATGTGCCACGAGGTGTATACGGTCGCACACAGCCGCTTTTGTACGCGAACAACTCCCAGCTCGCTCAGGCCACAGCGGCTTGAACTGACTGACTGCCCTGGTTCTAGCTTTGATCACCCTGCTAACCCTTAGGTGCCCTGGAGATCCTCTGTTGCCCGCTTTATTATAATGTCAGATGATTCCTGAGGCCTCCATTTCCTGGCAACATGTGTCCCTCTGGAGCAGTAGGTGTGAAAAAATCCAATTCATTGCTGAAAAAAAAAAAATCACCCTGTGACTTCTGCATTACCAATCTGGACCTTGTCACATCAGCTGCTAAAAAGTGGCATGTTGGACAAACTGAAGATTTCTTTACCCTGTTGTTAAAATTTCATTGCATACACGACCTTGTAGCGGTTCCATGGGCTACAAAGCCACAATCATTACATGTGTAAGGTTGTGCACCCCACTTGGCATATATTGTAGTAGCTATACATACTGTTCATAGATATGTGGTAATGAATATTATACGAAGTGATTTCAGTCCTTGTGCCCTTATCCGCTAACGCAGTAATAATGAAATCGGGAAGGCCTGTTAGGATGTAACAAGCCGCATAATTTGAGGCATCACTGCAGCGACCCCAATGCTTTTACAGTCTGCTCACAAGATAATGAAGAGCGCAGCATGCACTAGCAAGTTTTCCCTCTAAAATTATTCTTCTGATTGCCAAGGGTGTTCTAGTTGAAAGTTGATCCACGAGCATAGACGTATTAGCACATTGATCCTGCACACTGCCAATTCTACTGTTGGAGAGCACTGTGACATGGAAAACAGGTCAAACGATGTGAACGTACATGTGAAGTTTAACGCTTTTACTCACAACTTGTCACGTGACCTCTCTTTTTGCGCAGTTCCACTTTGATGGCAGAACGCTGGCAACAGTGGGTTCCGAAGTTCTCGAGGTTTGGCATCCAAAGTGCAAGACTGGAATTGTGTGACCAAAAATGAACTGTGCGCTGTGATAACAATATGCAGCTTTTGTTGCGGCACATTGCAAGCACCCCGTGGCATGAAGTTAATGAAATTGCAGGTGCAATAGTTGTGGAAGTGCCAGTAAATTATGATCTGACACATGCCCTGTTGTACTGACACGCTTAAATTTCGGGTGATTCAATTAATTTTTCATTTACAATTTGTCCTAAAATTTTATTGCTTCAAAGGCTGGAGCATATTTCTGTTCAGGTGAAACTTTGATGTCAGTGTTGTTTTTCCAATAATGGCTTGTGCTTAAGCTAGCCTGAACGTTATTTCGATAGCGAAGCAATAGCAATAATGAGGGTGGCTTGTTTTGCAAAACAAGGGCCAAAAAGATGCCGTTGCTAATGTAATATTTTTGTATAGCAGTAATACGAGCCTTTCATGTTTGAGCAATGCAAAGTTGTGCCTTGTGCATGGGCCTTGTCGCATTTAGTGTGTAATATTTAGTAGCTTATGTCTGGCTCATCTGTCGAGGCATTTAATGAATGCAGACACTCCTTTGCTGTTGTCAAGAGTGTCCAACCCATTATGATAAAGGGTATATACTTTTGACTTGTAACACATATATAATCACTTGTAATTATATTTTAATTACAAGAGACTAACTTATTTGATATTCATATCTCTGTGTGCATCTTCCTTATGAAATAAGCGTGAGACTCATGTTGACATTTGTATATTTATAATTAAAAAGTATTTTCGGCGACCTGTCTTGAGTCACGAGTCCAGTTCATAGGAGCACAGGTAGTAAGATATATGCTTGGCAAGTGTGCATGGTTTCAAATTGCACATCCTTGTATGCGCACAACATAACATTGTTAATCCATACTTGCCAACCTGCGAACATTCAAATGTTTTTTAAGTTCTGCACACTTAAAAAGGAGGAAGGTAAAATCAACCTTCCCTTTTCTTTCTTTCTTTTAAAGAAAACAGCGTAATCTGCAGTCTCTTGGTAACAATCCTGCCATATTTGTTTCAGTAGTCCCTCGCAGCACTGTGGAAGCTATAGGCTTCTTAGACCAACCAGGAGGGCGAACACACCTTAAGGGTGTCCTCCTGCACCCTGTCGTCTGCTACTGGCGAGGGCTACAGCGCAGACGGCGGCAACGTCCATGAACGTTGCGCAGCTGCACTGCAAGATCAGCTGTTGTGATAGCAGCGGTAGAAAATTCTTTTCATATTTGTTTTGATACCGAGAAGGCATGCCCCTTCAGGTTATTTTGAAATACAGAAGAGGAGGGTTGCAGGGACGGTGGAAGTGGAGGATTTGGAAAGAGCATTCAGCCAGCGTGTTACACGTGATGGTGGCGCCACCTCTTGATCCCTCTCGTAACGTCCATTTGAACATGTGCTCGCCGACATTCGTGAGTGCTGCCGTTTTCTTGATTCGAATTTTTTGCATGTTTACCACGGTGCTTCTGCACTGTTTCAAGCCTGTTCAACAGTGACTTATTATTTTTTCGTAAAAGAGCAGCTTGGAACGATACCGCACAAGGAAGTCTGCAGACACCATTTTTGCGAAGAACGAACCACTACCCATGAGGGAGCGCTACCACTACTCATGAAGGCTGCGCTGACAAATATGCATTTAGCCACTCTTAAAGCAATTAATTGTTTGTACTGTTTTAAGTACAAGTTAATGTATGTATGACAGTGTTGCATTAATTTTTTTGTTTCTTTGCACACCTTCATTTGAATAAGTGGAGAACTCTGTTTTTCAATATCGTAGAGCCTCAGTAAGTGTTCTACTAAAAAAAACGAAGCAATAAACCGCAGTTGCGACTTGCAGAGAAGCTTCCAAATAAACACCTGCCAGCAAGACCACTTGTGAATGCCATTTAGTTGTCCAGTGGGTTCCAAACCAAGACACCGGATCTCACTGCTCAAGAATTTGCGCTCGCAAGATTCGTAGCCTTGGCTCTGCCGCAAGGAACTCCTGAAACGGAGTATAGTACCACAGTTTCACTGCAAAGCGTTGCAACATACTGTTTCTTTTAGACATTCTGTGCCAATTTAAAATAATTCCTACTTAAGCCAGGCACAGCATGTTCCATTCTATCGCTATACATCAGAGTCCATCAATTTCCACTAAAATCTCAAGATACGTCCTGGGCAGTTGGTCCCTTGGTCTTGCAATCTTGCGCCACTCTATCTTTAAATTCATTTGAAATATTTTCGCGAACAGAATTGATTTTTTCATAATACCTGGCTTAATGTTCGTAAAAATGTAGAACCAGCCGAAATTCGTAACCTTTACAAAAAATTTGCAACAGTTGACAAATGTCCTTTGGTGTCATTAAAGAGGACACAAAAGGAAGATAGTATGTCAAGCTAGATCGGTAGATTATAGGTCTAGAAGGTTATCCTCGTTTTCTGTGTACCAATATATCACTTCATGTATTGTACCCTCAGGGCCGAAGCATTACAGGGGGGAGTGGTTGCATCAAAAATCAAATAAATAATAAGGTAATAAAATACATCAGAGCTAAATATAACACACAAGTGAAAAGTACACCAAAATATTACTAAACTAACAAATAGTACAGCAAATAATTTAAATCTTACAAAATGTGCCAAAAAGAAAACACACAATATGGAACAACAGAGAACCAGTAAAGTGGAAATTCTACCTATTAGTTACCATTACTTAAGGAGTTCTTAAAAAGTTTGTGGTCTGTTGTATCTGCAATCACTGTTATGTCATATCACTTTGTCATGTAGAAAACTGCCGGCCAAAGTCCCGTTGCTGCTCCCCAGTTTGAACTGCCCCCACTAAAACAGACAAGTTGACATGACCTACCTCTATGCCACTGTCTGTGAATTGGTCAGTGCTGACGGCACGCAAGAGGTACCAGTCCGCAAAAGGTGTCACTGCTCCAATTTTCCATTTTTGTCATTCTATTACTTACAAAAGCTCTGTTCTCTCTACGAATGATGAATTTATTATATCAGAAGCGTAATCTTTAAGCCCATTTAAGGAAGTGTGCATATGAATTCTCACAGCTGAAGAATGTAATCCTGAAAGTAACCTACGATGAATATATTTTGTTCGGAAAACATTGCTTTCTGATTAAAATGTTGGAAGAGAGATCAGTGCACCAACTGTAGTAAGGTCCTTATGCCTTTCTATGAACTGTGGTGCCATGAGCGAGCAATGAACGTCCTTCGGCTTCGCGAAATGTGCATCCATGGAGCATTGACCGTGATACTGCATTAATGCATACAGTGTAGGGCACTCATTGTCTCACTTAATATCAGTTACAAAAGAAAAAAAGAAATAAACAATACCAGCGGGATGTGAATCATCTGCTTTGGAGAACTACCGGCATTGCTTTTCTTTTTTTTTCCAGCTCACCTTTCACCTTTTGCCACCGGCTTTGCTTAATTTCTTATAACCCAGTTGCATGGGGCAACTTCGTTCACGATTGGGATTGATCCCAATCATCATCTGTCTGCCTTGTTTGACCATGTTAACAAGTGCTGGTTTATTGTCTCGTGCCCTGTAGTGTGTATCATGACCGTTTCATCAGGTAGTGGTGCTATTGGTGCTTGCACAGCTTCAGGTGTGCTGGTGGTACAATTTTCAAAAGTGAAGATCCCCTGCTCAGTGCTGGCTGGAATGCCTTCTTTTCCTTTATCTTTCATAAACATATTTTGCTGTTGACATGGTGATGGTGGTGATGTATTGCAATGCTGCAAATTCAGCTGAAAAGTCCTTATATCAGCTGTTGCTGCCAAATTCTGTTGAAGGTTATTTATTTGTTACTACCCTCAAAGCTTGAAGGCACTACAGAGTGAAGTGGTGCAGGTGAGTACAGTAATAAGAAAAGATTCTTGGGTTATACAATACTAGCTTTTGATGCAGGAAAACCATCTTGCGTAGAGGTGATCAATTCAGAAAGGAGTTCCCAGTCCTACGGAGTACATCAAGTTAACCAATATGGGTAAATATTTTTTCACTGTGCTGGTGTCAACTTATTACTATGACTGATGTGTGAAGAAGCATAATACTTTTGGGAAAGTTTGATGAAAGTGTAGCTGTGGGATACATTAACACTATGCAAGCTAGGGCGAGTTGTGACATATGTGAAAACGATTTTGTGAAACAAGACCAGCCTAGAATGTTATACAATTTTTGCATGGTTATGCCTTAAAGGGACGCTAAAGGCAAATGCTGAGTCAACGTGGACTGTTTAAATACCATTCCAGAAACTTCTAAACGCTTGTTTCGTGGCAAGAAAATACTTAGTTTACGAGAAAATTGCATCTGAAGAGTCCGAATGCCATTTTCAAAATTCAAATCTCCCGCCACCCAACTGGGGGAGTGGTGACGTTGCATACACCATCACCACCCTTTGCTGCTGTCGGTGAGTAAAACGGCACCCGACAGACGGCGGTACTGAGCCAAGGCAAAGTGACAGAGCGGTGGATACGCCTCTGCAGTTGCTGTTTGGTCAAGTGACGCAGATTGTTCGGGCAACCCGCGACATTACACGGAAGTTGAAGTCTCTGCTACTTGCAGTTTGCGCGAGTTTCGCGAGCCAGCGAAACCAGTGCAGCACTGCGCGACAATGAAACTACTGAAACACGAAAGCGTGGGCGGTGCAGAGTCGAGAGAAAGCGAAACGTTTCGACCGCCTGCGTTATTTTTTCAAAAAATGATAGAGCTGGACAAGTAGCATTTTATCTCGCCTTATAATACAACAGGAGGATGTTTTTTGCAACAAGTGATTGAGTACTATTGGCAAAATTTACCTGAGGAGTGCTTTCGTCATCAGGCAAGCGCTTGAAAGTCCCGGAGGAGTCTCTAATCATGTCCTGCATTTAACTCAATTTCTTGAGTATTTAGGCTCTGTTCGCGATGATATTGACACCTTAGAGATTCTCGACCACTAATCTACCACTTTAGCTTGCCTTAATGTTTGCCTTTAGTGTCCCTTTAATACTATACCTTAGCTTTCAGGAATGGCATTGACAGGGCTCTGAAAAACATCCGAGGTTCTTTTGACCTGTATGAAAAAGTTTGTTCCCGCATTCTCATGGTCAGTGTAGTTGTGGCAAGGAGGTTTAAAATAAATATACCTCTGAAATGGCAGCCCCCAGAGCTGCTTACCAGCAGAGTTGAAGCCATCACTTGCCCTTACTGCACCTAAAGGGAGAAACTGGGGCTACCAGCCAAAGTATGCTCGCCGTTCAAGTGCTTTTGCTTTGATGACGTAAATACTGGGCTAACCAGAAAATAAAAGCATTTGTTTTTTAACCTACTACCTTTAACTGAATACTGAGATCATAATCCCCCATAAAATTTGCCAAGGTATAAAGGTTTCATCCGAAAACCGGTGACGCAAAGACGCACGCCGAGCAGAGTCCACGAAGCAAAATTAAAACCCGCGCAAAGTGGGAATAAAGTGAATTTTGTGTTCTCCACTATACGCTAACACTTTTTCTTGCCTCTGGCAAAAAAAAGGTTGGGCTTCACTTTTGGGACACGTCCACTTCAGCAATTTTATTTGAAAACCTCTTTGGTTCCGAAATGTTACTGTTATGCACAAGGGAGAAGTGCACCTTCTGCCAGCTTTGCAGTGCATTGAAACAAGTAAACGACAATTGCCATCGATTTCAATGAGAAAAAAAAAAGAATCATTACCGACATCTTTGCACAAAGATGTGTGTGTCAAGAGCAGAAAAACTGTCCTTGCCTAGAGCTTTTCAATGTGCCCAACTAAAAGGGCCAGATTTCGACTGTGGCTCTGTAGTAATCAAGAGCTTCAAGAAAAATTTGCATGCTGCTCAAATGCAAGGCTTAGTGGAAAATAAAAGCTTGTTGTTTCCTGCTAATATAAAATGGCTACCTAAGGTGGCTGTGGAAAGACTAGCGGTATGCCAGAAGGAGGCACAGTATTCAAAAGAACCTACTCCCTCCACAAATAATGGTGTCTTTTACTGGTTCTGGGAGCCTGGCCTGGTAGCTAGGCTACTATGAAACATGTTTCAGTCAAATGTGGTGCATTCCACCTGATTAACAGTTTACTCGTAGTAATTATTGAAAACTATGTACCAGCGTAGTAACTCTGCAAGCTATACAGTACAATCTTTTTTCCCCCCTTATGCTCGAACCTCTATTGTCACAGAGTGCCTGTAAAATTTTCGTAAAAACATTGAGGCAGAAACCTGGAAAAATCGGGGAATTGGAAAGTGCAGTAGACACATCATAAGCTCGCAGGAAGCGTTTCCTATTTTTCACACCCTTGGCAAGATGGCAGTGGTCCAGTTTCACTTTCAAGACATGTTCATACCAGAAGGTGTTTAAAGTGTTCTTGGGTTGCAGCAGTTCAAAATCGAATATGCAGTCTGGTGCTCCCGACTGGAAAAACATTGCACAAGCAAAGTGGATGAAGACGATCTGGATGTCCTACACCTGTTTATGCCATTCACCTTTGCTCGCGTCACATTTTTCAGCTCTAGGAATGCAAAAGACTAGTCTAAACATGCAGTCTGTCAAGCTTTGTGCATATTAGCTGAATGCTAATACACTGCAGGGAATCATTGTCGAATTTCAAGAGACGCCAAACTCATACAGTGGTTTGCCAAAGAGTTTATTTAGCCTGTGAAAGTACATTATATAAAATGCAGTGAAAAAAATAAAATAAGAAGGTTGGATGTCAAAGTGATGAAATTAAGGGAGCAATTTCTTTGGGTTAAATAAATCGGGTTTGGTACTGGTCGTAAAGTTAGACAGGCATACATCAATTCCCTGAAACAATATAGTATAGTACCACAAAGATATATATATATTATACTCTGAATAGCTATGCAAAACAGCGTCTTTGGGCTAGCTTGGGTAGTGGCACGCAATACATAAAATATACTTTTGAAAGGTAAGGCAGAATACTTGCAACATGTAAAAATATTCTTTTATGAAAGGAAAAAAAAAGTATTGCATGACGAAAGCCTGAATAAAAATTAACCACAGCATCCTTCTACACGTAAGTACTTAAACAGACCGACAACAAATCTTTAAGGACCCTTCTTTTTCAGCAGTGCAACATAAATCTGCCCTCATCATTGAACAACCACTTTTGGGGTTATCACTTTCAGTGTGCTCCAGTTGGCTGGGCCAGTGGACACAATGCAATTTGTTCCAGTGAGGCATGTTGCACATAAAATCACATAAAAGGGTGGTTGATGCATGACACAAAACCATGACAGTACGACTACAAAAAATGAGCGATACTGCCTGCGCAACAGAAAAATTAATTTCCCTTAGGTGGTGTGCAATTCACCCACTCCCAACTGTGCCATGTATAACAGGTTCATCCGAATAACGGAAGTTGCAACTTTTCAACATAAACATATCTGCAATCGCAAATGCATGTTATGTCGATATTTTTCACCTGCATTGGAGGCTTCATAAATTTCACGTGCTGATCCGCTGTCGGTCCATTTTGAAATTCCCGCTTCACTATCACCAGCAACAACACCACCCTGAATATCCATGGCAGCTCTGTACAATGGTCGAGAGCCATGCAAAAAGAAAATGCTTGAATGACATTCAGCTATCACTAAGTTGCTGCAATGTATATTCACATTGATGCATTTGCAAAAGAGCACTACATCTACTTGTTAAACCGGAAGCACAATAGACACCGGGTAAAAGAGAATGTGAGGTTAGTATTAAAGATGTATCTAATGTATAATATAAACCACAGACGGATTAAGGAGTCCTTAGCCGTGTGTACTATACAACCCAGACACTGATAAAAAAGAAATGTAAATAATTTCAGCAGCGTGTATACTTTTGAGCTGTAAACAACTGGCGACCCAGAAAAACAATATTTTTGTTTGTTTTTTTGTTTTAGCAACAGTAACTAATAGAAAGCTAGGTTGGAAGCACAAATGTTAAGAGAGCTGGCAAGTCTAGCTTCTAAGGCAAACGCCTACAGTGCGAAGAGGCGGGCGAGCTTGGCAATCCTATGCTGCACCGGCCCACTTGACGAAGGCTCTGGGCCCTTCGGATTGTATGTCGCCGCGTCCGTTGGCAGTTATCACAGTGCCGTCCCTCTTGATGACGATGAGGGTGGGAATACTGCTGACGCCATACTTGGTTTTCAGCTCCCTTCATGTTTGGTTGGGTCAAAGAGGATAGAAGAAAAGGACCTTTAAAAAGGAGTACTGACACACATTAGCATGATTTGTAAAAGCGCTACTACATGATTCTTGCATGTATAAAGGTAACTTAGCAAGCATGCAGGTTGGGAAGCACATATAAAAATGCTTTCGTTTGATTATACGAAGGTTGTCTCGACATGCCAGACCTGGCATCGTCAGTATTACAGTGATGTCATGACACACAGAAAAATTTGGCCACACCGTGTATTAGTAAGGCTAGATAATAATACAAACTGTAAGTGTGAAACTAAAATGCAAGCCAAACAGCAACCCTGGTTGGAGTTGCGGATTTCCTAGTGTCTTTCTTTTAGAGCATAATGAAGCATGAAATAAATATGCTGAAACAACCCACAGTAGGCAAGGCTTTTCACTTGCAAAAAATAACCAGAAATTCAAATGCTTACTTCTCAGTACTCAGCTTAAGCTTTGATACCTAAGTATGCTAAGTAATACTTAAGTACATGGGGGAATCTGGCCTGTATTTGCAAACCTTCCATTGCATAGGAGCATTTCTTTATTTGCTGCCATTTGGGCACCAGCAATCATTGTGAATTGAGACAAAAGCTTTTTACACAAAACTGTTTTCTCATTTACCAGCATTCAGGCACTGGCTACTCATCACAGCTATTTTCGTGGTACTCGAATGATCACCACAGCAACAATCAAACACAGTTGCTGTTTTGCCATTGGCCAATGTTCAGGCACTGGCTACTCAACAAAATTATTGATATTTGGATACTGCGATGCCATAAAGGAATTTTAGCAGTGTGGGTTAATACAATCAAGAGTGTTACAAACAACTGTCAGGAAGAAACTAGCCAGCCATAGCAACGACCAAGCGCAGATGGCACAAAACTTGGTTGGTGAGCGTGCAACTCATCATACCGATCGTCTTTCTAATTTGACAATCACTGCAGCAATGACCAATCACAGGTGGCACTTATGCTTGTTAATATGGGCCCATTTTGCTGACCACAGCCGAGTACTCACTGTTGGAATGTGTCGCCGTGCTTAATGGCATACCACGCCCCGTGGCTCTCTTCCATGTATTTCAGCATGTCTGCGTTGGAGCGGTCCGACGAGATGAAGACAACTTCGATAGGTGCCGCACACTCGTCCTTCATTTCCTTGTATGCTTCGGCCAGTACTGGCGTGAACATGCGGCATGGCGGGCACCAGTGAGCCGAGAAGTACAGGGCCACGGCTTTGGCATTGCCGAGAGCCTTCTCCGCCGGGTGCTCGCTGCCATCCTTAAGCACAAGCGTCTTGCCCTTGAAGATGTCCATGTCTTTCACCTGGATGCCAATGCAAGAGGCTCACAGTCAGCTATATTAGTCGGGTACGAAGGCTTGCATCATGAATAACAATGTTAAGAGGCTCATGTTGGTGTAGCTGATTTGTATCAATGCTCTGAAAGACAGCACAAAGGCGACAGAAGCACAGATGACAATTGGACTGGCAGCCATGTCAACTTTATTGTGTCCTTTTGAATGTCACATGATGTGTAAGCTGTAAACCTCCATTCACAATATCCTAAGCAAAATCGTCCTTCTCAAGGATAGTTGAAATATATTTTTGGGTACCGCGTAACGGCCACACGGGAGGACCACAAAATTTAAAGCCATGAGCAACAGTTCCTGTGAACTGGATGAAAAGCAGTACAATTTTCTGTACACCCCATCTTTCTGAGCTGTTCGCAACGAATTAAAATATTTGAAAGAAAATTCGCAACACTGACGGTCGGTTTCACATTAAACAATACAATGCCCACATTTATTTTGATGCAACGGACTTCTAAAATTTAGTCATTCCAGAGTGCGTGTACATCACAATGGACAATTATTCCTCTGAATGCACATCTTTGAACGTGGCCATTCGTTCATCTAACCATTCCCTTAATATGTTTATGCTATCCACTTACTATATGCTACTATCCAAAATCGGGATCTCATTTCACCTGATACATTCGGTCAAAAGAAACGCAAGCTAGGTATCTGGCGTGGAAACATGCACGTTGTCTCTATATTAAGACGCGCCGACCACTTGCAGCCAAATTGCCAACACTTTTTTTTCAAATGCTCCTACACGTTGCAACAGCTCGGATCAACGTAGTTGTCTCGATCTCGTTGCCGGCAGCGAAAAAGCGGAAGTTCCGATAACATCGGGGAGCGGTATAGACTTCTGACGTCGTGAATCACTCGCCGATGGTGTCGACTGGCGCGCTTTCGCTGACGCGTGCCAACATGTATTCGCTGCAAGCTTCCTCCTACGCGTTCGCTTTGCGCCTCGAGGCGTGCAAAAGCTCGTGGCTGAATGTTGCAAACGCCGTGCCGCGATCACGTGGCCAAACTTGATAGGCGGGGTGCATGGATTGCATTTCGATCGCTACGATTGTAACGTACGCTCGCATGCGCGATGAGGAGTCTTCTTTCAGAGATAATTTGGATGAGAAAGTGCAACTGGGAACTGCGACTGCGCGAGCTTTTCCGCAATTAGTTCCAACCCAAATACGCGTGGAAAAATCTCGTTTTTGTTCGTTTCCGGGATAAGCCACGCAGGACCGGCCCGATCCGATGCACCCGAGTTTCGTCTCGTGTTGCGCCGAATTTCTCTCCCGCCTGCTTCCTCACGATCGAATACTTCTTGATAACGCTGTCTTCAACCTGGTTCATGACCAAAATCGACGTTCATTCTGAAACTGCATGCTTAGCAGTTTAAACTGTGGAGCAGTGATGAGACGGCATTCTAAAGGCAACTAAGCGGCGCAGCTGCTATCAAAACATGCGTTTTAAACAGCAAAATCGGGTTACAGCTGCTGCTCCGCGCTGGTCGCTTGCCGCAGCTTTGCCACAGAATAAAGAAGATGGCTTTGCCAAACGCACCGACAACAAACTGCTCGCGATCTGTGGTAGCGCTCCGCGGTTGCCACATCAGCCACAAGCTACAATACTCGCAGGCGTAAAGCAGCTCGCTTATCGCACAAGCAAATATTTCACAGAAGACGGTAACTTACGATTCAAGAACGTGCCGGCAAACAAACACGGAGAATGTACGAGTTTAGGCGGCCTCGACACCACGACTGTCACACTGGTCGCACCGACTAAACGAGGGCGTGTACTTGACGGGAATCCAGCGGAAAGCCGAGCTGTCTTTGGAGCGGCTTTAAATGGAACGCGAACGCAGCACACGTGTGGCCAAAGAAGGAATCTGTGCTGTAAAGAGCGCGTTTTTTGAAAATTGTTCAACTCCTAATGATTTCCCTCCTATACATTCCTTCAGGGTTATCGCAAAGGTAGTGACTACAGTGACGGGGCCCGGCACTTTAACATCTGTACTACAGTGACGGGGCCCGGTACTTTAACATATGCACTACAGTGACGGGGCCCGGCACTTTAACATCTGTACTACAGTGACGGGCCCCGGTACTTTAACATATACACTACAGTGACGGGGCTCGGCGCTTTAACCTCTGCCCTGCAGTTCTTTCAAACATTCTATGCAAACAACTTCGAGCACTTCACGGCAGGCAGTGAACTTTATTAAGGTGCTGAGGAGCGACTCCGAAACCCCCTTATGAGGGAGGGGGCGGCCGCGAGCCCTTCCGACGTTGGGACGGGCAGGCCGTGCCTCACCGCCTCCTCCCACTCTTCTTCCGTGGTGAGATGACCGTGGTCCCGTAACGAGGGACACCGCCAGAGCATGTGTTCTAAGTGCAGAATGGATCTCCGCAATCCGGACACCTGCCCCGCGCGGACGCGGCGTTAGGTTCCCCCTGTGAACCACCACGGCCGCCGCGAACCGGTCGGACGAACCGTATTGGGCGACGTCGACGAACGCGACCGATCGTGGATCGTCGGCGACGGATCCGAGAAGTGCGGCAGCTCGGGCCCGGCGTGTGCCTACATTGCGTTGCGGGTGCACGTTGCGCGGGAACGGCGAGACCGTGACGGCCTCCCGCGACCACGCGTCGAGCACGCACCGCCTTTCCCTGTAGGGTTAAAGTCCAGCGCCTCCAGGATCCGCCACCCCGCAGGCGAGGAAGCGAGCCTGACAACCTGGACTAACTTCTGTGACCCAACCTCATCGAAGGTGTTGTGGACCCCCAGCTGCATGAGCTTCTCTGTGCTGGCGCTTATGGGGATGCCGAGCACTTCACGGACCGCGGTATTTTATTCCAGTACTGTCCACAACACCACGTGAATTTCACGATGTCAGCAACTTCCGTGCAGTAACGGAATACATCGATTGCACACATACGGATCGAACGACCGCAATGGGTACTTGTCCACGAATGTACAATCTTTTGCGTATGCACTGTAACACCTGTGATGATTATAATAAAGAAAGAAAGTTCACTCTAATGGAAGGGGAATGGTAAAAACACATTAAAAAAGGCACGGCACATGTTCCTGCTTGTGTAGCACCAGACAATGAATATTCTACTGAATTAAGAAAAAGAAGCAGCGGGTAATTGCTCGCTTAGAAGATTGATAAACATGCAGTTCGATAAAATTTGAGAAATGATGATATTGAAGATTCCAAGACTTTAGAGGAAAGAAAAAAAAATTAAGACTGAATCATCGCAACGGAACATCGCAAGTCGCTGTAGGCGTCGAAGACCATAGCTATAACAAAATTATTTTTGAACAGCTCCGATAGTGTCCATGCAACAATGGTTGCTTGCGTACTGTCAAATGGTCATATGCTGCGGCATAAAGCTCACGGCACGGTGCGAAAACGTGATCGGAGCGAAAGCGAAACATTGCGCGAGGACATGCATGCAGACGCGAAGTCGGTCACCGCGAACCCGTGCGATCGCTGCATTGCAGCTTCATTCTGTTATGCTACATTTAGTTACACAGACAGCCATCCCACTATAAGAACATCTTTCACATAGTTTTCTCAGCGATTGCTTTCGTTTCACGCAAACCGGTTCGGTGGAATTGATCGCGGCGACCGCTCGCAGTGTCCCAGCTTACTGTACGTAGTAGGCAAAAAGATAGTGTTTGTAAACCATTCTGTGCTTTCCGTTTATCCAACATGATCATTTTAAAGGTAAAATACTGCCATTTCGAGAGTACTTGCAAAATTGTTCAGGAGGGCTGCCGCGTAGTATGTTTAACGCCGACGCATGTGAGGCGCTTCCGACAGATGGCGACTCCGTCGTTATAGTGACGGCCCCGTCGGTGTAGTGTTGTTGTTAAAGCGACAGGCCCCGTCACCGTAGTGTGGATGTTAAAGTACCGGGCCCCGTCACTGTAGTGCAGATGTTAAAGTGCCGGGCCCCGTCACTGTAGTCACTACCTATCGCAAATGTTATTGTTCTATACTTGCATTGTTGTTGTTTATACTTGTAGAAACCGCAGCGATTGCGAAAACATTGGCATTCGCCCTAAGTGCTCGATTCCCATACGACTACAAAGCTGGTGTTCATAACCCATTGTGGCCTTACGGCGGTGCTTTGGGTCTCGGGCTACAGTAATAAAGTCTGTTATAATTTTGGGTCATAATACTGGAGTTGACAGACAGCACATATGCTCTCAACGGCACTGTTGCAGTACCTGCATCTTAGGAGGCTGCACGAGATCTGTTTGAGGCTTTTTGTTTTTAAGCTCACATGCTTTATGGCAAAAGCCAACGAATTAACTCTTTTGTTACCAGGCCTGTAGAAATCGGTCAATTTGATTGGCAGTTTTTCTAGGCGTTGTTAAACAAAAGATTGCAATACCCCCCAATGCAAAATTTCAGTGCAGCTGTATACGTGTTTTCGTTTCGCGATATATTGGCTGGAGCGGACAATCTGTCTCGTGCTGCACGTTGCAAACGGAGCGACGTCTGGCGCGACTTCCTCGCTAATCGGGAGATCGCGAGAGGCGGCGCGTGGGGTGACGCGCGGGCGCGATTCACAGCAGCCGCCGCAGACAGACCTCCGCTCATGCAGCGCTTTGTTCCCCATATAGATGGCGCGCGCTACTCTGGCGCCATCTCGCAGCCATCGTCGCCGCATAGCGTGGCACCACGCTTTTCTTCTCACACTTTCGCCATACCCTCCTCGCCGGCTTCCCGCCTCATTGTTACGCTACACCCTCCTCCCCCCCCCTTTCCTCCTCGCGCCCGCCTTCATCCTTTGATGTCTTTTTTCGCGCGGTTACGAGGGACAACGCCTACGCTCGCCGCAGAAACGGGCGCCTAGGAGCCGCGCTCTAAAAATTCGACTGGAAGTGTCGTCGAAACTTGCCTCCACTGCTTTTAGCTCTTCCGAAATAAACGACGAAAAATTGGCGCTTTGGTCGACTCAGTCACCTAATCTTTAAATGACAGCATCAGCGAAGAGGCAGAAGCTTCTGTCCGGACGTCCTATTTTCAGATCCGACGTCTAGGCTGTTTTGACGAGGTCTCGAACAAGGGTAGGTGCTCGTGAGTGTGTGCTGTTGTGATGATTGTGTTCGACTAATATGGAGTACAATTTTATTGTTCCTCCCGCGATTGTTTTTACCCACTGAACCTTTCGACAGCGCGAACGCAAATTATTACGAGCGATCTTTCCCGTCGTGTGGAGAGAGAGAGAAAGCACTTTATTTGCACCCGTCAGGGAGTATGGGTGTCCGGGGTGATACCTGGTGCCGGGTTCCTGATGATCCCATCGTGTGGAGCTTTCACACACACACAAAAGCACGCAGTCGATTTCAGGACCTACCTTCCACCGAAGCTTGACTAGAAAGACTAATCTCTTACATTTTGAACACCCCCTGTGCAAGTGCCCTTATTCATTATTGTAGAATATTGTGCGACATTCCACACTGCTGTGCACTACTGTACAGGAACTGAACAAAGCATGTCGAGATTGCTGCGCCAGTTGAACGCGTATTGTTTGATGCAGCTTGCCTGCACAGAAAAGCTGATCGAACTCAATAATCAAGTATTAAGAGGCTTCTGCATGCTCCCTCATCTGACAACCATTGCTTCGTGCAATGAGTAAAAAACGAATGCTCGCTGCACAATTGGAACTTACGCGATTGCCTATTTGCGAAGCTGCTGCTTTTCCGTATAGCATAAGCATAACTATGCCTAGTATGGATGCCACTAAGTCTGCTCAACGTTTCTTATATTTTTTTTTTGCTTGGTCTGGCTTACAAAATTTGGGAACTAGGAGCTAGGCGCATTTTGTGTATTTAGTCTTTTTTACTTATAGCAGATTGTTACTTTCTTTCGTGTTTCTTGAGACGCTCCTTCGAAGTTTCACATACGAATTCTCAAAGACTGTTTGAATAATTATTACGTGCTCTACATATATTCAATGCACCGGTGATGAATCTATAATTTGATGCATAATGACACACATTGGGACTACTACGTCTTGAAATAAAACGTTAAAACATAGAAGGGCCGGAAAGGAACATATTTCTAGCGGCAATGAAAGTGCTCTAAAAAAATAAACACCCAGTTTATCCTTCAGCTGGACGTTGATGACGTCACAATGGCCCGGTCAGCCGTGACAATCGGCAAGGAAGCCTGTGGCTCGGGGACATGCAATGAGGTGCGCTTAGCGCGAGACGTGCCCGTAGCACGAACATAACGTGTAGCCCGCGAACGCGTTGCTATACTTGCAGGTCCCACGAGGAAGTGTTCCCGCCAATGTTACGCCACATTTACAAACGTGCGAACTCCTCTAAGAAGTTTCGCGACACAACGTTCGGGGGGGGGGGGGGGGTGATTACAAAGAAAGAAAATAGAAACAATGCGACCGTCGGCTGTACCTCGAAATGAGGCCAATGCGAGGAGGAGCGCGGCCCGGTTGGCTGGTTATAGCCATGCATCCGAAGAACCAGATTACGAAGAAACTGTCAGTCATACTAATATATGTATTGCAAGCTGCAGTCATGTAGAAAAAACTATATGAACATCATGACCTTGACGACACATTAGAGAACTTGCCGTAGCAACTAATTATGCTGGAGCAATCTAGATGCCCTTGACTATGTTGCAAACTGCTTAATTATTAAGTGCGAACTTTTTTTAATGAGAAAGCCTTAGATCTCGATTTTTCAAGGTCGCGTTGTGAGGTACAGAAAATCGGAGCGTTCGTGCCACTCCTCGCGCGTGCGTCGTCTTCCACATCGCTGCCACGTCAATAGAGAGTTTTAGAATAGGGGCCCATAGTTTGGGGCCCCAAAGAGCTTCGCGGCTGTTAGCGTTGGGGCACGCAAGAGTGAATAGTTTAGAATAGAGCTTTGCGTTTGCGGATAGCGTCTTGCGCTGACAGCGCCACTGCGGCGTCTAAGAAAAACGATTAAAAATAATAAAAATAAAATATTCAATTTTATGATATGAGTAGTAATTTTGACTTGCGTGTATTCGCGTTTAATTACAATTTAGAGGTTATTCTTCAAGCAGCAAACAATTAGTTGTGCTTAGTTTTGAGGAACAAAACCAACTTTACGTGCCTTTACCAGCCAAGCTTAGCCGTGTTAGGCCTACGAGCCATAAAATCCACACTCGAATTCGGAATCGGCGGCGTCCAATGAATCAATCTTCATAACACACGCTAGTTGAGAGAAAGCGATAACTGCAGCCACTTCTAGCTTGTGAACTTCACGCGTTACCGCGAATCGAACCCAGTTTGGTGCTAAGTTAGAGCCGTCGCTTCGGTGGGTGCCGCCATGTTTGTTGACGCAAAGCTTTTGGGAACGCTATTTGAGCTCCCGCTAAATCGGTGAAATAGCGTTCCCAACGGAAAATCCAAACGCAGTTTGCGTCTTGCGCATGCGCAGTGGTTTCGACGCTTTTTCTTTGGGGCCCCAAAACGTTTGGGGCCCCTATTCTAAAACTCTCTAATGCCGCTAATCATGCGGCACAGTTAATCAATATAGAGTTAATTAGGGTACTCGAACCGACGACATTTGGTGGGAGTCGAACCCACGGCATTTGGTGTTGCTTAGGGTTAAGCGGATTAAGGCACATGGTAATTAAGGTAGCGTTAAGGCATTTGAATCCACGACCTTTAGTGGGAGAAAAGTAATAAGTAACGCATTCGAATGAGAATGTCAAGAGAGAAGAAAAAACATCTTGAATGAGCATGATGATGACTTGATTTGCAGGAGTGGTCCCCTCTTCATGGAAATCCACGCGCCGTCATGGCTGCGACCGCCCTCTCAACGACATGATCTGGTCCCAGAGGCGGGAGCTGGACAGCTGCGTCTCCTACTGCTCTTTTGGGGGTGGTGGTATAGAGGAGGTAAGTCTGGATTTTGTTTGCAATCTATGACAATGTACCAGAGTGTACCTAGCTGTTCGCAGTATTTACATTGTTCGTCATATAGAGTAAAGGAACATCAGATGGAGCCTCCTTGGGGGAGTAAATGTGTTGGTTTGCAACAATCTGTGTGTTGTCTCTCGCGTCTTCGTGAGCTTTGGATGTGGTGGTGGGTGTGTACTGCGGTTTAGTCTGTAGTGTTGATTAATTTCTTGGCATGTTTTAACCAATTCAAAACGCAACTGGTTTTATTTGTTACAGTCGTTTAAATCTTGAGTGCAAGGTTCCTACTGATACACGGTTTCTAGACATTGAAGAGTCGTCTGACAAAGCGTACCGCACTTAACCTTTTTATTTCCTAACTCCATGTAAGCAGTTGGTGTACGTGCTAACGGTCGTTTATCCGCACTTTGCCCCGTTCCGATCTCTTATTGCGATAGCAATTATATGAACACTCCAGGCGCATTTCTGCCGTCGCCGTGAGGTTCCGTATAAAGTCCAAGGGCGATAAAATCCTCGCCGCGCGCCGTATGCTGTATGTGCGAGGGAAATCGTGCAAAGGTGAGCCGGCGATCGCAGCTAAATCTCGCGCACGCAATGGAGGAAAGCGGGGACGAAGCGCGCCGCCTTCCGTCGCGCACAAGTCTTCGGGGGAGGGCGGGGAGGGGGAGGAGTGTTATACTCCGGGCGGCCGCGCGCCCCCGACTGGGCCACCAGAGGGTGTCTACCAACCGGGAAAACCGGGAATTCTCAGGGATTTTGAGTAGTCTGGAAAACCCCAGGGAAAACTCAGCGAATTTGTGCCTCTATCAGGGAAATACAGCTGTAATTTTATTGAAAGGGTCGAAAGTTGCCGTAATGCTGGCTCGAGTAACAGACAGGAATTGTAATGAATCGTCTCTGACGTCCTGTCATCGGCTAGAAGAGTTGCCAGAGTATAGTCAACAACCGACTTTCCGGATTCCCGATAACTTGGACGGCTTCGCGGCGCAACCACGTACCCCATAGAGTCAATGTATCAGAACGTCTGAAATTTCGGACGCAAGAACTCATCGCCGTCCGATTTTCCGGACGTTTTGCCGTGACTGCAGGTCATAAACGGCATTAATCAAAGCCACCACCGCTGCCATTTTGATTAGCTCGCCGCCTCGAACCGGCGCTCTCGCACGCAGATCCGCTGGTAGCCGTAGCCACAACTGCGGCAACGCTAGGCCTAGCTGCTTCGACGTTCGCCGTGAAGCTTGTTGCCGTTGTGTGCCGTGTTCTTTATCGAAAGAATTCGCTGCTGTCAGCAATGGCACGGACTACGCCTTTGTGGTCCTCGCGATTGGCTTAGAAGCTTGGAAAGCACGGTGCGTTGTATAATGCCGATTCCCTAAGGTCAGCTTTGCCTCTGTACAGAAATGTTACTTCGTGAAGCATACGCAAAAGTGGTGCAGTGAAGCATTACAAGCGTGGGAAGGGGCTATTGCCATGGGACACAGTATGTATTCCTTAATTATATACGCGTGCAGCCGGTATTTCCTGTTACAGTACGAGCACCGACATGCCTAATACGTGTACCGACAGGCCTTCAGAACGTTTTCGAATGACCCTGTGACGGTTTGAGCCCTTAAGGGCAGTAAATGACATGCATTTATTTTTTCCAACTGGCCGATTTTTCGGACATTTTCGCGGCCCCTAGGGAGTACGAAAAATCGGACGTGGACTGTGCAACTGACCAAGAAGATCAAGAAATGGTCCGTGGGGCGAACGAGTGGCAGAAGGAGGGCAAGAACAGAAAATACCTACGCTTTGAGGAGTGAACGGGAAAGGAAGAGTGCTGCCGCCGTTTCGAAGGAGCTTGAGCTCAAAAAACAGTGTTGGCTGACGCCGAGACGCAGGTGTCCATCATCCACACCAAAATAAACTCTTTAAAGCAGTGAAACACAACACTGAGGCATCGTGCGCGGGCTGAGAGTATGTCAGGACAGCTGAGGTTGACTTACGAGCTCTTGAGAGAGAATCTCAATTGTGACAAAGTTCGGGCCTCATACCACTGAGCTTGTTATCAGCTGATAGAAATAGCTCATATCCGAAAATATTTGCTTCTGTATGCACCTCCTTTTTATTCATATTTGAGAATGTCCGACTCCATTTGCAATTTATTTCGAAGACATTTTATTTGCTGTGCATTTTACTAACTACTCCCTTCTATTCTTTTTTTGAACAACATAAACACTACTCCTTAGTATTCAAATTGGATTAAGTCGTCTTTTCTTAAATTTTTCTCACATGCTTACGAGAGAGTGACAGCATCGGGCGATATGGTTTCAGCCCGTCTTGACATAAAACGTAGTTCTACATCACTCAGGGAATTTTGCAAAGGCACTCAGAGAAAACCTGGAAAACTCGGGGGATTTGGAAATGTCAACTTGGTAGAAACCCTGACTGCTGTATCTTGAAAGCCATCTGCGATGGGCACAGAGTCCGCGCCGCGCTGTGTTTTGCATTTTAGGGCGAAAGCTCAACGTACGCAATGTCGCGCGAGGTCATTCATCGCGTCGCAATGAACTTGAGCCGCAGGAGCGCGAGCGTGGCAGGTGTGACGTCACTCCACGTGATCCGCTGCGGAGAGGCGTCGCAGATGCGCTCGCTCGGAGCCTCGCCGCTGTGGTACCACGTGACTAGGCGAGGGCTGCTTCGCCGGCGCTTGGTCGCTCGGTCTCGCCATGGATGGCGCGCTGGCTAGGCCGTCTGTGGCCGTGTAATCTAATCATCCAGTAGATATAGCTAGACGGCAGGCTGCGAAATCTCAAATTTGCCTGCTGAAACAGCGGAGCTAAGGGTGGCCAGATTGGCACGTTATAGAGAAGCTTACTTAACGCGGAAGCGTGCCAAGACCGACGCTACTGCAACCGCCGCTCACGTTCAGCAACACGAACAAAAACAAGGACAATGAGACGAAGCCGTGGTTACAAACAACACCATCCACAACGAACGTTTGACGAATCACACCCTTTGCCTGGTGGCAAGCTCGACTGCGATGATCGTGACTTCATTCACCGTGAATTCACCGTGACTTCACGGACAAACCGTTCGGCGGCGTGTGCAACGCGTGTGATGGACTGTGGCCTAACTTTAATGACATATTGTGTGCATAGTCTTTGCAAAATCAAGCCGAACAGTCTATTCGCTCGTGATGACTAGGTTTACAAGAGTTAAACCTCAGCCAATGTTTTTTACTTCGTGTTGATGCGAACGGAAACACGAAGGTAAATTCGCTCGCTGCTGCTGCCGCATTTCCTCACTGCAGCGTTTTGACAGCGTGTTTTCACGGTCGTCGAGTGAGATTGGTTCATGTTTGCTTGTGCGCGCGTGGCACCGTGCTTGTTAATTTAGTCAGTGTGCCGATAAAACTACTATTCTTACTTGGCATAGCTGTCCACTAAATGGCCTTTCGGGGAAAACTGCGACTTTCTCAATTTATTAAATTTTACGCTCCCAAGTTATGTGTGCGTATTAACGGATGTGTGTGCACGCTGAAATTTCAACCACTGTGATGGCGAGTACACAATAGCTTTTGCATTCTTCCCCTGCCTGAGTTTGGCTGTCACAGACAGAATTCAACCTTGCGGCGTCGTCCTCATCCACATCATCAAACACTCACAAAAATACACAAAAAACACAATAGGCGTACAAATTGCAAAACACAGCTTATTTATTTAGTAGAAGTGCAGTGAATAAATTGTGAGCCTCGAAATTTTGCTGTTGAAAGCAGCAAGTTCACTGGATTAAGTCCAGCTGTGGCAGTGGGAACAGGTATAGTTTTAGATGAATTATTCAATGCCACTGGGTTCACTCCTAATTGGAATAGCAAATAAAAAAGAATTGTGCCGGGAAGAAGCCTTAATTAGTTGGCCACAGGGACGAAAGTGAAACGCTAGCTGTAACTGTAGGTGCGATAGAAACTCTAACCCTGGTGGCTGAACAAATGAAGATTAAGCAGGTTTGAATCGTGATGTGTTGGAGCCAGAATAGTTAGCCTTTATTAGGCAGCGTCCACAATGCGAAGATCTGCTAGCGGGCAACCTCGGTATAAACCTATGACATATCGGTCCACTTGTGAAAAGCTTGTGGTCCCTCTTCCTGGACCTGTTCGCGTCCACTCGAAGTGATCACCGTGCCGTCCATCTTGAAAACAATCAGGGTAGGGATGCCTTTGACGTACTTGCTTGTCAGCTCCCTTTATTGTTGGGAGAAGAGGTGAAGGGAAAGAAAAATAAATAGGCTTATCAGTGCAGTGCTAGAATGAGTCTATAGTTTATCGTTTACGGAGTGGGGATGTGGCGGCGACAACTGTTACCGACGTGAACCAGAAGTGCGAATGCGGGAAGAAATAAATTGCGCTTTATGGATTGTCAGTCGTGAATACGGGTGAAATTCGGTGCGATGTAGCCGTGAAGACGGTGTTATCTCGTCGTCGTTTAGGAATTATAATGACGAAAAAATTGTGTACACCCCACGCACAGTTGAAATTGCTTTTAAGCAATGATTTCGCGTCCACTTCACGGCCGAGCAAACCCGAACGCCGAGGCAGTCATCCCGCTGCGGCCTAATGATGCCAGCGTCGACCAATCTGCGTTCGCTACTGCCTCTCCTGCCGCCTATCCCGCCTTTCTCCTCTCAGCGTCCGCACTTCGCGTCCTCGCCGCACCCCTTTTCAGTGGTTCAACTATATTAGCACCATCTTGAAAGATCACAACCCAAATCCCAGTGCAGCAGAGTTCGAAACAAATCGTTACACCCGGCGTTCTCCCTGTAAATGGGCGTTTCCGCTTCCCGTGGAACGTTTTTTTTTAAGCGCAGCTTCTTAGGCGCCCGTTCCTGCGGCGAGCGTCGGCGTCCCTCGTAACCGAGGGAACGAGCACAGCGAAGGATGAAAGAGCGACCGCGGAGCGCAGCGCGGGATGAAAGACGGCGATAGCGAAGAGAGCGAGAGGAGGAAAACGGAGGAGGAGGGTATGGCGAAAGGGCGTGAGAAGAAAAGCGTAGTGCCGCGCAAAATGGGCTCTGCGGCAATGATGGCTACGAGATGGCGCCAGAGTAGTGCGCGTCGTCTGTACGGAAACAAAGCGCTGCATGACCGGAGGTCTGTCTGCGGCGGCTGCTGCGAATCGCGCCCACGTCTCACCCATGCACCGCCTCTCGCGAACTCCCGATTAGCGAGGCAGTCGCGCCACACTTCGCTCCGTTTGCAACGTGCCGCACGAGACAGATTGCCCGTGTCAGCAATTACATCGCGAAATAAAAACACGTATAGGGCTGCGCTCAAATTTCGCATTAGGGAGTGTCGTAATCGTCGATGACCTTTCCCGTCCTCCATGCCCTGCATTGTGGGGATGCGCGACTCTCGCGCGTCCCGATGTTTTTCCCGCATAGCGCGTCTCCTGTAATGTGGCTTCGCGGCGTGGCCTGCGTGATGCCCGCGGCGGTCGATGTGGTTGGGGCGCAGTGCGAGAGATGGCGCGAGTGTTGCGCTGCTAACGCCGCCGACAGGCGAGGTTACTTGGGCGCCGAAAGGAAGGCGTTTCCTCTTTCCCAGCGGGTCGGGGAACGGCGTGGACGTCCCGCGTGCGCGCCGACCCATGCTTCTGCGAGACCGCCTCACGTGGCCGCCTTCGAACGTACCACCGTTGGCGTGACCGAACACGCGAACGACCAGGCGTTGGGATCCAGCATGGGGCGAACATATTCGCTCGTTTTCCGGTCGCGGTGAGTCGGACTTCTAGATTTGTCGCGCGCCCATCGGCATGTTTTGTGGATAGCAACTCGGCTAGCAGGCATTGATCTATGAAAGGTGCAATAAATGCCCTTGTGATTGTTTGCACTACTGTGTTGTCGTTCCTTTGTCCTAAGAGCGCGGAGGAGAACCCCACAGCATGCATGCTGCAGCGTGGCCTGCAGAGCGGGTCGCTAGACCGTACCGCGTAGAGCGAACATGACGATTGCATCACGTGTTGGGCCTATACGTTTGGCTTCAATCGCGAAGCGCGATGCTCTCTCCTACACGCGCACTCACTTTCGGAAGGGGTCGTCGTACTTCAAGGCGTACCAGTCTCCGTGGCTCTCGTCCATGTATTTGAGCATGTCCTCCTCCGAGTGGTCCAGCGAGACAAAGACGACCTCGGTGCAGGGAAGCGCTTCCTTCACCTCGGCGTACACCTCGGCCAGGATGGGTGTGAAGTGACGGCAAGGCGGGCACCAGTGGGCCGAGAAGTACAGGGCCACCACTTTGGCGTCGCGCAGGACCTCGTCGGCCGAGTGTTCGCTGCCGTCTGCTCGAATCAGCGTTTTGCCACTGAACATGACCGCGTTCTGCACCTGAGATGAATATTATGCGTTATGTAGAGTTATGAATCAGCAAAACTTTAAATAACCAGTAATTATATGTAACGTTAAATTCAATGAACTAGCTTAACTATATACATACTACCCTGACTGTTACAGCCCATACGATGTTGTTGTTCCTCAAAGGAAGATAAGGTACACTAGTTCGCTTTGAGCAAAACGAGAACAAGGTGTAAGCAGGAGCCAACGTTTCCACGAGTGGACTTGTCTTCTTCAAATGTTGGCTCCTGCTTTCACCTTGTTCTCGTTTTGCTCACTGTCTTGAATATCCATCTCCCGCCTTCCCCGTGTTTTCACCAGTTCACTTTGTAATCTATGCATGTGCCGCCGTATTCCTGTTTCTTAACGTTGCAACCATCATTGGTTGCTCTCGCCTATCGCACGATCCTTCTTAAATTTGTTTGTTCACATCAGAGTCTCATCCCCATAGCTTGCAAGTTCTTGTGCTAAATCCACACCGGAGGTAACGAAAGAAAAGGAAAAAAAAACAAAGATCTGGGGTTTTGCGCGTCAAAACCACGATCTGATTACGAGGCACGCCGTACTGGGGGAATCCAGGTTAATTTTGACCACCTGGGATCCTTTAACGTGCACCTAAACCTACCGGTACGTGAGCCTCTTTGCACTCCGCCCCCATCGAAATGCGGCCGAAATCGAACCGTCGACCTCAAGCTCAGCAGGACAACGCCATAGCTAACCGCTGTGGGTGGTGGAGGTAACGAACTGCAACGATTTCCTTCCTTCCTTCCTTCCTTCCTTCATTCATTAATTCAGTAATCGAATCTGGCCAAATGCTAAGCCGACGCACTGCACTCTTATCAAATAAACCTTTACAAAGGCGGTCCAAAGGAAGTACCTTCCTTTCTATACCACGTCCTTTTTTTTTTCATTGTTTTGGCTATTATCGTCAGAATCGGTCTCTCGACATGAAGGAGGAATTCAATCGAAGCAAAATGATATATAGCTGCAAAAAAGAAAAAAAAATGCCCAGTGGATCTGTGTTCTTAGATAACTTAAATCGTGCGTGGATTATTCATCAATGTGCTCCGATCGAAGGAAGCCGTATGTGGTGGATCTGCGGATTTAATTTGGGCCACCCTGTGACGGTAAACGCGGGCCACTCTGCAGAGCCTGTGTACACACAAGCGCGTTTGGCTTTCCGACCCGTGGATTCCGGGAATGCGACGACGAGCGCGACTAGGGAGGGAATCGAACCCGCCGACCGCCCACTCCGTCGCAGAATTGCGGCCGCGGGTGACCATGGCCGTATATTCGTAACCACTATGTGTGCGTGTGTTTTTTTTTTCGTTTTTATTTAAAGCTTTCTTTGCGAAGTCTCGCCGACCTTCGCTGTGAGAGCGCGCGTGCGAGCGCAACAGTTTTCCAGTAGGCCGACGGCGTGCAAAACAACGACGAAGTGCCGAAAGTAGGTTGTGGACGGAAAGAGAGCGGGGGGGGGGGGGGAGAGAGGGCAATCGTTTCACAACCTGCTGTGCATTGCTTGCCGCACCGCTTTCGGCCGCAGCTGCAACTTGCGACGCAGCTGTCAAAGCGCGCGAGGTCGGTGCCAACGAGTGTTTTGGTTGCAAGACGGGTGTTTTTTGTTTGTTTGTTTTTTCGCCTGCACGCGCGAGATCGTAAGGCCATGAGGCTAAGTGGCTAAAAGCCGTCATCGTGAAACGTTAAAAAAGATAAAGGATAGAAAGGAACTAATGGCACTCGTGTGCTCATTTCAGAGGGCTCTGAAATCTCTACTGAGGTCGTGTAAGAAAGCTTTAACGCTTTCTTAGGCGCTTAACCGCTTAACCATTTCAACGTCTTTTGTTTTTCTTTCTGTTTCGGAGGTCACGCGATGCGAGCTTCGGCCTTTTTATGCGAAGCATATTACGAGGGCTCAACCCAGCTCCTCAGGCGCGGCGGTGTCGCCATGAAACCACGTGACACCGTGACGTCACCACAGAGGAGAAGTGGCTTTGGCTCAACTCTTGCAAGATGGGCTGGGTGGGAATCGAACCAGGGTCTCCGGAGTGTGAGACGGAGACGCTACCACTGAGCCACGAGTACGAAGCTTCAAAGCGGTACAAAAGCGCCTCTAGTGAATGCGGTGTTGCCTTAGAAACGAGCTGTTTCTAAGGCTCAGGCGTGCGTCGCTTGCTCAGGCGCACATTTCGTTGCCGCGCCGAACGCTGCGTTGCTCGACGCTCACCGCGTCCAATGCGGGGCGTCCAAGGCGAAGCAGAGTAACGCATGAGTTGTTTCTTCGTCTAGCCGAACCAAATATAGCCAAGCAACAGCAGTTCACCAAGCTAAACAGTGGTTCAACAACTAAAATAAAGGCTAGTATGCTTCGCATCCTGGGCTTAACCTTACCTAAGCCACAGCCATTTTTTTTTTCTCTCTTTTGTTTTCTAGGATATTATAAAACGAACACGACGGTTTATTTTTGGTTGTGAATAAATGAAAAAAAATTATAACGGTATAACGGCAAATACCCCTCTTGGTGTGGTCCTCACGTTCCTACCTGACAAAAGGAATGTCAAATGAAGCACGGCGGGACAGAAACGCGGGAACGTACCGGTACCTCAGTAACGCTAAGGGATCCTGACGACCTCCTCAGCTCGGCCATGAGTGATTGTCACTTCTTGGCGGTGTAATCAGCTCACTGCTGGCGGTAGGCATCCTATCATGGTGGCTTTTACTGAAGTATTATTTTTCCACACTATTAGCGGACAAGCTTCTGCGTTCTAACCGTGTTATTAAAACACATGCAACGTCATAAAAATGAGTCTTTATGGTAGTTTTGTTTTTCGAAAACAAAAAATGGCTGTGGCTTAGGTAAGGTTAAGCCCAGGATGCGAAGCATACTAGCCTTTATTTTAGTTGTTGAACCACTGTTTAGCCTGGTGAACTGCTGTTGCTTGGCTATATTTGGTTCGGCTAGACGAAGAAACAACTCATGCATTACTGCTTCGCCTTCAAGAGTGGAACGCGACAGCGTTCCCGTCGACCCGCCAAGGGGTGTAAGACAATGGGCTACAGGGCAGCGACTACGCGCCCCGCATTGGACGCGGTGAGCGTCGAGCAAAGCAGCGTTCGGCGCGGCAACGAAATGTGCGCCTGAGCAAGAGACGCACGCCTTAGAAACAGCTCGTTTCTAAGGCAACACCGCATTCACTAGAGGCGCTTTTGTACCGCTTTGAAGCATCGTACTCGTGGCTCAGTGGTAGCGTCTCCGTCCCACACTCCGGAGACCCTGGTTCGATTCCCACCCAGCCCGTCTTGCAAGAGTTGAGCCAAAGCCACTTCTCCTCTGTCGTGACGTCACGGTGTCACGTGGTTTCATGGCGACACCGCCGCGCCTGAGGAGCTGGGTTGAGCTCTCGTAATATGCTTCGCATAAAAGAAAAGGAAATAACTCTTAAAGGGCTAAGAAAAAGAAAAAGGGCTAGTGAAATCGCGGAATTCTGCAGGCTTCACTGTCACCGTTGGAATTCGCGGTTATGGTATATCAGCGCGAAGCTTAGTCACACAGCCTTTGGATGTCTGGCCAGCCAAATATGCCGCAATACTAATACCGTTTCGCTAGGGTTAGTTTTTCCTAAATGGGAAAAAAAAGAAAACATCTTTAGAAAAACCTATATGCTGTAGCAAGAAATTACGGTTCAACACTTTGACTTGCGCTACGGACGGAGCAGAGTAATGCGAAGGACGCAGACACGGTTTACAGGGACAATACTCTGTAAAATAGTTTACACCTTCAAAAGTGAAAAATGGTGTACATCGGTTTATAACGCCCACCCTTACACGGGTGTAAGGATGTCAGTTTTACACCGATTTAATCCTTTCTTGCTTTTAAGGGCGTAAATTATTTGACGCATTAGAGGGAGAAAAACAAATCAGCGTCTGTTTCGTCAGCTTTCTGCTGCGGCGTTGTTATTATACATAACGTTATGTGACTGAAATCAAGTAGCCCAACTATATACGTAGATTAATAAGTTAGAGATCGTCCGTTGTAATACCAGTGAAAGCTCGTCAGTTGTTGTTTATTAACTGGGACAAAATTGAAAGTCGGTCTACTAAAGAGCCCGCTGTCTCGAAGTCATGCGTACCTAAAAACAAAGCAGTGGGTAACAGAAGCGTTAATAAATTGCCGGTTTTAATGTCCGGAATGGATACACCTAGATACGAGAAATGTCTAAACTTTCACGACTGCTTTAAAGCAAAAAAGGGGGGAGGAAATACTGACTATATATTATAAAGGTAACTGTAGGTTACAAGTATGCGAAGTGATATTATTATTATTATTATTATTATTATTATTATTATTATTAGTAGTAGTAGTAGTAGTAGTAGTAGTAGTAGTAGTAGTAGTAGTAGTAGTAGTAGAAATAACCTCTACCATGTGTCACAATTTTATCACATCATCTGGATTACTTAAACTGAGGGTGAGTCGAACTATAAATCGCAGTGTGACGTTAAATGACAAAGCTTTATTAATTAGGTACTCAATTATTCACTTCAGTGTACATGTTCAGATAGCGGAATCGAAGCTGAGCAGTAATGAATGTAACATCTATTTAGCGGGAATCACGAGCTTGATACACTAGCTTCGAGAAGCAGGTGCTCGAAATCTGCGGCGCAATGCGCTGATGTTCCAGTTAAAATTTTTTCAGCATTTCGTACTTCTGCACTTTGGTATAAGGGCTAACTTAACGAAAAGAAATTCTAGGAACATCATTATCTACCTGTTCATGTTCACTGCAGGACGAACTCCTCTCCCAGCGATCGACAATTGCCACTGACTTGCGCCAGCTGACCCCTCCCTCCCCCCCTCCGCCCCCCCATCTTATCGCACGCAGATTTCCTCATTTAATCGCACCCCCCAATTCTCTGTCGTCTTCGACTGCGCTTCCCTTCTCTCGGCACCTATTTCGTAGCTCCAAAAGACCACCGGTCACCTACCCTAAACATTACATGGCCAGCCCCAAACACCGTGAATTTCAACTGGAAATATCGGCTTTACCCCTGTTCGCTCCCCATCGCACACCGCTGCTTTCCTAAAAAAACATATTTCCACCTAAAGCGGTCACAACTTTCATACAATTTTTCATCATACAATGACAACTTTCTCATCGATCGCACGGGCAAATCTCGCGTGTAGAATGCTTGTGACTCACGATTCGAAGCCGTAAAACACACTGGAACTCAGCCTCCGAGGTGTCTGCACGTATAGTCCGAGCTGCCGACGACGCCGCAGACACAAAGCGATATTGTGTGTACACAGCGTTGAGGCCGGCAAGTGATGCGCGGCGTGCTCCGCAGGCGACTGCCAACGCAGCAACGCTCGTGGCGCGATGGAGAAAAGAACACGTTGCCGCACGCATTGCGACGAGCGCGCTTCTTCAAAACATTCGCACAATGCCTTGGTGTTTGCTTGTTTGTCTATGTGTCGAGTAAAACGGGTTGCGGGTTCGTATTCGTATTTGCAGCGCGGACATTGCAGAAGCAGCAGCAGCCCAGAGGGAGAGAGATAAGAAGGAAACGGACCAGCACTTTCTGGGGTTTAATGCTCCGAAACTACACAGTCGGTTGTACGAGGCACGCCGTTTGTGGAGAGGCTCTGGATTAAATGTGACCCACCTGGGGCTCTTTAGGAGAAAGTTTTGGTTTGGGGGCTCCTATCGAAATGCATGGGAACGCTGAAATCGCTTCTTCTTTTCCTTTTTTTAATTATGGGGTTTTACGTGCCGAAACCACTCTCTGATACTGAGGCACGCCGTGGAGGGGGGGGGGGGGGTGCGAGGGGGGGGGGCTCCGGAAATTTCGACCACCTGGAGTTCTCTAACGTGCACCTAAATCTAAGTACACGGGTGTTTTCGCATTTCAACCCCATCGAAATGCGGCCGCCGTGGCCGGGATTCGATCCCGCGACCTCGTTCTTAGCGGCCCAATGAAATCGCTTTTCTCAACAACCGCTGCGCGAATTTAATGAGATTTGTTGAAATTAAAAGGAAGAAAAGTGACATTCTAGTGACTGTTGGAAGCGGATTTTTTATGTAGGCTGCCAGTTATTTTCTGCAAAAATTCTCTAAAATCGTAAGGTTTCGAAAAACGAAACTGTGAGGTTTACAGCTCTGTAACTCAGCTAGGAAAAAAATAAGATGTGACAGATATGTAAACCACACGTGATAATACATATAAAGCGGCCAAAATTGATATACGCCGCTCTGAAATGTCACACTAATTTGTGCCTATAACATTTGCAAAACATTTGCAGACACTGTAACAAATTTACGTTAAGCTGCAAATTTGTGCATCAGAGTTGTTCGCTTGACGCGATCTAACGGATGCGGTTTACAGAAAGGCAGTATACCTGTTTTCTAGGCAGAGTTACAGATTTGTAAACTTAATGCTTCTGGGTTTTTTTTTTTCGAACTTGCGAATTTTACGGCAACGTTCGTCAAAAATTTCTAGCCTTAAACCAAAGTTCTGCTTCCCTGCAGTCACTAGAATTTGCGTCTTCTCTCTCAAATAAAACAACTTTCATTCAAATCGGTCCAGCGGTTGACTCGCAAGGCATTCCTGCGTTTGACACGTGTACTTGAATTGGCGGCGCGAGAGTTATGCCCGAGCTAAAGACTTAGAAAAAGAGCGTTGAGTTGTATTTCTAAATTACGCCACCGGCCGTACTAGTAAAGAAAAAAAAACCTTGTGCAGTACAAAACGGGGCTAACTGGCGGTGTACCCGCCGTGGTCGCTTAGTGGCTATGGTGTTGGGCTGCTGAGCACGGAGGTTGCGGGATCGAATCCCGGCCACGGCGGCCGCGTTTCGATGGGGGCGAAAACACCCGTGTGCTTAGATTTAGGTGCACGTTGAAGGAGCCCAGGTGGTCGAAATTTCCGGAGTCCTCCACTACGGCGTGCCTCATAATCAGAAAGTGGTTATGGCGCGTAAAACCCCATAATTTAATTTTAATTAACTGTCAGTGTAAGTGAATAGCCGAACGCTTGTAGAAAGCTATTCGGTCCTTTTATAAAGAAAGGATGCGCTTAATTGAAGGCGTATATTTGTTCTAGTCAGTATATTTAGGTGGCGTTTCTTGTAATATTGCGTAATTCTGTTGAGAACAGAGCCGACAACCAGCACTTCTTTTTAAATCTTTCTTGAATATAATCTTGACTACCCGGGGTTCTTTAGCGTGCACCAAATTAACGGTACACGGGTGTTTTTTTTTTTTTCATTTTGCCTCTCATCGAAATGCGGTCGCGCGCGCGGCCGGAATTCGATCCCCGCGCCTTCGGGCTTATAAGCAAAAGACTTGTGGCGCCGCCGCCTTGACGTTCCCGCACCACCTCATCGTGACGTCACAGATTTTCACGACGGCATCTGCTCGCGCACAGAGTTGGTTTCGTTTGTATACGCAAATATGGACCACATTTGTGTTTCAAGGGAACGAGAGGCCCAACTTATAGCGGGCCTCGAGAACTTCTACTGCGCTACAACGGCTCAATTATGCGAAAATGCTTTCGAAATTTGTGACGTCACATTGGGGCTAAAGTTTCGCCGCGAATTTCGAAGAAAAAGTACTGCAGTGTGGCTTTCATTTTCCCTTTTAATGATCAACCTATATCCGCGAAATTAGCGAAAGTATACTGTTAAGAGAATGCCTTATCAGTGACAACTGATTTAGGTACCTCTCATTATAAAAACACAGTTCTTTTTTTTTGCATTACGCGCTTCTCGAAATGCGGTAGGCGTAGCCGGGAATCGAGCCTCCATAATCTTGCTTTATTTAATTCATAGGATTTGCATTAAGAGAAAACGAGAAAAAAGAAATTAAATAAAAGAAAATCATGTAAAAACGGGCAGGCTTTGCGTTATGCAAGAACTGCAGCAATGCCTCTGAAAAGTGTTTGTTCGAATCAGACCCGCGACCTCATGCTTGGCAACAGAACGTCACATCTATTGAGCCATGGCGGCGGGTACCAAGGTTAGGACGCCCCAGCCGCAAGCATAGCGCGATGTGAAATTTCCCGAAATTTTGAAGCCGTAAAAAAAAAAAAATACCATGAGAGAACTAGGTTCTTCTTTCCGGAAATATTGGAAATACTGAAAAAAAGTATCCACTTTTCTTAGCATACACGGAAGTAAAAAAAAAGATAACAGCAGATGATGGTAAATGCACAGACACCTTTCTAAACGTTTTGGCAAGATGAGGACGTTTTGTAACAAATAACCCGCTTATTTATTCGCTCGGACATTATTGGTAGTTTGCGAAATTTTCGTCCACTGACCACGAGTGCCTGCGCACACGTGGCGATGGTATCAACTTCATTTCGTCAACAGAAAGGATTTAGTTGATTTTAGTGGGCTTCCAAGGTGCGTGAGGTGGCCGTCCGATCAGTTCCTCTAGTGGCACCCGTTATGGTCGTGAGTCCCTGTCTGTCGGCGACTTCCAAAGCCCAGCTGACGGCCTGCAGTTGAACCGCCAGGTCCGAGCTGGACACCGCATCCTCCCACCCTTGCCCGTTAGAGAGATGCCATTCTCTTTTCTGTTTTAGATTGTCGCAGTCGAATAAAATGTGTTTTAAATCTGCCTTTGTGACCCCGCAGAGCTTACATTCGGGGGTGTAGACTCCTGGGTAGGCCTTGGAGTAGATATAGGGTTTGGGGAAGGTGCCTGGGCACAAGTGTTTTATTAGCGAGGCGAGGCTGGTGTGCTGTCTACACGTAGTTGAGTTTTTCTTATTTTTCAGATCGCGGGAGGAGCGCGTTTGTCACGCGCGGTCTATCACATGACCCGCAATCGCAAAAACTAGGTCAAACATGTGGGCGCCTGTAGACATTGTCGGATCTCACACGTGCTCTTGCAACAAAGGAACGACAACACAGTAGGGCAAACACTCACGAGGGCATTTGTTGTACCTTTCATCCAGTAATGCCTGCTAGCCATATCACAGCGCACAGAACATGCCGATCTCACCGCGACAGGATAGCGAGCGAATATGTTCGCTCCCGTGCTGGACGCCAAGGCCTGATAGTTCGCGGGTACAGTCACGCGAACGGTGTCGCCTTCAAGCGATAGTGTTCGACCATTCTGGTGTCTCGCTCCCAAGCCTTTCGCAAGACGTTCCCGCAAGGCGGGTCGGCGCACGGGCGAAATATCCGCGCCTGCAGCCTACTCCCTGTCGCGCCCGGCCGTTAGATGACGTGAGCAGCGCAACACTGGCCGCCGCCGTCCGACTCAAAAGGTTGAGCCTCATTCATCCATCCATCCATCCATCCATCCATCCCATAGAGTTAGTAGAATAAGTCAGTATAGTAACTCTATAGTATAGTATAGTACAGTATAGTATAGTATAGGAGTCAGTATAGTAACTCTATGATCCATCCATCCATCCATCCATCCATCCATCCATCCATCCATCCATCCATCCATCCATCCATCCATCCATCCATCGCGCCATCTCTCTTAATGCGCTGCAACCACACCGACCGTCGCCGGCGCTCTGCTGCGGGGAGAAGCCGAATTACAGGAGACGCAAAAGCCATGAGGGGAAAAAAAATAGCATCAGAGGACGCGTCAGTGTCGAGCATGCCCGCAACCTACAACAGAACAGAGGGAAACGAGCGGTTTTATATATATATATATATATATATATATATATATATATATATATATATATATATATATATATATATATATATATATATATATATATATATATATATATATATATATATATATACATATATATTTATTTATTTATTTATTTATTTATTTCAGCTCGCTTGAAGCTAGTTAGCGATGGTAAATGTTAAATGTTGGTGAATAATCGAAGAAATAATGAAGGCCAAGCATTTTTTTCTCTGAATTTCTTGTTAAAAGCTCAGTGACCGTCGCTTAAGTGTGACGTCGTGATTTTCGGGGTTTTTCTCGTATTTGGGACTGGTTTAGGTGTAAATTGTGCGTTTGGTTCTTCCGAAACGCAGTATAGTTCTTCAATTAAAGAAAAACAGTTAAATATAGATGCCATGCAAATGTTGTCAAAATCCATGACGTCTTGACAAGCCAATGCGCGCACCGTTGCCACCATAGATTGCGTTTTTCCATATTTTCTGCTTTACCACGCTTCCTACTCACTTAACTTAGCCTTTTTGTTTAGTGTACATCTCAAAGCAAAAAATAAAAGAGAAATCCCTTCTAACATCAAATCTAGCGAATGAAATTGTTTCTCACTAGCAACACCTTAAATATCTTGCGCTATAATAGTTCATGTTTGTGGCGCAACCTACAGCCTGCCACCTTGGAAGATGACAGCAAAAGACTTGCGTCGAGACTGAGAACCAATGGAAAGTGGGAACTTCCGCGAAGGCTTTCCTTTTATAACGAGACAGATTACCAAACCACCGAGCTGTTCATTTGCAGGGAATTAAATTATGGGGTTTTTACGTGCCGAAACCACTTTCCGATTATGAGGCACGCCGCACTGGAGGACTCTGGAAATTTCGACCACCTGGGTTTTTTTAACGTGCGCCTAAATCTAATTAAGCACACGGGTGTTTTCGCATTTCGCCGCCATCGAAATGCGGCCGCCGTGGCCGGGATTCGATCGCGCGACCTCGTGCTCAGCAGCCCAACATCATAGCCACTGAGCAACCACGGCGGGTATCTGCAAGGAACAGCTACTGGCGAAAGAATTTCTAAAACTACTGCGCCTGCTCGCAAATTCTGCACCGAACTGCTCACCTTTCGGCTTACATGCACTTTTGAAGTATCCTGATGCGAAATGTCTGTGTCCAATATTTTTGTTCGATTTTCAGTCAATAGTTTCGAATTACGGCACAAAGCTTCAATTAGTCTAATGCACCGCGAACAATTAATTATGCAACCTTTTACGTAACCACGTTCAAAACGCGCACGTGGAAAAAAAGTGGACTATTCGTGTCACCGAAAGTGGAAATGGTGGTTACGTAATATCACAGACAACTAGATGGCGTGCCAGTCAGTCAAGTGCGGTGGTTGAAGGCTAAACAGTGACCATGTCGCCGAAAAGCTGCCATATTTCACATTCCAACTGTGCGCGTCTGTAGGAAGCGCATGGTAACTCGGTCGTTTTCGCCTCTTGTGTACCGTGGAGCTCTGGTGAATTGGAGCTTTCGTCAGCGTAGTCTTAAGAGGGAGCTTTAGCTCGGGTGTTCCTATCTAAATACATGTAAAAGGAGAATTCGTTTTTCTAGGCAGCCATTCCACCAAATTTGACGGGGTTTGCTGCATTAAAAAAAACTTAAAATCTAGTGACTGTTGGTTTCGAATTTTCGATTTAGGTCGTCAATTTTTTATAAAAATTCGCGCTCGACATGGTCTAGATGACTCCTGGCGGGAAAGCGCCCGCACCGTGAAATAATTTACACCCTTCAGAGTGAATGAGGGTGTGAATTATTTTACAGGGCAGGACGCTCGCTGAGTATCCTTCGGTGTATACGCTCACGTCACGCGTTGTTTCGACCAAGTCGAGCGTGAGCTTCAAGTTAAGGTGCATTTCTGAATACGGGGGTAATCAGTGCTTCAGTATACGTCTCAGTGGTGTTCAGTATACCGTAACGTCGCCACGTCATCTTTGCGGGAAGTGAATAGCGTGTTTTTCCACCGCCATGCATTTGGAACGCGTTTTTGAACCGGTCGCGTTAAAGTTGACGTAATTAATGACTAGCCGCATTCTCGAGAAATTGAGGTTTCACGGCGTATAGTTACTGGGTTGACATGTATACCCAATAAACAAATAAGACGACGCTTTTTTTTTTCTGTCAAGTGTACTCATTTACATATATCCAATTATGTTCTTCATGCCCACCCAGACATTCGTGGACAGACTTTAGGCAAGGCACACGAGAAGCTTTCGAAAGCCACTTTTTTTTTGTGCATGAACAAATTACCAGGACTGTCCTCTCTACAGTTTTTTATCCGATAGAAGTATAATCTTGTGTCTCGCGTAAGTGATTCATGTAGAGGTTGGCTCTCGGAGCAACAAACGATGGAGATGCAGCCCACCGCCATAATAAAAAAAATTGTTAACAAGCTATGTGAAATACGATATGTCGCCTAAGTTTTTGTGCTTACAAAGCAACACTAATCTGACTATCGCATAATGAATGCACCCTATTTTATAGTGGGTAAAAATAGACCCTTTATTTTCCGGCTTTTTAAGTCCTGGGGAAAAGAAAATGACGAAAGATAGTGTCCTTCCTAAAGGTCTATATTTCAATCATGCCCTCACATCCCTATCCGCGGTGCAAGACAGAAATGAAATTAATCAGTATATATATTAACACAAACAATCGTAGTCGCATCCTCTCTGACGCCTTAAAAGGGCCACTTTCATCGAGGAATCAGAAAACGTAGACACAAGTGTGTTCTCACGTAAAATTCACATGAGATGTAGGGCTATTGTCTGCATAACTATAGCGAAACTATCGTAGTACGCTCGTTTTCGCGTTTCAATAGCGCGGCTTGTAATTAAAACGTGTGTTATTGTTTGCTGTTCCTGCAACACCGACGCTCGTTCGAGAGCGCCTTTAATCTGAATTCTGTTAGATATATATTCCTTGATACACGTTTGCACAGTTTACACGACACACAGTTTGCAACGCGGCATCTTCTTCGTCAAGACGTTGAAGGAGTGCTTTGTGGTACTTACTGTTCATGACAAACCGCACGTATACACGATGACATTTTCTTCTTTAATCTGCTTGTCTGTGTTTTAATATCTTTTTCGCGAACACCTCAATACATCTTGGCAAAGTTTTAATCCATAGCACATGTTGTGGTAAACAAGATAATTCTAGGTTTTTTTTTTCACGCCCCTAAGAAGTGTTATGAGAATTCGGTTAAACCGGATATTCTCCTGTTACGGCCTTTCGTAAACGGCATGACTAAACCAAGGCGTTACAAAACCAATAAACGCTCTCCTCCTTGTGTGAGCAAATTGTCAATATGTGTCACGTTATCAAAAATAATCAAATTCATATGCTTTCTTTTCTCTTGACGTTCAAGCGAAAAACCAGCATCTGTATTCAACGCCTGCCGTCTTCGCGTGAGCGATAGCTTAAGCTGCTCGTTTGGTAGCCGTGTTTGCATGATCGAACGCCGCACAACGGCGCATCGCATTTCCCGCGCGTCGTATGTATGCAAATGGTGCGGTAATGCGTCAGGAAGGGAACGTAGCGCTGACGTTGCTCTGCAAATTGCGAGCGGTGGGTGTGACGTCGAAAGGACGTCTATAGAAGACGTCGAGAAGACGTTTTCCCGACTAAGGTATGCGTTCGAAGGCCCTACAGGTCTAAGATGGATGCCGAAAAGCTCAAAGTGCAAATGATAATGAGCGCCAGCTACAGCTCGTGATAAAATGAGCAGCACAACACCTTTCGCGAAACATGGTCGTGTCGTGTGTACGGCTATTCGTGCATTAAATTATTTCCCCCGTCTGTTGAAGTGTAGAAAACAACTCAAACAGGGGGTCCACAAGAACGTGTATGGATATAGTATATTTTAATGCTTTAGCAGTGGGAGTGTTAGAGTGGTGGGAAAAGAAGTACGTGTGTGAAGTGTGGGAAGGTGGTCCCGTGGTACAGATAGAGAAGGGGTTGGAGAGTTTAAAGAGCATATATATAGATTTGGACGGTGCAGGCAAAATGGAGTATTGGCACAAAATTTCAAAGCTGCACGGTTCCCCCTAGTGGGTATGTGCCACAATGATGATGATGGTGATGATGATATCATCATCATTCGGTTTCAGATCCTGGTCGTAGTTACTGACGTAAAGCGCGATAGTCTGCTGATCGACGCCGTCAAAAACGAAACTGAGCACACAACGCTACTTTCCAGAACACCTCATCAGGGGAAAGCTAGCACTGGATACTTGGACCGGCTCATGAACCCTTTGAATCGGGAGGCGGCGGCGCGCGCCACCTAGCCTTGAATGGTACTATATTCATGTATACCTATGTATTTACTCTTTTACTTTTGCATTGATATTATCCACCAATCAGATAGCCTCCGTTTAGTTATTTCTACCTGTTCAAAGTCTATTTTACTTTCACTGTCTTTAAAACCCAAAGCTTTGAATAGTTCCCCGTTACATTCAACTGCAGCGTGAAGTTGTTTACAAGCAAGTATCAGGTGTTCAGCCATTTCCTCCTCCTCTCCACACGCCCCGCACAACAAGTCTATCTCCTGGTATCTGGCTCGGTTCGTTTTAGTTCGCAGTACGCCTGTCCTGGCCTCAAACAACAATGAGCTTCCCTTAGAGTTATCGTGAATATTTTCTTTGGCTGTTTCTTGCTTAAACGTCCTGTATGTCTCTAATGCTGATTTGGTTTGCAACTCGGTTTTCCACATAGCCCTCTCTGTCTCCTTAATCTTTTTCTTGATGAATGATTCCTTACCTGTCCCCCCCCCCCCCCCCCTGCTGCCCAAGTATTTGCTTGACAATTTTCTAGTTCGCTTCCTCCACCTTGTATCAACATTCCTCGTGTATATGTAATTGAAAACCTTCCTAGTCCACCGCATTTCTCACATTTTTCTCAATCGCTCCTCAAATGCTATCTTGCTACTAGCCTCTCTGCCCTCGAAAGAAGACCATCCCAGATCCCCCTGCACCACAAGATTTGGTGTCTTGCCATGTGCTCCTAGTCCGAGCCTACCCACACCACGTTGCCTAGTTTCCAACTGTGCCCAGGTCTCTGCTCTCATACATAAAACTGCATTGGCAAAAGTCAGGCCCGGAAACATTACCCCCTTCCATATTCCTCGTACTACCTCGTACCTATTGTAGTTCCACAGTGCCCTACTCTTCATAATCGCTACATTTCTGTTACCCTTAGTCGTTACATATTTTTCGTACTTTGTCAGATACTCAATGCCATTATTTATCCACACCCCAAGATACTTGAACTTATAGACTATCTCCAGCTTGGCCTCCTGTATCTTATGCTCGCCGCAAATGTTATCATTAAAAATCATGACTGCTGATTTTTCTTTGCTAAACTTCAAACCTAACCTGTCTTCTTCTGTACCACATATGCCCATCAATCCCTGCAGATCTTCTGGATTGTCAGCCATTAATACAATATCAACCGCATACATCAGTCCTGGTGATGACTGTTCAATCAATTTTCCTTGTTTGAAAAATGATAGGTTGAAGCCGAGTCCGCTTTGCTGTATTTTGGCCTCTAAACCTTGTAGGTACAGCATAAAAATCAGAAGTGACAATGGACACCCCTGTCTAAGCCCTCGCCGAATCATTACAGGCTCCGAAACCTGCTTTTCCCATTGTATAATCACCCGGTTACATTTATAGATAACTTTTAAGAAATTTGTTACTCCATCTTGCACTCCTAAAGTGTCCAGAATGCCCCACAAGCCCTCTTGAAGCACACTGTCATAGGCTCCCTTGACATCCAAAAAAGCCAGCCATAGGGGCTGTGCTCCTTTTCAGCTATTTCAATGCACTGTGTTAGTGAGAACAGATTGTCTTCTAGCCTCCTATGCTTCCGGAACCCATTTTGTAGCTCTCCAAGCACCCCCCTCTTTCTCTAACCATGCGTGCAGTCTGTCCTTTATAATCTGCATAACCACACTGTAAACCACTGGTAGTTATTTATGTCAGCTTTGTCCCCCTTTCCCTTATATGTCATTCTCATCCTACGTAGCCTCCATTCGTCAAGTACTTCACCATCCATTAGCATTTAGCTCACCACCTCCCTTAATGCTTTTTTTAGATTTCGGGCCCAATTTCTTTATTAACATAATTGGAATACCATCGGGGCCTGCCGATGTGCTACTTGGCACCCTCTTCTTGGCCTTTTCCCACTCTCATTGTCCAAGCGAAAGCAGTGGATTGACCGGGCTTTACCTCTCCGACATGTACAATTTCTCTGTTCCGTAAAATTTTCTCTCATCATGGTTCCTATATGCTCCATTGCTTCCTCTCCTTCTAACCGAGTTCCTTGAGCTGTTACTATATACCTCTGCTCTAGGCTTCTCCTATTACCCAAGGAGTTCAGATGTTGCCAGAATTTCCTAGCTGCCTGTTTATCTTTTTTATTGCTTATTTCTGACAGCCATTGGGACCCTTTTGTCTTGATTTTCTCGTTGATCAAATAGGATGCTTCCCTTCTGCATTTTATGTAGTTTACCCATTTCCTCTCTACTTCTGCTTCAGGTTCTCCCTTACTTTTAGAATACCTGTGTTCCCTGGAGGCTTCCTGGCGTTTCTTTATGGCCTTCTTAACCTTTTCATCCCACCAGCTCTTGAGTTTTCGTATCCCTTGCCTTGTTGTCCTGACTCGTTGTAAACTAGCGCACCTCGCGGCCATTTCTACAACGAACGCACTAATAGCTGGTTAATGTCACTCGCACGCAATTTTCGCGAGAAAGACGAGCCACCGTTCGAAAGAAGAGCGTGGACGCGTATCGTGCCGCCATCTCTGGAGCCGTTCGCCAACTAATCCCGCGCATGGTCAGTGATGCCTTGCCCGCGGAGTGTGCGGAGAAGCAGGCAGCACAGCAGCACCGCCAGCCGGGCCGCCCGCGCTCTCTCCCTATGCAGCAGCTTGCATTCGCGATCGCGAGTGGCTGGCTGACAGCTCGCTTCCATGTGATCCCGCCGCCCGATGGGTTACGAACGCCGCCTCACTCCTCCGGGTTCGCCGAGTCGCCGTGGAGCAGCGACTAGCATGACGGTGAGCGTATACCTGCCAGCCCCCCGTATCACTTCATCTTCTCCCACACTTTTTGCCGTAACGGAAGACAAAAAGCGCGGTTCTGTCGGCTGAATAAAAAAAAATATACAAAAGAAGAAACAACGCCGATTTCGCGTCGTACCCGTGGAAGCGCCGATCGCGTTCGACGGAGCAGAGGAATTCGGGAAGCGCAGGAGCGTCTTGTTTTTGTGGCGTTTGGAGGAGGTGGTGGGTTCGCGGCAGCTGTCGCTTCCGACAGAAATGCTTGCGGCGTCGACGGCGTTTGGTGTACGTACCTGCATGTGCGCTTTCGTCCGGCTGCGTCGTCTGTTTCTGTCGTCTGTTTCCGTCGTCTGTTTCCTACCGCGGCTTGGTTAGCGTGGGCCTATTGACCATCACTTCGTGAAGGTGTGAATTCCTGCGTCGATCACTGCGCGGAGTGCGAATCACAACGGGAGTCCGTCGTGCGCGAATTGCGGTAAGCGTTGCACTTTTTGATTTGCTCGGTGTCATATCCTCCGCGCCCTTTCCCCCGGCCGCTGACTTCCACGCGATGAATCTCCAAAACACGAGTTGCATGTGTGTTGGACAATTTGTGACGCGCAGCCTTGCGATGTGCGTGCGCGTATTGGGGCTCTAAAGCTTCCGGGGTAAACGCGTCTAATATGCTGTGCTTCTGTGTTGCGATGTTATGTACGGGTGTTTCTCTTTGTTGGCGGGACGATTTCGACTGGGAGCGTGCTCTCCGGTATCGTTGTGATCACAAAACGCGCACGCCATTTTTAAAACGCGTAGCAGACGACGCGCGTTCCACTTGCCAAATGAGAAGTGGTAACAGGTGCCCCATTTTTCGATCTTACAGCTGCGACACGTTAAAACACGTCGCTTTCGCGGGTCAATAGAACGATTCGCATTTTATATGTGCGCATAAATTAAATGGCTTAAGACATTAAATTAAGCTTGGGTTACAAATAGAGTCAAGATGCGTCGGACCAGAAACTTATATCCTTCTTTGAAGAATGTGTTTATACCGTTAAGAGTCAAGCAAAAAGAGCTTTGTCGACGATTAAGGTTAGAAAATGGGTAGAACAACATGTCGGCAATAGAACCATTTGGGTCGGATAATATAATGATTCCATTACATTGCCAGTACTGTTCGCGCATCGTCAGTGGTCCGAGCGACGTTCCGTCCACGGGATCAGCCAGATCGGCCGACCGTGAACGGTGGACGTTACGAAATAAATAGAATAGGGTGAAAGGAATTGTTAACATTCTGGAGTCTAGAATTTTGAGTAAAACACGAAGAGAAATGTCACTGCCGCGTGACAGTGTCTATTCACCTGTCTACCAGTCTTGGGCTGTGTCGAAAAAAACATGTAAATGTTAGATACTATCTTAAGGCACTTATTGTGTACCTTGTATGCGTGTCGTGATGCATTCGGTAAGACATATATCAGTATCTCTATTTTCTATGCATCGTACGAAGTACCGTACATCTTAAGATACAAGGTACACCTATGTTAGAATCCACCAAGAAACACAGAGTCCCTGAGAGAAGTTAAAAGTTATTCCGAGGCGACACTTTCATGCTAACTCAGTTTTCTTGTAACCAGTTGCGACTGAGAAAGTCGACTTCTGTGCGGCTCTGGTATTAGCAGTTAATAAAGATTTACTATATTTAACTTCTTTAATTATACTCCTTAGGTAGAATGTTCCAACCGCAAAAGGGAAGTCAAGTCGGTGCTTGTAGTGTATCTTGCTTGAAACTTTGCGCTTAGCACCAGTTTTAAGACATGCAGATTTCACACGTTTCGTGGAATGCATGGCTGATCTGTCTGCAGTTTTACACACCATACTTGACACAGTGCAGAAACGTAATATCTGGAACATCAGTGCACATTGCTGCAGATTTTAAGTACTTTTTGGCACTTTTCAAGCGCCTGATGCCCGTCTGCGTCTGAAGTGAGTCTGCTCGTTTTCGTCGGTTTTGTAACAAAACGCAATCGGCGCTTCTCTGGAGGTCTTCTCTCCACGCGCAGGCGTCGTCAGTAGCAGGACGGCACGGCGACGGCGACGGCGCAAATGCTCCTCGAGAGTTGGTATAACTGCTATCGGAATAACAGAGAGCCTTGCTGCTGTGAACTTACTCTGCTCGCCGCCATCGCCCTGCAGGCCCGCACCGCTGTCCCACATCTCCCTCTCCACGTCGGCCTGCTGTTTGAAGTCGCGTGGCGTAACAGTCAACTTGTCGTATTATTTCACTACTGCTGCATTGAATTTATTTAATAGTCTACCATTAGGAATCAGCTAGATGACTTGAGTCACAAACAGTTTGGCGGCCGTCACAATTCGTGAGCAGCGTGACAAGGTCTGCAATGGAACTCAGAGCCCTGGTGCCGCTTCTACACTGTCGCTCTACACTGTCTTTGTGCTAACTCTATTATAACTCCAGCCGTCTTTTACTATTTTCCACCGCTGGTTCATTTGCTTTTCTCATATACTATATTTAAAGAGATCATGAAGAGAACAAAAAATATGTGAGCTGTATTAGTACGCTACCCTCGCAAAAAAAAGTAAATGTCCAAAAATATTAGTAAGTTACCCTCGCAAAAAAAGTAAATATCCAAAAAACTGGTCCAATAATACTTTGTGAAGAGGCTTCGGTATTAAACCGTAGAGGACGCCCCCCCCCCCCCCCCCCCCTTAAAAAAAGGAAAGAGGCTTCGACGCGGCCTGTGAGTTCCCTCACCAGCTCGGCGTGGCATTATGGATTTTGACCACGTCTGCTCGGGCGCAGTGAATTTTTTTTTTTTTTATTGGCAAAGGTGAACTTCTACACTAAAGCAGCTGAGGACTGGACTCGGCAAGTTTCAACAACTTTTACTGCGCAAAAAACGGCGCAAATACTGAAAAATCCTTTGAAATCCGTGGCGTCACACCGACGCGCTGGCGCTGGGATCTCGGCGTGATATTAAAGAAAAACTTCGACCTTCACTTTCTATTCTTATAATCAATGTATTACCGATAAACCGGCGACAGTATTCTTTATCAGTCTATGCTGATTTACTGTTTCTCGTTAGTATTCCTCTAAAGCTCAAGGCGTTCGACTAAGTAACCATGTACACAATTATTCACCTCTCTACGAGTACTTTGACATTAGAACAGAACATGCTCGATCGTTTCTGCACTATTTCCAGACGCTACAGACTTGTAGTCGCCATGGGCAATTTTTCTCCTTGTATGAAGTACCGCGTTCGGAGAATCGTATACCCTCGATGCGAGTCCCAACGGCATTTGCTGCAGCGTTTTCAAGTATATTAACGCATCTCTCTCTTGGTTTCATTAATAAAGTTCCATGGTTGGCTTCCTCTCCATCGTTCGACGCGTCCCCTTATGTAATATTTGCGGTTCATTTTCGTGCCACAATTTTGCACGTTTCCTACACCGTGAGTAAACGTTTTCTTTTTTTCAAAACAATATGATCTACCGTATCTGCGTCTGACTGGTGCAAAGTCTAATTTGAATGCACATTTTGCAAGACAGTCATCGGCGGCGCGTACTGCTCCAGCTTCGAGCTTCGGCCTTCACCTAAAGTTACACAACACTTTGAAAGTTGCTGCGAATCCATTGTACAGTTGTAGTGGTAACAATGATGATGATGATGATGATGACTACGACGATGTGAGTACCCGTCTTGAAATTGGGTGGTGACAGATCTCACCGAGCTTCTTTTGACATTTCAGTGCGTCTACCTTTTTTTAAAAAAATGCCTTCATATCCTAAGCTATATTTACTGCCGTTTACTGACGGCTATATGGAACAAAATCTGTACACTGCGGTGTAAAATTTTTTAACTTTGTTATCTCCATGTGAAACGTGCAATATATATTCATTGCGTAATATGCAGATTATGCACACGGAAACTTCATGTGGCACAATTATAAAACTATACAAACGAACGCGCTTCAATATAAGACACTGACCCGCTTTACGGAAGAACCGCAAAGCAGTACATCGTACTGGTGATAGAGGCGCCATGAAAAAAAAAATCCTGATTGCGCAGCGTAATTCCACTAACTGCTGCGCGTCATATCGGCCCCTACACTGTTCCGAACTAATTGCGATATAGATAGTTGTTAGAACACCGAAATAATTTTGTATATGTGTGTCAATAGACGTAATTTGAAAAGCTGATTGTCTGGCTGACGGGAGATAAGAAATGCGCCAGTAAACCTAATAACTCGCAGCGCCATCTGCAGCGCAACTGCAATGAAGACTTATGTATCGAATTATCTTATGGTACATACGACAAGTATCGTCTCGGATACAATTAATGCGCTTGTACCTTGTATCTGTATCTCTAATACTTATCGCCTCAATATCTCGTATCAGTATCGTGATACGTTTTCGAAGTAGCTTTGCCCAGCCCTGCTGTCAGCGAACATGAAGGTCTGAGCGTGTATTCTGTTAAGTGAAGTCGTGAGGTTGGTTCCTTTCGCAGAAGATGCTACAGGAACGCCCCTCCCCCTCCTCTTCCATCCCTCGAAAAAAAAAAAACCTCAGCTGGTCGGAATTAATTCGGAGTCCTCTACGTTTACAGCGTCTCTCATCATCACCATCAGTCTATCTTTCTTTATGTCCACTGCAGGACCCTCTGCTAGCGACCTCTGTCCTCCGCTAACTGACTCCAAGTTGTATCCGTAAATGTCCCCGACTTCATCACTTCACCTAATCTTATGCCGTCTTCGACTGCGCTCTCCCCTTCTCTTGGCACCCATTCTGTAACTCTAATGGACCACCGCGTTTATGTGCCCGGCGCATTACATGGCCTGCCCTGCAGTTCCATTTTTATTCCTCTTAATGTCAACCAGAATATCGGCTACCCTCGTTCGCTCTCTTCAAGTTACTCCTTAACGTTTTTTGTTCCCCATACAGACGTGTGTCCCTGCGGCGCGGTAAATTTGTTTGTTTGTTTGTTTGTTTGTTTGTTTGTTCAGGTACCTTACGGGCTCCAATTGGAATATTGTCTGAGCGGTGTTACAAATTTTAGGGCGAACAGAAGCAGTTTGGACATTGTTATTTGAACATCTTTATATAACAGAAAAAAAAAATGCGGAAAATGGAAGGAAACAAGCACTTCAAAAGAAAATGCTGCATATTTTTTCTTTGACGATAACGGGGTCAGAGATGTGAACGATGTTGTCCGGAAGACCATTCCAATAGGTGATTGCACGTGGCAAGGCGAATTGAATGCGGGGTTTTTTTTCCGACAGCCGTTCGAAACTGAGGTGATTATGCAGTCAGTACGATGTGAGATTTGGCGGTGTGAAAGGTAGGGTAAATGGATGATGGCTATAAACAGATTTATGAAAGAGGCAAATAAGTGTGATTGTTCTGCGATATCCTTAAGCACGGAAGGGAGCAACGACGCCTTAATGTTAGTTATCCTGGAATTCCGGCTGTCTAGTACTCGTGCAATAAAACGAGCGCCACCGTTTTGTACGCGTTCAAGGGAAGAACGAGGTATTCTTGATGAGGTGCGCTAAATGGAAGATGCGTATTCAAGTTGAGGGCGAACAAACGTTTGAGTTGCCGAGTCGAACTGGGCACGCCTCTGAGGCTGCGCTTTAAATAATGTAATGTGCGGTTAGCTTTAGCTGTGATTTTTTTCTGTGCGGGTTGCCCATCGGAGATTAGGTAAAAAATGAACGCCGAGGTACTTATTATATGATGACGTGAGGGGGACTGCGCTGTTAAGTGAATAAGTTTATAGAGAATTAGATTGTTTGCGGCTAAATGTCATTCATCGACATTTCTCAGGATCATTTGCCGTGATGAACACCCGGTAGTAATGTGGTCAAGACCTTCCTGAAGAGGTATAAAGAGACGATATAAAGAGCAACGTGTCCAACTTAGTATTTGCCCATGATTTCAATGATTCATTATCTGATTTCATCACTGCACCTGATCCCCTGCTGAAGTCAACTGAATTTATACCTTCGGCAGCTTTCACCTCATCTCAGAGACCTCGCCACAACGCCGCACCATCGAAAGAAAAAGAAAGAACCCTATATAAGGACCACTTTGGAATAATATTATGTGAATGCAGAACCTAATTCTGATTAAAAAACGACAGTATATTCGCGCGTTTTCATTGCTGCTTAACTTTTGCGTTCGATTCGATTCGTTGCAAACCCGCCGCGGTGGCTTAGCGGCTGTGGTGTTCCGCTGCCATAGCTAAGCACGAGGTCGCGGGGTCAAATCCCGGCGGCCGCTTTTCGTTGGGGGGCGAAATGCGAAAACACCCGTGTACTTGGAATTTAGGTGCAATTTAAAGAACCCCGTGTGGCCGAAATTTCCGCAGTCCCCCAGCTATACGGCGTGCCTCGTAATCAGAAAGTGGGTTTGAACGTAAAACCCCATAATTTTTTTCTGCTTTTTTTAATTGTTTCAGCATGGTACAACTCGCTCGAGCGGGAACGATGTCAGTGCTGAAGTGAGAAGCAGGTGCACCCGCTCGCTCGGCGAAGCGTTAGCGTTGCCGGTCGTACTACACTTCACACTGTTTACGCACCAGTTTGTCGAAAGCGCGGCAGGTATATCAGCAAAGGGGCTGCATGCGCCAGCAGTATCCTGTAACTGCCGCGTTTGGCTGGCTTTTTTGCATATATATCTTTGTTTTTGTACAGCCACGTGCTGCCGCTACTTGGTGTATCGCTGTGCGCACACACATGCACGCACACGTGGTGGCCGGAAGCGTCAGGCCTCAAAACGCGATGCTCTCGTTTGCGGCTTGGTCACCGCAAGTACAGGTATAGGGAAGTAGGGGGCTATAGTTTTTTTCTTTCTCTCTTCCTTTCATCTCTCTCTCTCTCTCTCTCTCTCTCTCTATCTCTCCTTTTTTGTGTCTTCGGTAGCACGTAAAGCAGTAACCACGCACGGAGCGCATTCATGACGCACTTCCGGCGTTGCGTTACGCCCTGCGTCGGCGCCTCGGGCTCCATTTCGCGCCGAGCGCGATAACAGTCCAATACTCGTGACCGAAATGCCTGCCACAACGTAAATTTTTTTTTCCGTTTCTTGTTTGTTACGTCATGTCAAACATAAGTATGGTTTTCTTTTTGTATATTTCCTACTAAAGTTATACTGGAGGTAACTCGGCCACTGCGATTGCCTGGCTACTATGGGGAACGGTGCAAGGACATGTCGCGTGGATTTATCCATTCTTCCTGCAGGTGGCTTCAGATGTTCTTGCTAATTTATTCACTTCGCTTTATGTCTCGTCTTTCGGCCTGAATTTACAACTAATCATATTTTTCTGAGTATATATGAAAGCCGCTATGCAAATCGTGGCGAGTTGTTCCATCTATAGCCCAATATTTTGTTGAATATTCTCAATTTGCGAAGCCACAACATCGTTAGAAAGCAGGTCGTTCTTATTATTTTCTTCGCTGGCTTTTATTTCGCGCAAGCGCGTATACCGAACCGCTCACTCAGCTCTCGGCCTTTCTTATTCAATTTTAACTGTGTAGGTCTAAGGCCCCACAGACTTCGCGATTACGTTGTATTGAGGGATTGTGTAACAAAGGAATATGCCCTCTTAAAGAAACACGCACGCGCGCGCAAATACACCCACACACATACACACACACGCACGCACGCACACACACGCACGCATACACACACACACACAAACACACACGCACGCGCACAAAAAAACGTCGCTTTCGCCTAATGGTGAAGCATTGAAAGCGATGGCAATTAAGGTTAGCAAGTGGCGCTCTTTTGCGCCTTTAAAACCCACTAATCAGTCGATCACTTAATCAATCAGCGACCAAGGTTTAGCGTCGCCCTGCAAGCGTCTCGGAAAGTTGGCGCGATGAGGAGCGTGTCACACTGTGAAATAATTTACGCCCTTAAAAGTGAGTGAGGCTGTAAACGGGCATATGTAACTCGCACCCTTACACCATTTTGAATGAGAGCATACAAGTCGTTCTATAACTCATACTGTTACACCTTAAACGGGTGTACGGGTGTGAGCGCACCCTTTTATGGTGTACACCCGTAAAAGGGTGTACGGGTCTGAGTACACCCCACCTGTAAAAGGGAGTACGGGTCTGAGCACACCCACCCGTAAAAGTGTGTGCGGGTCTGAGAACACCCCACCTGTAAAAGGGAGTACGGGTCTGAGCACACCCCACCCGGAAAAGTGTGTACGGGTCTGAGTACACTCTAAAATGGTGCACTCAGACCCGTACACCCTTTTACGGGTGTACACCCTAAAATAAGGCAGATTTGCACCCTTATTAATTTTTGAAGGTGTAAATGATTTTGCTGTGTTGCAGCGGCGTTGCAGGTGTCTCACCTCGATTGTGCGTGAGACGACACCGAAGGGAAACAAAACAACAACAACAAAACCGTCGGCCTTTCTTTTTTAGCGTCCAAATAAATGGTTGCGTGCATTTAGCTTGACGTTCGCGACGGTGGGGCATGTATGCTCGCGGTTGCTCGAGCAGTAACGTTAATGTATGCGCGCATAAAGCTCATGCGAGCTGTGTATGGGAGTCGAGAAGGTTAAAACAAACAAACAAATTGGAGGACGCTTAAGCGTCGCCTTTTAAGAGTTGTAGGCGATAGCATTAAAAGATCCCCGACTGCTTCTCACGCTTCCCGGCAACTGCAGCGTATACGTAAACGTAATGTTTACCGGGAAACGCTGGCGGCGAACGTTGTATATATGCACGAAGGCGAGCTTTCTGGTGGAAACGCGGCCCCTTGCGTAGTCCGGTCCCGGAGGTATAGTGCGCAGCCGCGCCAAAAAACAACAACAACAACAACAACAATAACATCATTTTCAGGTTTCTGTTTTTGTTTCGCACTTTTAATATATTATCCTGCGAAGATTTACCGTAAAAGTTCGCGCTGTCGGTGTTTTATTTCGTGGCATTTGTTTGTGGGCTCTCATCCTCAAAATTCCGAGGAATAACTTTATGAAGTATGTAAGAGAAAGTATAAGCAACTTTAGTCATAGCGTGGAAATATCACCCGCTTACACCGCACGTCATAAAGCAAGACTTGTCGTATACCTAAATATATATACGGAAAATTTCGCTCACGGACAAGTCCGCCGACACCGCATTTTCTGCGACACAGGACTCTTACCGCTGTCGCATTAAAGAATTGTCTGCGCTGGAAATATTTTTTTCGGAAGTCAATCCGGATAGCCGTCATCTTAGGATGGGTACAATAAAGGAAGCGCTTTCCTCCCACTTCCCACAAGTCTACCATAACTTATTTTTGTCGTACAGGCATATCCTGTTCAACGTGTATCTTTGTGTTAGTAGTTTTCGGATGAAGCCTGAACGTTTTGACAATTTTTCTTTATTGGCGATAACATCCATCAACACTCGGACACAGAGAATAACTACCTCGGAAACAACGAGCTTTTATTTTTTTCTAATTAACCAGCGTTTACATTAACAGAGCCAGAGCACTTGATCTACAAGCGACCGCCATATCTCCGACAAGGCTCTATGTCAGAGGTGATGTGTAGGGGACAGCCGTTGGTTTTTATTTTTTTTCAACCCTCCGTTGGTGGATGCTTGTACGCTAAGGATTTCATTGCTGGAAGCCTTCGGTATAGGGATATAAGGGTCGACACAGCTGCTGATGTTGCATTGGCGCGCGTAGCGCGGTAAGAACGTCGGTTGATTTACTGACGACGGTGTAAGTCGAAGTGGTTCTTCCCATCTTTCTAAGCGCAAGTTTCCGTGACAGGGCGGGCAGTAATGAGCGAGCATCTAATTAAAAGTCCGGCCTGACAGCTGTTAATGAACGCGGTGGTGGCGCTCTTCCTGTGCTTCGGCACGGATTCCTTGAAGGCGGCCGTTAATTCAGTTTTTCTCGTTAAGGATAATTAATCACTTCGTTAAGGTGTTTCGGTATCAGAGAGAGAGAGATAAAGAAAGGGGGGAGGGTGTTCCCTGAAGTTCGTGTCCTCGAAAACGAAAAGCTGGTTGCATGATCCTATACGTATTTAATTCCTCGTTTTTGAACGCGTGACTTCAAATTTGGTTTCGTACAGATCTGTTAAATGAATGGCGAAGCGTCCGATTAACAATGTATATTGCCGCCTAACATGTGCGATTGTGTCTGTCGGTGGCCGTTATTAATGAATGTGGGTAAGCAGATTCCCGAATGTGGAATATCCAACCAGGCGCGAAAAAAAAAAGTGTGTGCTTGATTTTCGGGGTTTTTTTTCTCTCTTCTTAAGGGTCGCAGTTATTTCGTATGCTTTTCCTTTTCTTTCTTCTTTTTCTTCTTTTTTTTCCAGTTAGCGCGTGTCGTGTAGAAAATTACAATAGCCTATTATATATCGTCATGTTCGAGCAGTTGTGATTCAATGAGCGCGCGTATCCATGCATCTGCAGCTTGACTTAACGGTGGAGATGCGGCCATACGGCTTGACCTTTGTCGCTTGCGTCACATCGTCGATGTCAGGGGTGAGCGGGAGGCGCTTGTTTTTTTAAGGGTGCGCGCGCTTCTTGCTTCTCGCGAAAGTATGTGCGGCGAGGCGCCCGAAGGGCGATGAATCTCTCTTCATTTACCAGCTTCTCGAACGCCTTTGGCGAGTCCTGCATATATGTATTTATGGCGGTGCCTTGTTCGTTAACGCGATGTGAAAGACGACATGAGTCGTGCTGTCTCTCTCTCTCTAGGACGCCTTATATAGTGTATAGTATAGTATAGTATAGTATAGTATAGTATAGTATAGTATAGTATAGTATAGTATAGTGTAGTATAGCATAGTATAGTATAGTATAGTATAGTATAGTATAGTATAGTATAGTATAGTATAGTATAGCGCACGTCTTGCTATACGCGAGCCCTGCGGGTATATACCTCATTACTCGGCCGCCCTCGGAGGCAGCAGCGGGTGCTTGCCGGGGCGTTAATAAGGAAACCGTTGTCTCCCTGCGGCCGGCCGGCCAATATCCGGTGCTGCTCTAGTGGGAGAGGGAACTTAACTGAATTAAACGCGCTCCGAAGAATAACGAAACTATGCCTATGCACTCGTACACCCCGGTTGCGTATTATCGATCGCAGACCTGATCCGTGGCTCTACTTTTGTGGGCGTTGTTACGTTTCCTGCATAAACCGACGCGACGGATGGTAACTAACTCGCACGCAGTACTTATGCTTGACTGACCACAACCCACGTCAGTGTCGTTGTGCACCCTCCGTAATGGTGGCGACCAAACTGTGCTACATCGAACCATCGGCACAGGGTAACTGCCCTTGCCTCCGAGCCCCGGCTCATCTACGTACGTGATCGCTCGGTGCACTGGACGGGACGGAGTAGATCACCAATTTGCTTCGCGGACTTAGAATTTACGTTACTCAGCGTGCGCCGAACGGTGCCGCAAGGAGCTTTTTAGAGTACGGCCATATATACGAAGAAACAAACAACGAAGCCAGAGGAAGCGTGGGTAAGAAAATACTTGTGTTTAATTGGAACGTAAAAAAAAGTATAACAGAGGAACGGTAAATGGAAATGGCCGAGAAGACAACTCGCAATCAGAGAGCGAGTCGAACCCGCATCCTCCGCATTATACGCGTGCGGCGCTTTATCAATAGCGCTATCGCGAGGGCTATATCCTCCCGTCCGCTTCCTTGGGTATTTGTGTACGTGTACAAGATTAAAGACTTGCAGATTGTTAGCCAGCGCTGTTGACGACCGAGTCGGCAGATGCGAAACATCATTTTAACCGCAGGCGCGTCGCGGCGTATATGAGCACATAGGAGCGGGCGACTGGCTAATGAATACTCTGTTAGAAGAAAGGCGCGAACGGACACGTATGCGCTGAGAAGGACAGAAAAAGTGATTGTGTACGACTTCGTATCCCTCTTCTAATAGCTATGTTTCACTAACAAAACGAGAACGTACTACAATGAACCCTCGTGTTCTGCCTCGTGGCATGAAGACTGCCAAATTCGAGGCCCCCGTTAACACTAACAAGATACCGAGCTCATCGAGCGACTTTATTCAATCAATCAATCAATCAATCAATCAATCAATCTATCTATCTATCTATCTATCTATCTATCTATCTATCTATCTATCTATCTATCTATCTATCTATCTATCTATCTATCTATCTATCTATCTATCTATCTATCTATCTATCTATCTATCTATCTATCTATCTATCTATCTATCTATCTATCTATCTATCTATCTCACGTATGCGCACAGAAGGACAGAAAAAGTGATTGTGCACGACTTCGTATCCCTCTTCTAATAGCTATGTTTCACTAACAAAACGAGAACGTACTACAATGAACCCTCGTGTTCTGCCTCGTGGCATGAAGACTGCCAAATTCGATGCCCCCGTTAACACTAACAAGATACCGAGCTCATCGAGCGACTTTATTCAATCAATCAATCAATCAATCAATCAATCAATCAATCAATCAATCAATCAATCAATCAGTCTATCTATCTATCTATCTATCTATCTATCTATCTATCTATCTATCTATCTATCTATCTATCTATCTATCTATCTATCTATCCTGCGTTTTTACATGCGGGAAACACGATTCGATTATGAGGCACGGCATATTGGGGGACTCCGGATTAATTTTGAAAATTTTTTTTTTAACGTGCGCCATGGTGCATGGTCCCCCGTCGAAATGCGGCCGCCACGGCCGCGATTCGATCCCGAGCCGTCGGGTTTAGCAGCCAACGCCAAGGCCACCACGCCTTTATTCCTTATTCTTCTCGCTGTCAGAGAGTATAGGAATTTCGCGCAGGGAAGAGAGGTGAGAGACGACGCGGGCTGCTTACAGTCGCCCTAATTCGGTATCCTCGTTTCCTCTAATGCTCGGTTCCTTTCATCTCGATCCTCCCGGAAGTTGCGAGCCGGGACCGCGGCAAAGGGGTTGGAGGGAAGCGTGGAGAGCATCCTTCGTGGATTCTCGGAACGGGATGATTGCCCCATCGCCGTGCCGTGCCAACGCCGGCTGGTGGGGACGCGGATGCCGCCTTGAATTGCGGCTCCGGTGCCACTGCCTCGATGCTGATTCCGCTAATACTGGCGTGGCGACGTGGTCGGCGTTCCGCCGGCCTTTCAGCACGACTCGTATACTTCGTCTCATTGACTCCGTGCAGTGCAACGAAAACGCCGGCCTTTCAGCTCGACTCGTATACTTCGTCTCATTGACGCCGTGCAATGCGACGAAAACGCCGGCCTTTCTGCTCGACTCGTATACTTCGTCTCATTGACTCCGTGCAGTGCAGCGAAACCTACACGTCACTGCGACAAAGCTAGTTTTTGGGTTTGTTGGCTGCCGATACTTTGAAAACATTGCGGCTCACGAGACGAGGACCGCGAAACGAGACGCAAGAAAGCAGACCACGGTGTCTGACGTGTTTCTTCCTAGCGGCTTTGTCTCACGCGCTTTGGTGTTTTCGAAGCGTGTAGCGTCGGGCGAACCAAGAAAGAGAAAATGTGGTCCGCTGTCCTCCGCTATGTACACCCCCCATTATGCGGGTGACCTCGGCAGGATGGAAGGCACCACGGAAGTATTAGCGAAGCCCGGTATGCGCGCCTCCTTCATTTCCACGAGACACGCAACCCGTTCTCGTTGGTGATTGGGGAGAGGAAAGATTCGGATAGATATTAGATTAAGAAAGTAAAGAATGCACTATCGGAACCAACATAGCTGAGTCACTGTATACGGTTAGCCGAATTGCCGGTTCACAACAGCGCCAGCTTTTGTCTTCCAGTACCCGCCTTCCTCCTCCTCTCGCCTCTCTTGATCCGCCAGTGGTTCTGCTGTGTATGGGCTCTGAAGTATGAGGGCGCCTCAGGATTTCAGATAACCGTGTATTGTGTTATCTGTACTGTGCGTCACAAGATGGCGTCGGCAGCACTATACTGCTAAAGTCCACGTAACCACCGTTCCGTAAACGCGGACAGGTTTTAAAGACAGGTTATTCTCTACGGTTGCGGGCTGCTCGAATATATGTGGCCAGGGTAGAAGAATCAGAGACCGCGCAACGTGCATGGTGCAAGTGCGCTTTTTCTAAAGATTAGCGCGATGGCAGCATGCTGTGACTCAAAGGGTGGGACGGTAAGCCCTTTGCTTGGGATGGTTAGCTCATATCGTAGGTACACACAGACTGAGCAGCGCGTGGAAAGCACGAACAAATCGCGGCGTGCATAAAATAACACGAACAGCAGTCTGAAAGCCGCTAGATGAGGTGGGGGGGACATGGTCTGAGCAATCAGAGATTCAGTGCGGATGGATATTAGAGACAGCCGCGGCGGGGGGGGGGGGGGGAGGCAATGGAGCTCTGTGCCGATCGAAGACGCACGGCTCAATCGAGACGGCAGAACCCCGAGATCGTTTCATCGGGAGGCACGTTCTGTTTCCGCGTTACTTACTCCCATTGTGCTGCAGCGCATATATGAGCTCCCTCGCGAGATCTGGTCGCGAAAATGTTTCTTTTGTATGTGTGCGTGTGGCGAGGAGGAGGCGGGCAGGGTGGGGAGTCAGCATGCTTGGTACGTTTGATTGCGCCTTTATAGAAGTCCGGATGGTTATCGAACCATCCCGATGGAGAGAGAGAGAGAGAGAGAAAGATAACTTTACTACTACAGCGGCTGGATTTGCAGAGGCCCCCAGTCCAGACCCGTTAAAGGCCCGTCAAAGCGGCAGCAGCGCTTATTAAGTCATTCTTCTTAAATACGGGTTTTTGTTTGACAGTTGAGTGCCTGCAAGATTCTTGTGTACTGGTACATGTGGTCCTCGTACGAAATGTACAGATGAAGAAGTCGGTGAGGTCACAACCTATTTTTGGTGGTTTGTTCGCGGATCGTGTAGACCGATCTATGTGGACCGCGTTGTGGTCGACAAGAGCGCGAGAGTGCAATTGCAGTGCACAAATAAAAAGTGTCCGAAACGCATTTGAACCCGCACATCCTTAAACCTTAAAAGATTTAACACACACAGGCACAGGCACCACTGCGCTGCCTGTACTGAGTCGTGGCATTAAAATTTCATCACTTTCAGGTTTGAGCACTGACATATCGTTTTGCACTTTTGATATTCAGTAGTCTGAGAAGATTTAAAATAAAAGGCGTGCGCATTGAGTGTTATGTTTCACGAAATTTGTTTGCGCGGGCTGATATTTGTGAAGTTCTGGGGAATAATTTCGTCAAGAAAATAAGACCTAGTGTGAGCAACTTACGGAGTTGAATAGTGTATTAGTATAACCTGCGTATTTCGCATAAGTTATCATATACATACACCTGAATATGTACGATGCCCTACGCCGACACCGAAAATTCGCCTGGAGTGTCCATGTAATTGCTATCGCAATGAAACACAGGCAGCATACAAATAGGCGTGCGTATTTTCAATACCTGTGATGTAAAGTCAGCAGGTGAAAAATATTTGATAAGTCATGCAGGATGCAGATTTTGTATATTAGGTAAGATACATATTAAGAAATATTCATCACATGTAAGTTAATGGTACCAATAAATAAATAAAACGGCTGTGGCAACTGTAGGCTTATATGGAGGAAAGGAGGTAATAATAATAGTTTTAATGATGACCGAAAATTGGCAGGTTGTCTTAGTTCCTTGCGAGCAAGCAGTTCCACATGTGCTGGGCCAACGCTCTGAAAATCTTCGCTTACCGTACGCATTGTGGATAGAAACTAGACAACTTACTTTTAACTGATTTCGTGCGTTGCGTCTGCAGTGAGCAAAGTTATAGTCCCAGGCAATTGCTAATTATTCACGATGATCTTGTTTGCCAATATTCTAATTTAACGTCAGCAATGAGGTAAATTGTAGAGTATCTTGTTATTGAAAGAGCGGGTGTTGTGTTGGCAATGTGATGAGAGGTAGTTATGACCCTTTCTTTATTTTTGAGGAGGTACTTGACTAGCTTAATATACGTATATGAGCGATAACACTGCCTCTGATATTCAAAGCTACGGAACGAGATGAAATGAATTCTCCGATTTGAGGGTTTCTGTGTCGGAATCATATCGATAATTGAAAGGCATAGAGTAGGATTTGCTCGGATTATTGCGAAGCTTATCAGTTAGAGCGCAGGAGGACATGCTGTTTGGCTAGCTGCATGCTTGCTCAAGGATATAATGCAGCTCAGCATGCTCAGCCACGATGGAAGACGTGGATGCACGCGACGGAGAAGGCGCACTGCCTGTGACGTGTGTCTGTATACACACATTTACATCGACGCGAGTGTGTCGAGTCGGAAGTCGAATTGACCCAGCCCGACTCGACTGCGTTTACACGCATCTCTTGTCAGACGCATCGTTTGGGTCAACCCAACCCTAGCCAGAGGTTTTACATAACTCGCCTTGACGCTCGCCCGACGACCGTTTTCAGTCCGACAAGCCGACCCGAGCCGACTTTATCGGTTTCCTGCAAACATATACTTTATGTGCCTCCCTCCGTTGTGCTGCATTAAGTCTTTGGGAGTGTGAGGTTTTCAGCGAAATCATATTCGTCGAGTGTGTAAGCCCCGCTTACGCGTTACAGGCCATTGCCGGCCGTAAGCCATTGCACGTACACTGCTGCAACGTACATTCCTCCCCGAAAGAGTCAGCAGTCCGAGAGAACAGCGTGTTTATATAGGGCATTCCGAATGCAACAAATACCTTCTTTGCATAATCCAGCGAGTGCGCATTCTTTTATGGCCCCGGGGGCGGCCGAGCGGAAAAGACCCCATTTCGTATAATGAAGAACAGGGCGCTCTCTACCAACGCCAGAGCGGCACTGAGGTTATCGTTATACGGAGTCAGCCACTTTACGACCCTCGTGTAATGTGGCGCCCCCCCTCGTCCACTATGTGCACCGCACGCACAGTCTCTCACTATCTCGTGTGTGTTCGGTATACGTGCGCGCTTTTACGAGGCTGTGTTTGCGAAAGTGTGCTTGTTTTCGCTTGCTCTCGGAGCGCGCAAGTGTGTATGGTGCTGAAAAGGCAGTTAGCACTTCGTCCTGTGCGGGCATAAATAGGGGCGCATCGGCTGCAGAGAAAAGGGGGGGGGGGGGGGTAGGGGGGAAGAGTCGCTGAGCGGAGGTTCAAACCGGAACCCCATTTCATAGCCTTTAGAGTAATTATCCCCGGGGACAAAGCAGCCGGACAATGCAGAGGTAGGCATGTTGCCTTTGTATGCGTTGTCCCGCGATGCGCTAAGAAATTCCGCGACGTCCGTGCACGTGGTATAACGCGGAATTCTCGCGCGGATCGGAAGTAGAGCGCGCTGTGAACTTCCTGTGGCGTACCCAAACTCCATCCGTTATTATAAATGCCACGCTCGTCGGGCGTTTTTGGAATGTCTCGCCGTTATTTCTTCCATCCAACCAGCAATAAGCGGTGAAAGAAACAGAGAGAGAGAGTTTGTGAAGAAGAGGCGCTATATTCTGCAACCCTTTAGTTAGTACGCCGCAGCGCCTCAGAACCAGTGGGAACGTCGCGCCTGTGCCGCGACGTTCAAGCCGACGCCTCAAGCCGCGCCTGTGCGGCTTTTTTCCCTCATCCACCTCCATTTACCACTCCTCTGTACATGTGTGTGTGTAAATGGAAATAAATAAATAAATAAATAAATCAACGTCCAGCTTCCAGAACAACTGCAGCTAAAATCTGATGGGAGCGGTAACTGATCAGCGGTGGAGATAAACAAGGGAAGATTAAGAGTATTCGTTGAAAAAAGAAAAAAGGAAAAACAACTCTCGTAATCTAGAGATGTCAGCATGAAATGGCTGCCGGCAAAGCAGACTGATGGGAGATGATACGAGCCACAATCTTACAATGGGTGTTGTGCATGTTCGCAACGGGACACCTCAGCACACTACACCGCACTACGCCATACTGTGCACCGGTCTGTATGGACGCTATCCAGCTAGAAGAAGAAAACCAGTTGAAGGCGGCGCGACAGGCAGCTAAAGACGACAGGGAGACGGAGCGCAGTTCCCAGCTAGAAGAAGAAAAGCGCCTGCGTGGCGCCATCTCTCGAGGCGACGCGAAACCAGCGCCGCGGAACTCCCGCACCGCTGGCGTTCTAAAGCCACAGACAACCTTGTCTCAGCGGCAAAGGATGACAATGAAGTGTATGGTGCCCTGTATCTTGCCTTTTGAACGTCGCTATTGGAAGTGACAAAACTTCAGCGTATTAGAAGTTACAGTTTGAGTGATATTGTGAACAAGCATTAAGAAGAACTCGGAAGCAATAATTTTTGCAACTTGCTTGGGCAGTAACTAGCGTATGTAATGTAGTCCTGTACAAAGGGTCAGGGGCCAGAGACCGCATTTTCTTACGTTTTGACTGGTTGCCTGGATGATCTCGTTTTGTTCTCGCAACTTGCACGGATGTTCTCGTTTGAGTGCTCGGATAACGGCTCTGGCTTTTGGCTCAACGCCACTTGAAGGTCACAGACAATGGGAGCTAACAGCATTTCATGCTTAAAAATAAAGTAGGGAAGAGATGGGGATGAGATCTTCAGAGACACATGTAGGTAACATTATACGAAATAAAGCGGGGATAGGCAGATTGTTATGTTGCGATAAATTTTTAAACAGCTATTAAACAGTGGCCGCCCTATTTGTCGGCTGCCCTATTTAAAAGTGATGTCATTATAGACTGTCATGTGTTTCTGCGCTTCGAGCGGAGAGCCTTCTTTAAAATTTAGATGAACGCTTCTGGCAAAGACGCGGGTTGAGACATATTATATGGTGTCTTATCGCAGCGTGCCCGTATGATTGTCGAACAGCGGGGGACTTCTTTTCTCTGCGCCGGTGGATCTTCGAGGAACTATTTTCTTGGAGCGCGGAGGGATAAATGGCGAAGCGCATGACGCTTTCTGTCGGGAGAGGGGACCCTCCCGCTTGCATTCTTTACCTGTAACCGACTATAGCTTCCGAAGCATTGATTGCGAAGTTTTAGCGAAGCAATGTAGGAGGTGACAGGGGCGCATTCGAACGTAATTTGTATTTACAGCGTAGCTGTACAGGCGTGTTCAACAGCGGTTCTCGTGCGGTGGTGTGATCGGCATGGAGTATAGCTCAATCCTGCCGGCCGCCGTCATCGCCTTGTACGAACTACAAGGGGGAAGAGGGTGCACTACACCGCAAAATAATTTGCACCCTTAGAAAAGTGCATAAGGGTTTAAATAGGCCTACAACTCTTACCATTACACCGAAAAATGGCGTAAGGGGAGAATCACAGACCCATTTACGCACATTTAAGGGCGCGAGTTATCTTGCGGTGTAGGGCCAGTGGCAGCCTATAGAGGAACACGCGTCGGACACAGCGTGAACTGCAGAGGCACTAAGCTCGAATTTGGTGAAGCGCTTGGAGATACTCGGCTACAATCGACTCCGGTTAATTCGATCTCGGTTAACTCGATCGTCTGGAGAGCCGCAGCGAAGAAAGAACATGCATTGATATGTAAGGAAAACTCGTTCAGTTCCAACTCAAGAGCATACCGCTTCGGTTGATTGGGCCCTAATTCGCGACCAGGGCCCCCTCATGCGCGCAGCGGTTACTGATAGCTTGAAAACACAACACATGTTACAGAGGGTGCTACTGTTTCCCTACAGGTGTGAAGCTCTTCTATTTAAATTTGTATTTTATCTTTTTTTTCAGTCCGTGAGGCTATTCGTTCCCGCCTATTTAATGTCGTGTCACGCTGAAGCAGCTTCTAAACACGTCGGCTCTTTTCGCCTCGTACTGGTTTTGAATCGCGCTTCAAAAGCGAGAAACAAGAAATGCATTACAGATTACTTCAAACAGTAATAAATAAAACATTCGGATTAATTCATTCTGTCGCCGTCCGTTAATTCGACCTTTCGGATAATTCGACCAAATCTTGAGGTCCCGCACGAGTTGAATTATCGGGAGTCCATAAGGAAGCGTATAAGGAACCAGTTGCATCGGATAACATTTGCAAATCCACGGGTAGATTTCGGGCAGTGGCAAAATAGACCCGTATAGCCCCCCCGAAGGGTGTCGTAACTCCCTCATTGCTGCCTTTAATGTAGGAGTTGCTTTTCTTTCGTTTTCTTTTTCGTTTTTTTTAATCAAAAGCGCGCTGTATCAAATACGGTCGGAGACACGTAATACGTACGCTACACAACTCGCCCTTAGTGCGGGAGTCAAATTTGTGCACATTTTCCATGTGGCAGTATAGCCGCATACAACTCGCGTAGCCTTGAAACCAACATCTGTGACGAAATTTTGATTTTTTTCTTTTGCTGTTGTTTACTTCTATATGAAATGCCAAGGGGGGGGGGGGGAGGAACGGTTTCCAAGCAACAAGCGCGTTTTCTCCCAATTCTTCGCGCGAAGAACCGAGATAAGATATGCGGGTTAAAACCAACGCGCTACAAATACAAACGGGGCAAACGGAACGACTTCCGGATGGTCATAAACCCTCGGAAATAGAATGCCTCCACGCCGAGCTCGACTTTCTCTTTTTTTCCCATTACAATGCCGGCCTTATCCCCTCGTATTTCTTTCAGATGTACGACTCCTCTTTTTCCCCCCGCTGTCATATCGCATTACGTCGAGATTTCACTCGCACGTAGGTACAAACGCATTCGCGCCACCGTGGACCGTTTTGTCTGGATATGTATATACGCTCTTCTGAAATTGACTCGATCGCAAGACGATCCTGCGAAGGGGCAAGGGCAAGAAAGAAAGTTAAAGAAAGAAAGAAAGAAAGAAAGAAAGAAAGAAAGAAAGAAAGAAAGAAAGAAAGAAAGAAAGGAAGGAAGGAAGAAAGAAAGAAATGCGACAGAGGATTGCTTAGTTATGGAGAGATGGCATATAAACGGAGTGGTACGTTGGGGAGTATATACCTGCGGTACGAAGAAAACGAGCTGGGGAAAAAAAAACTGTGATCTCGAGGTGCGATAGGTATACGACCGCGACGTTGTATACGAACGATACTAGGAAGTGCCTTCGTACGCGTACTAGTACCCTGCTCGTCGTTCCGGTATTGCGCTTTTTGAAGGGCCGGCAATAACCTTCGCTATAAGGCGCCTGTTACTATATATATATATATATATATATATATATATATATATATATATATATATATATATATATATATATCACTTGATTGCCCGACTATAGACATCCTACACCTAAGTTCTCACTCTCTCTCTCTCCATTCCCCTCCCCAAGTGTAGGGTAGAAAACTGGACTCAGTCTGGTTAACCTCTCTGCCTTTCCTTCTTCCCTTCTCTCTCTCTCTCTCTCTCTCTCTCTCTCTCTCTCTATATATATATATATATATATATATATATATATATATATATATATATATATATATATATATATATATATATATATATATATATATATATATATATATATATATATATATATTGTGTGTGTGTGTGTGTTATTTCTTCATTTCTTCCTCTCGCGCCTATTTCTTTCGACGTTTCCTCGTGGTTCTATCTGCGTCATTTTTAATCTGTTTTTAATAGAGTTTCTTCTTGGGCAAGTTGGCGCGATTTAGAAGAGGTGATAGGGCGCCAAAAAGACACACTCGAGGGGGAAACACACTAACAGACTCGCAGAACGCTATGTGTGCGTGAGCTTTTTAGGGCCCAAAGATCGTGCTTTAGTTCGTTCTCGCGGTACGCCGCGAACACCAGCGAACGTGATGGCACGTTTTATTCGGGCCTTCAAGAATCCTCCGTTATTATCATCGCTATATTTTGCTTCTTTCGTTGCTACAGCGGTGGCAAAAAATGGGTCCTATTGGGTGGTCCCTGATGGTGAGCAGCGGGCACGCGTTATCTTTCTTAATTCTCTTAAAAATTCAGTTATGGGTACTACACGTTTCAAAGCAACTTACGTGTTTTTGAATGATGCCGTATGAGACGGGCTCGGTATATATTAATCTATAGACTACTACCCTGGAGTTCTTTAACGTTCACCATAAGCAGCCTGCACGAGCTTGGTTTCTTTCTTTTCTTAATTTCGCGGTCAGTGAACGTGGCCGCCGTGGTCAAGACTCGAACCAGCGACTTTCGCGCTCAATAGCCACTGAGCCTTCGCGGGCAGTAGGTTTTTACTTTAAAATCAAGTTCATTCCTATACAGTGAAGCCTCGTTCTATCGAAGTCGCTTTATCCGAAATACAGCTCCACGCGCAGCTTTTTAATGTTCTCGCGTTACTGCGACTCTCCTATATAGCTCCTCCGCTTTGAGCGAAGTACTGCTTATAACGAAGTCAATTTCTTGTCCCGATGACCTTGTCACAATGAAGGTTTATTAGTAATATTTGTAATTGATTCTCTTTACTACTAACAATAATTCTCAACAATGTTGTTCGCTGCGCCGGCGTGTCCTTGCGGCTGTTCTTTATTATTTTATTTTTTTTACGGGGGAGGGGGGGGACCAATTCTAATCTGTGTTCGTCGGCCTCTCACGAAGTAAAACTGCGTAACCTCCTTGCCCTACGTACTCGCACATCGGGGAGGGAAACTGTCACATCCTTGAGGAATGCGCGCACACCCAACACCTCCTAGAGGGTGTTGGCACACCGCGCCGTGAATGTCGTTGTTGCCGTCCAACCCCGTTTGGCCGCTTTGCGCGGAGCCGTTGACGCGAGCTTCACGTGATTGCGCTACGGCCGGCAAATGCTATATAGCTTGCGAGCGGAACGGAGTCGTTCCGCAATCCGGGCAAACCGCAACTAAACGCAGCTTAGTCACCTCCGCAGCGGTTTCCGCCGCGTCTGAAGGTGGAAGTCATTCGTAACTTGACGTTACTTGCTGGCGGCGCCTGGAAAGCGTTTCCTGTGCGTCACTGCGGCTACGTCCGCACGGCTTCGTTGTGCGAAGCCATTTCTTCTTCCTGAGCCTAGTATATATAACCACCCACCCCACCCCACCTATGGAGCTCCAATCCCACCTCCCTCTGC